>NC_058521.1:318572637-318884000 GCF_904849725.1 Hordeum vulgare subsp. vulgare
GAAAAGCGTTATTTTTAGCTTTATGAAGAATTTTACTGATCACATAGATATTTTCAGTCAAGTCATCATCATCATCCTCATCGCAGATATCATCGTTATTGCACAGAGAAGATGATACATCATTATTACCTCTTGCCATGAGGCACATGCGAACTGGAGGAGTTGATGATGATTCTTTTGGTGAATCAGATTCTTCATTAGTCAACAGTACTACATATTTCTTGATTTCCCTTAAATGATTAGTCATAGAGCAACTAGGGAGAAACAAGATATTTTGATCAAGAGGACACGCGAGAGCAGGCATATCACCACACACATTTTTCGACGGATCTTTAGGTGAAATGCATGACCTATCAGCACAATAATTTACACTATGTGTGGTGCTAGATATGCTCGTGTCCATAGAGGCTATGACATTTTCATCAACACATACTTCTTCACTTACCATGTCATTACCTTGTGAGGTTGAAGATGCTGAGGTGTGCAAGCAATCGGATATGGAAGTAGTGGTGGACTCTTCATGATCGAAAAGAGTGAAGAGCTCATGCACCAACTCCTTCATCATAATATTGTCTTCATCAAGATTGGACCCACCATATATATCTTCAAGTTTGGTCCAAACTTCATGAGCTGACTTGCAAGTCGAGATAGACTTAAACACTTCAGGACTTATGGTTTCATGAATGGCAAGAAAAGCCTCACAATCAAGATACATTTCATTAGTAGATAAAGATGCATCATCCTTTTTGTCGGCAATCCCTACCAGAACAATTTGTAAAGTATTTGGGCCCATGGCACGAAAGTGATGAAGCATACGAATTCTCCATAGGGTATAATTTGTGCCATCAAAGTCAAAAGTGTCATTGTGCACTAATCCAATAGTCGACATCGATACTCTCTAGGTCGTGAAACCTAATTAAAGAGAGACCTTGCTCTGATACCAATTGAAAGGACCACGATGACGCTAGAGGGGGTGAATAGGCTATTTAAAAACTTCTTCGGATTTTGCTTAATCCTAATGCGGAAATAAACTAAGAGGATACTTTTCAAGCACAAATCCTAAGTGCAATAGGCACCGCAACGTGCACCAACAACACGATCTATGAAGATGGACACAACACGGTTACTAACAAGCACAAGTAAGTTACACAAGCTTACTTGAGCTATATCACACGACGAGTAGGTGAAAGACACAAGATACTAGATCACACTATAGCACACGATATATCAATAGTTGCAAGTGTGAACGTGTGGATATAGAGGGTATGATTGAATGATTAATCTTGTACAAAGAAATAGCCAACACAATATAATGAGCACAAACAATATGCAATGTATTTATGCTCAAGTAACACAAGTAAACCACAAGTAAGGAGTTAGGGTTAGAGATAACCAAGGTCACTGAGACAAAGATGTATCCCGATGTTCACTTCCTTGGAGGGAAGCTAGTCACCGTTAGAGAGGTGGATGTTACCACGAAGGCACACCAACGCCACGAAGGCTCACCCTATTCTCCCTTTGAGACAACACCACGAAGGTGTTTCTCAACCACTAGTGGTAAGCCTTTGACGTGGCTTCCAAACCCTCACAAACTTTTCCGGGGGTAATCACACGGCTTGATTCATCTTCGAAGAACTCCTACCGCCTAGGAGTCTCCAACCTCCAAGAGTAACAAGATCACGGGGAATGCTCAAAACTTGCTCAAATCTCAAATAGCTTGGGTTGAGAGGAGGAGAGGGAGACCATCTATCTTTTGATTGGAACAACTCTCAAAGGGGTTCACAAATGCTCTTGGGATCTAAGATTTGGTGTGAGCAAATGTGTGTGAGGTAGAAATGTGTTCTTATGAAGATATGGCTGTGTTGGACCCCCCTCTCACGAAGTGGGAGGGGGTATATATAGTGGGGAGACTAAAGTAACCATCGGGGTCACTTAAGTTTGACAATGGTCGGACGTCCGACAGTTTCCGGACGTCCGACACGCGTCGGAAGACCGAAGGAGTGTTCATATCAGTTGGCCACTGTGTAGTCGAACAGGGACCGGACGTCCGAAGAGAGGGTCGGATGTCCGAGAGTTCAGCTCTGTTCAAGGGCACCGGATTTTCGAAAGCGGTCGGACGTCCGGCCCTAGAACGACCGGGGGAGGACGGAAGTCCGAGGTTTTTGACTCTGGTGCAAGGCTCCGGATATCCGAAAGGAGTCGGACGTCCGGTCTTTGGACGAACGGAGGAAGCCGGATGTCCGAGCTTTTGACTCTGGTATAAGGTTCCGGTTTTCCGAAGTGGTCGGGCGTCCGGCCCTCTGACGTCCGAAGGGAGCCGAATGTCCGAGATTTTGACTCTGGTATAAGGCTCCGGTTTTCCGAAGTGGTCGGGCGTCCGGCCCTCGGACGTCCGGAGGGAGCCGGATGTCCGAGGCTTTGGTTCTGTTTTGGAATCAAACAAGAGCAGAGGAGATGTGGCTTGAGCAGAGAAGTAGAGATGTAGTTTTGATTAAATTTATCACAATACCCAGTGATCCCCTCTTAATAGAGCGGGATCCCTAAAGACTCAAGAATCATAAAAAGAAGGGGCACCGATGATCTATACTTGCGTGTATAATCTTATCTTGATCTTGTCCTTGTTACCACATGAGCTTGTCCTTATCAACACATGATCATTAACAACAGCTTAAAGGGGATTAGTGATTAGTTATCTATATGTGTGTTGTCAGCAACACCAAAACACGATTAAGGGCATGACTGCACTTTCAATCTCCCCCTTTTTGGTAGTTGATGACAACATACATATAGCTCTCCAAAATTGTAATAAACATGTGTGGCTTAGGAGATATTTGTTACGAGGCTCCCCCTGATTATATGCATGGTAAGAATGAATGGGAGAGTGAGAGTTTTGTCGAAACTCCCCCTGATTATATGCATGGTAAAACAGGTAAATGCGGGAGCACCCCCTTAATATGTGTATCAAAGAAATCATATGGCAGCAGATAATCACATGGAGTAATAGAACAAAACATAATAGCATACGATGATGCACGGCATTCATACATAGTACATCATAGTCGTTTATCCATGCATTATCGTAGTTCCACCATGCAAATTGAGTTCAAAAGCTAAAACTCCAAACACTAAAACTAGGATACATTTCTCCCCCTTTGGCATCAAGTACCGAAAAGGGAGGCATCAGAAACATCCACAATGCTCACGGATCATCAACACCATCATCCTCATCATCCTCATCCTCAGGCAAGCCACTGCCACCAGCCTCGTCAAGAAAATCATCCCATTCAGGACCAGATGGGAAGCCAAAATCAGAAGGAGGAATAGCAGGAAGAGCCTCATCGTCACTGACATCAAGATTGCCCGAGTCTCTCAGACGAGCCTTGAGGGAATTCTTGGAGGTGATCAGGCGCGAAACCACATCGTGGTTCTGAGCGCACTGGAAGGAGAACGCCTTCATCATGGCAGAATGGGCTTTGCCAATGAATTTGGCAAAGCGACTGAGAGGGGCAGAGTTGGATGAAGGAGTGTCTGACTGGGAAGCAGCACGACGAGTGGAGGTGGATGGGGTTTTCCTAGGAGCATAGTCATCCGTCATATGAGTGAGGATGACCCACTTGTGGTGCGTGTGAGTAGGAGCAAGCGGGAAAGTAGCAATAAAGTTGATGAAGGCCTGGATGAAGGGGGCATGAGGGAAGGCTCGCTTGTATTAAAGACTAGCGAGCCGAATCTCATGCCACAGAAAATGAGGCACATTTATCTTGCACTTGGGAAAATCATGCAAGTGTGACATGATATCAATGCAGTAGCCGCTGCAGGTTCCCCTGTCACCCATCTTGGGGTAGATGGTGCGGATAAGGCATTGAAAATGATAAAGTATGGAGACCGCCAGATAGACACTTGGTTGAGATCTTTCTGTTTTTCATCAGCATCAAGTTCATGACATGGTTTGAGAAGAGACCCACATGCCGCAATGGATTTGGGAGCATGGTTAGGATCACTTTTGTGAATTTTGAAACCGATGTCGGGAAAACCCAGAGCGGCAACAAACTCCACATAAGTGGCCCTAAACTCCGTATCAGAGGTCATCCAGCTAACGGAGTCATCAGAACGAAAATAACAAGTGGCATAGAATTGGTGGATGGCGCCACTGTTAAAATCGCACTTAAAGGCAAGGGGAGCAGCTAGCCTCGAGGACTCAAGAAGCCCAATGGCACCCGGATATTTCGCGGGTGAGTGCGGATGTGCTCAAGGTCAATGCAATGATGAACTGAAATACCTTTAGGAACTATGACAGTAGAGAAAATGTCCGCTTGGACATTTGTGCGAAACCGTGAATCCAGAGGATCACGTTCAGCATCGAATTGGTTGACATCTCTACGGAAAGTAAAATAGGCGGATTTGGGTTTTTTGGTGAAGTCCGTGACTTCACGACCCAAGGGAGGAGGCTCTAAGGAGATACGTCGAGCATCACCTGCTGGTTGTTCTGGAGGAGGCGATGGCATATATGAGGGCTTGTGAGACCCCGGCTTTGGCACAATCTTCCGAACGGCAACGTATTCAGCACGTTCCTCCGCTGCAAGCTCATCCTCGAAGTCAGAGCCATCAGACGAGGAGCTGGGCTGTGGAGGAGGACGCTGGGTGACCTGTTTGAAGGGACGGCGTGGTACATCGGTGTCATCTGATCCCGTGCCAGGAGCGGCACGAGCGGATCAGCCAGCAGAGTTCTTTCGGGCAGTGTGCTTAATCTTGGGCATGATTGGAAGGCCTACACGATTGGAAACCCAATGGGGAACGGTCACGGTCAAGACACATGAACGAACACATGAACTAGTGAGAAGGGGAACCAATCAAGAGGGAAACCGAGATTTATGTGCAGATCGGAAGGAGAAAGGGATGGAATCAGCCAAGGGTATGGCCGGAAGAAGGATCCCGCGGAGGAAGAGGGCAACCGGAAGAAGAAATCGCGGGGTACAGCTCCTATGGCGGCTGGCGGCGGCTGTGGAGGGAGAGAGAGAGGGCGCGTGGTGGCTAGGGCAAGGCCCAGCCCGCACCCTCTATTTATAGAGGCTCCCGATGTGTCGGACTTCCGGAGGGCATCAGCCGTTGGACGACCGACACGTGTCGGACGTCCGGAGTGTGTCAGCTGTCGGACGTCCGAGACGCGTCGGATGTCCGAGAGGGAAGTAGGCAGAGGCAATTTCTGGAATCTTGATGATGAGATGATTTGAGTGAATCGAGCGGAGGTAGCATCCAACAGTTATTTCATATAGTAAGTATACATTCCCATCGCTCGAACAGTGGAGTATGAGGTGGGTTTAACCACCAAGTTCAAGTGCTACATCAAGACAGGGACACTTAAGCATTTTCTGTCATGCTCATGGTGGTGAAGTGATAAGGAGCATTTTCGCGTGTGTAGCAACCAAGAGCCTCACAACTAACATATTTTGGACATGGTATGCTATAAATCTTCTAACTCGATTACTATGATAAGTGTGGGTCCAAAATACGGTCATACGCATGAGTGCATAGTGTTATGCACAACTTATCCTATCCTAAGAGCAAGGCACATGACACAAGGGCCATGGCACAAATTTGTCTCATACATATGACCATGAAGAGCTAAGAGAGCACCAACACTAAGCATTTCATCAGTGTGATTGACAAGGACATGCAGGAAATTACACAGTGGAAAAAGTATTATGTTCATGCGATGATGCAACCTACACAGGGTTGACTCTAATGTTATACATGCATGAAGTAAATACTTGTTACCGAAAAGCATTGATATGGCTCAGAAGTAGCGGAGTCCTGCCTTGACTCTAATTTCTTCGTGACCAGCACCACCAACTTCTTCTGAGAATAAGTCAAGATAGCAATGCTTCTCCAAAGTACCTAAACCACCATTCAAGTGCAATATGGTCCCCAAACTCATTGGGTCTGAAGTAGTTAGTCCAACTACAATATATATAGGGTAAAATCACTTAATTATGTGCATATAGATATAACTTTTACTTTCATGCACACCTTAACCTTTTAATGGATATGTCAGATTTACCATATACATATATTGGATCAAAGATACGATAGACAAGGCATGTGAATCTACACATAGTAAATATGCCTACACAAGCCTATCAAAAACCAAGAATATACAAATTGGACAAATGAACACATAACTGTTATTTACAGAACATTCATGTTGTCCAAGATGGATCATGGTGACAAATCAACATATGATAGCACCCCAAGTTCAACACATGAACCGGTCAAAGCATTAAACCATGTAAGGCATGCATTTTGCATAAACTTACATGCATGTATCACTCCAGTAGATATATCGGTGTAGGTAATACGATTATAACTCCCACAACATTATAAAGTAAATAATACAACCTCAAACACATGCATGGGAGATTACCGGAAGACACATGAATTTCTTGGCAAGTTATGTAGGTCAAATGGAGGAAAGGCCGAAATAGAATGACCATGAAAACACTACCAAGCAAGAGATACCATGTGTGAATGAACACAATGGTATTTGGAATTATCAGTGGTGGTAGATGCCAAACGAGCACACAGATCGTTTTATACTCACACAAGTGTGATATGGGAGTTTAGCCATAAGCATAATGTTTAGATACCATACGTTAACATCCCAATTAGCTAGATCATAGTGTAGAGAAATAATTTGAAAGGCTTGCATCATATATGCCCTTCCTTTAAGTACGATCTAGCGACTAAGCCATGAGTATAGGTGTAGTAGAATGTCATACTCATGCACATCTAAGGGATTTAAACACCAAAAGGGTTATTATGCGAATTAAGTCACGTGGAGCACTACACGCCACACAGTTATAGAATAACCCCATGTGGTAGATTCTGAGTGGCATACATCGGACGTTTATCTTACCAAGGGTTGTAACGTGCACAAAGCATATCACTCCCCCTTAATATGATAATCCATGTATTTACCATACAAGGCAATCAATCATCCAACTAAGCTGATAAGTGGATGTCAATTTGAACTTCGGATGGCTTTGACATCCAACAAAATGATTGGATAATCTTGCACCATGGATACTAGATGGAGTCCAATACATATATACACATTTTGGGTTAGTGATGTGGGTAGAGCAGAACACTCCCCCTTAATGTGATGAGCCATTAACATCTCAAAAGACTCACACAACGGTGCAACTAGGATGCAAGTAATGATCAGGACAACACACAACTATATGACATACATAACGACCTACACATGATAGATAACACATAACAATCATACTAGTAGGCGCAACATGTCAAAGTACATGCTAGGTACCAAACCTAGACATGAGAAGGAGTGGGGCAGGCAACTTTCAATGTAAACAATTTAAGTACAAGTTACCGCAAAGAGGCACATTGGATATGGGATATGAGCTCGATAATCCAAATGACTTGGCTTGAGATAATACAAATGATGAAGAGTCCTCAAATCTTCATTGTGTATCCAAGTCTCCAATGTCCTCCAAAGTCACCTATTGATCAAGTTTGAGCTTGTTGGTCCCCAACTACGTTGGATCCTAAGAGGTTAGTCGCAATAGGCTTCGCAACCCAAATGGTTCTTTTCTTGACACCATTTTGAGTACCAACAAACTTGGCAAACACATTGCCAACCTTATCATTCCCAAGGGAATAGATATCATCAATAGTGATTGGGTTGGATAAGTTACCTCTCGTGCAAGACGAAGCGACGTGACCCTTCTCACGACAAAAGTAGCAACATCTACCCTTTGCATTCTTCCTAGTTGATTTCTCACCTCGGGGAGTGTTGGCTTGGGTCTTATTGGGAAGAGGCCTTCCTTCAACTTGTAGTTGAGTATGTGATTGAGTTTGTGGCCGCTTCCCTTGTTGCTGGTGACTTTGAGGCTTCGTCTTCAGAGGGCAAGATCTAACGTGGTGCCCTTTAACTTTGCACTTGAAGCAAATGATCTTGGCCGAATTCTTGACTTGTTCTAGGCCCCTCTTGTTCTTGTTGGAGTTTATTCCAACATCATTTTTGTCATTCGGAGATGTTTTCTCACACAAGACGTTGTTGAGTGCGGACATCCCTTCATGACACTGTTCCAAGTCTTTCTTCAAAGAAGTGACTTGGGCCTTGAGCTCTTCAATTTCCTCTACACGGTTAGTATCAACGCAAGTACTAGAGGAAGTATAAGCTTCAGTGTTAGAGCAACAAGGCAAGAAAAGTAATTCATCACACGAGGTAGCAACGTTATGAGTAGACGAATTACGAGGACTAGCACATGGAAATATAGTACTTTGACTAGAAGTAGTGCCATTGTCCACATGAGGCTCACTTGATGTTACCTTGGTGATGATAGCCTCATGAGCTAACTTTTGCACATTATGGGATGTTAGAAGATCAACATGAGAGCTTGTGAGCATTATATGGTTTTCTTCCAATTTCCCATAATTGCTAGTTAGTAAATCAAGTTGAGCACGTAGCTCAACATTCTCCTTCAATGTTGATACTTCAAACGAGGTAGTGTTAGATGTACAAGTATCATCAACAATATGAGAGGAGAAAGTAGCAATTAGAGACTTCTCATGAGTAGATTGAAGCTCCTCATAGATCTTAGAGGTTTTGATGAGCTCTCCCTTGACATTATTGCATTCAAGGAGAAGGACCTCAAAATCCTTTTTAAGTTTATCATGAGCAACTTCAATCTCTTCTTTTCAAGATCTTAAGTCTCCACATGCTTGATGACTCTTCTCAAGTTCATGCTCAAGTTGTTCACTTTTAGCTTGTTCATGATTAAGTGAATCATTACAATTTTAAAAATAAGCAAGAACATCTTGGAATCTTTGAAGAGCGTTATTTTTAGCTTTATGAAGAATTTTACTGATCACATAGATATTTTCAGTCAAATCATCATCATCATCCTCATCGCAGATATCATTGTTATTGCACAGAGAAGATGATACCTCATTATTACCTCTTGCCATGAGGCACATGTGAACTGGAGGAGTTGATGATGATTCTTTTGGTGAATCAGATTCTTCATTAGTCAACAGTACTTCATATTTCTTTATTTCCCTTAAATGATTAGTCATAGAGCAACTAGGGAGAAACAAGATATTTTGATCAAGGTAGTTTTGAGAAAATTTATCGCAATACCCGGTGATCCCCTCTTAATAGTGCGGGATCCCTAAAGACTCAAGAATCATAAAAGGAAGGGGTACCGATGATCTATACTTGCGTGTATACTTTTATTCGTTGATCATCACTCCGCACCACTAACATCAAAGGAACTAATACCTTTGAGTTAGCCTTTCACTTGAGCTTGGTGTTGTTGTTCCTTCTTGACTCAAGTTGAAAGCAAGACATGATGAAGTCTTCAAGAAGCTCTCCCATACACAATGTGGAAAGTCTAGCTTGTGTATTCATCTTCATCTGTCCACCATGTGAGCATCCACAAGATTCAAGCATGTAGTACTCAGGAATGCTTATCTTGATCTTGTCCTTGTTAGCACATGAGCTTGTCCTTATCAACACGTGATCATTAACAACAGCTTAAAGGGGATTAGTGATTAGTTATCTATATGTGTGTTGTCAGCAACACCAAAACATGATTAAGGGCATGACTGCACTTTCAGGGGAGGAGGGAGGAAGGAGGAGGAGGGAGGAGGAGGAGGAGTAGGAGGGAGGAGGGAGGAGGAGGGAGGAGGAGGAGGAGTAGGCGGAGGACAAGGAGGAGGGAGGACGAGGAGGAGGGAGGAGGAGGACGAGGAGGACGAGGAGGGAGGAGGAGGAGGGAGGAGGAGGAGGAGGAGGAGGAGGGAGGAGGAGGAGGAGGAGGAAGAGGGAGGAGGTGGAGGAGGAGGGAGGAGGGGGAGGAGGAGGAGGGAGGAGGGAGGAGGAGGGAGGAGGAGGACGAGGACAAGGAGGGAGGAGGAGGACGAGGAGGAGGAGGAGGAGGAGGGAGGGGAGGAGGAGGAGGAGGAGGGAGGAGGGAGGAGGAGGGAGGAGGGAGGAGGAGGGAGGAGGGAGGAGGAGGGAGGAGGGAGGAGGAGGAGGAGTAGGAGGAGGAGGGAGGAGGAGGGAGGAGGACGAGGAGGAGGAGGAGGGAGGAGGAGGAGGAGGAGGAGGAGGGAGGAAGGAGGAGGAGGAGGGAGGAGGACGAGGAGGGAGGAGGAGGAGGAGGGAGAAGGAGGGTGGAGGAGGACGAGGAGGGAGGACAAGGACGAGGAGGGAGGAGGAGGAGGAGGAGGGAGGAAGGAGGACGAGGAGGGAGGAGGACGAGGAGGAGGACGAGGAGGGAGGAGGAGGGAGGAGGGAGGAGGAGGAGGGGGAGGAGGGAGGAGGGAGGAGGAGGGAGGAAGGAGGAGGAGGAGGAGGAGGGGGAGGAGGACGAGGACGAGGAGGGAGGAGGACGAGGAGGAGGAGGATGGAGGAGGGAGGAGGAGGAGGAGGAGGGAGGAGGGAGGAGGAGGAGGAGGGAGGAGGAGGAGGAGGAGGAGGGAGGAGGGAGGAGGAGGGAGGAGGGAGGAGGAGGAGGGAGGATGAAGAGGAGATGAAGAGGGAGAGGAAGAAGAAGGAGAAGAAGAGGGAGAGGAAGAGGAAGAAGAAGAAGAAGAGGAGGAGGATGAAGAGGAGGAGGAGGGAGGAGTAGGAGGGAGGAAGAAGAGGAGAAGAAGAGGGAGAGGAAGAAGAAGGAGAAGAAGAGGGAGAGGAAGAGGAGGAGGAGGAGGAGGAGGAAGAGGGGGAGGAGGAGGAGGAGGAGGGAGGAGGAGGAGCAGGAGCAGGAGAAGAAGAAGAGGGAGAAGAGAAAGAAGATGAAGAAGAGAAAGAAGATGAAGAGGAGGAGGAGGACGAAGAGGAAGAAGAAGGAGAAGAAGAGGGAGAGGAAGAGGAAGAAGAAGAGGAGGAGGAGGAGGAAGAGGAGGAGGAGGAGCAGGAGGAGGAGTGGTCGGCGTAGTGGCGTTCGAAATAGAAACATAACTTAAAATGAAATTGAAACACTACTACGCCGTCGGTCGTCGCCGCCGTCTTCTGCATGCCGAGAAACTTGTAGAAGTTCGTGTAGTCACCTCCGTCGTCGCCACCGTCCTTGCCGTCGAGGATGATGATGCCGCCCTCATCGCGGCTGCAACGCTAGGCGACGATCTCCTCAAGGGTGCGGCGCTGCACTTCGTCTCATCCCCGACGTAGTCGTCCAATTCGAGGGTGGTCTCATCGGCGGCGGTCATGTCCAGGTGCTCCTGCTTGACGGGGAGGAATGTCGGAGAGGTCTTCGGCTTGACGAGTCGGGAGCAGCAGGCGTCCTCGTTAATGACGATGTCGCCGATGTGCGTGCAACGCTCGAAAGCTCCGGCTTGATAGGGAGGAGCGTCAGCGATCCAGAGGAGCGGGAGCGGGAGCCGGACGAGGAGGATGATTTGTTTTCCATGTGCCTCGGTGTATAGGAATTGCCACGGCGGCGGAAGAAGGAGGATAGTGTCGGGTATTCCATCCGCGGCGAGGTATCGCCCTAGATGTGCTCGAGGACGGCCTCCAACGTGCGGCCGGGGATGCCCCACCATAGGCGGCGCCCCTCGGATTGAAGCAGAAGCAGGGGTCAGCATTGTTGGTGGCCGCGAGCTGGTCGGCGTAGTGGCGTTCGAAGTACGCCGTCCACAACGTGTTGTTGTCGGGCGCATACCTCGGCATGTTCCTCGAAGCCTCCGGCAGCGGTGCCCGGATGCGCGCGATCTTCGCGCGCTGGTCAGCTCGAGATGGCGGCGGTGGCACCGGTGCCCCACCGACGCTCAGCCTCCACGAGCTCGGCACCTGCATGTCCAGCGGCGCCGAGTAGTCCATCTCGTAAAGGAGGCGGGCTTCGGGTTCGTGCAGGTGGCGGCGGCCGAAGCCGTTGCTCGCCGCTCCGTCGTCGGGGTAGCGTTCGGCCATTGCTCGAGAGAGGGAGATGAAGCATCGATGACAAAGGGGTGAAAAGAGTAGAGGGCGTCGGCATGGAGAGTCTGGCAAGAGGTGTGTGGTCACCGGCGAGGGGTGTGCAATTGGGTGAAGGAGGTAGAACTACAATGCATATAAAATCATAGGTAAAAATATGATCAACGTGACATGCCTTGTTGACGATTGTCGAACTCGAGCGCGTCTAGATAACAAGCTTAGCACTCCGGATAATCTAACGAAGCAAACAATTTCACACAATAAGCATCACAAGATCAAAATAAAGCAATAAACAAAAGTAGCTATAACATGTAAGAGGAAAAATTGTCTTTCGTGAACCAAAACAGAATCTATTTTATTGAAATCCCCAAGATAAAATACTCTAAAAATTTCTGAAATTCAACCTACTCATAAATAACATCACTAGTGATCAGTAGCAAAAAGAATCAATTCAAAATCTATTTTTAAACTCCACATATTAGCAAAACAAGATTTAAACCAAATCTGTTCAAATTCAATTTTTATATTTTCAAACATGGACAAATTATATAACAGAAACTACATAAAATTTGTGATCCAATGCAAAACGAATCACCTCATTTGGATTTATAGATTAAAAGTTATAATCAATCTAAAAATGGGTTCAAATCTGTTTCAGGAATTAAAACAGAAAAGAAAAAACAAAGAGGTGATGTGGCAGATTCTGATTGGGTGATGGTGTGCGCTATTTAGACAATCTAGCGGACGGTCGTAATATAACGAAAAACCTTTTGGGTTAAAATTAACTAATCAGGGAACCGGTTTGGTTTTCTAATTAAAACCGAAGAGGTAAGTTACTCCAATCTACATTGTTGATAATAGATCTAGTGGCGAAAGGATAAGGAGAACAAAAAAAAGAGGAAGAGTTTACCTGCGCGCTACACGGAGTCCCAGCGACGGCAGGAGGGTGGGGCGGCGAGGTGGAGGGTTGCTCCGGCGAGGGAACTGGCGGCGGGGAGGGGTGGAACCGGCGGAGGGGACCTTGGTGGGTTGGTTTTCCTTGTGACGGGGAGGTTCCAGGCGACGGCGGGGTTCTAGGCGTCGGCGTCAGCGAGAAAGAAGACATGTACTGCTCCTTCTTCAGATACTTTTCGCGACACTCCTTCATCTCCTTCTTAGCACCACGTGTGGCGTAGTAGTCCCGAATAGCCTGTGGCCGAGCCTCGTGGCGCAAGTTCTGTAATAGCCACGTGCACTCGGCCTCGAGAACATTGGCCGCCGCCTCCTCATATCCCTCCTCGCACGTGTACAAGGTCTGCAATCAAACGAGACAACACCCATTAGTACAATAATTAGCTATATTGTTAATTTTAGATTGTGTAAAAGGAGAATTTACCCAGAAGGTGTTGATCACCATCTCGGCCCTCGTGTGGAACAAGACACCATCTATAATCTCCTCCGGCGGGGCCTGCGTAGCCTCGTAGTGCATCCAGGTAAATCCTAGTGTTGGAACCTGACCCTCACCGGGCAACGTGACAAACCCCGGGAAATTTGCTCTGTGGACGTTGGTCGGCTTGCGGACTACAAGGGGGTGTATCTAACCACTGCAGTATGACAAGGTCACCGCATTACATATTTGAAGAAACTTGAAGGCAAAAGGTAAAAAAAGAGTAAATGCACTTACCTCTCCCCTTCAGGCTTAATCACCGGCCTCTGCTCACGGGTCGCCGGTACGACCGGGAGACGTGTACTACCACACTTGTACACGGTGACCCCGTCCACCACGCCGCCCTCACTATCCGTAGATTCATCCCCGCAATCAACAAAATGGCTACCCGGCCCCTCGGTCCGATCCATCTAGGCACCCCATGTTAGCCGAAGCCTCTATGGCAGGAGTCTCCTCGGACGTAGCATCAGGAACCGTAGTCTCATGGGTCGAATGCCCGTCGACCCGAAGCTCCTGGACCAGAGTCCCCGTAGCATCCACCGCAAATGGGTCCACCATAGTAGTCATGTGCTCGGGTGAATGAGCCGGTGGTGGTGGCGAGGACGGCGTAGCAGTCCGCCAACCTCTCTCGTGGCCACGTCCTGTACCTTTCCCCTTCTTCCCTGCCCGACCTCCTCTCGCAGTGGGCAACGCCGCCGACGAAGAAGCACCCGCAGGTGGTGTCGTCAAACTGTACGCCAAGGCTCTACGGAGATATAGGGGTGGAATGGAAGTACCATCCCTCGCACGGGCCGCCGACGAAGAAGAACCCGCCGAGCGATCTGGACCGGCGCCCACCATCTTTTAACACCTGCCATGATAAATAGTAAAATAAATTAGTACAACATAAAAAAATGAATACCTGACATGAATAATAATATGTACATATATAATTTAAGTTGGGATGCATACAATTTAATAATAGTCTGGATCAATAAATGCATAATCATCATCACTATCATGCGTATCGTCATGAATGACATGCTCACCGGGTTCAACGGCTTGAACTTGTGGAAGGCCTTTCTATAATCGATAAAGCATTTATAGGTCATCCACAGCAGTAACCTCTTCTAGTTCTTGCTTTGCTTGTTCCGGCTCAAGGGTGAAGTCGGATTCACTGTCGCTGTCTACTTCCATGTTCTGGGGTGAAGCACGGCGGTTCTTCAAACTTTTCTTGGAAAGACGTGTTTCTTGGAAGAATTCTCCGTCATATTTGTCTGGGTTAATATGAGGTTCATAATGCTCTTCATCTGGGGGAGGTGGTCTAACACGTGGCGGCACTTCATAAACAACATACCAACCATTCAGATTCTTATTAGTTTGGCAAGCCCACGGTAGACAGAAAACTTGGGTCGCTTGTTGAGCCGTAATATAGACATCGGGAACATCTAAATGGGTGCTTGGATTGATTTCGACTAGCCCTATATGTTCATGAGTCCTTCTAGTCTCCTTCGGCTAGAACCAATAACATTTGAAGACTACGACGTTCGGTGGGTTTTCACCATAGAATTGAAGTTCATAAATTGCTTCAACTCTTCCATAATACTCGATACCACCATCGCCTATAGCACACACACAACAATTTGTAGATTTCCCGGTCCTGCATAGATAGCTCTTTGCCAAAGGTACGAAAGTGATACCCGTTGATGTTGTATTTCTCAAATGAACAGACCTTATAGTTAAAACCATTAGTGGCTTGTCTCAATTCGGCGTCCATGGAATCTGAATTAGCCTACAAGTTTAATATGAAACAATTGTTGCATTAGCCGCAAGTTAGACCAAGGAATGAAATGGTCCATTATTGATAATTACCGTTTGTTTGAATCAAGAGATGAAACCGGGATAGCCGCCTCCATGCTTTGCCAGAAGCTCATACTCTTCGACGGAATCATTTTGGATCACCGCTCCATCCGAGAATTTGGCGACGTATCAACTGTATCAAATATCTGAGAATAAGAGCAGTTCAAAGAAATTAGAAGTTACGAAAAAATGTGCCGAGAACTTACTTGATGTACGGTCGCACTTCTGTTAGGTTGTTGAAGATATACAACGAAATGTTCCGCCATTCTTCGACATCCAACATTATTGGTTTCGAAGCACTGGCTGATGCGAGCTTCTCTTTGAATAGGCTGAGGTTGGATCCACCTTTTTTAGGATCGGCATCATTGTACCGAGGCTTTGGATTATGCAAATGACGATTTTTGGCTTCGTAGTGTGTTGTTACAAAGTTAGCCACCTCCTCAGTAATGAATGCCTCGGCCATCGATGCTTCAATTCTATGTTTATTTTTATATTTTTCTCGAAGCGTCTTCTGCATCCTTTGTGTTGCAAAGCACCAACAATTTTGCACGAGCCCACCCAATCTTGCCTCGGTCGGTAGATGTAAAATCAAATGCTGCATTGGATTAAAGAAGCCCGGCGGAAAGATCTTCTCTAACTTGCAAATCAACTCCGGCGCCAACTCCTCCATGTCATCTATCACGCCAGGCGACAGTTCTTTCGCACAAAGAACACGAAAGAAATAGCTCAGCACCAGTACTGGTCATTCATCCTCAGGAATAAAGCCACGTAACATCATCGGCATTACCCGCTCAAGCCATATGTGCCAATCATGACTCTTGAGACCAAATATTTTTAATTTTTCAAGACTCGCTCCCCTCTTTAGATTCGATGCATACCCATCGGGGAACATCAAGTGCATTTTGACCCACAAGATAATTTCCCTCATAGCTGGCCTTCCAAGATTGAACCATGCCTTTGGCTTCAACCACTTTTGCTTTCCTTTGCCTTCTCGCATGTTTTGTAACAGTCTATGACATAGTGTCTCTTGATCGACTCTAGCCTTAGGATTATCCTTTGTCTTCCCATCTATGTCGAACAATGTACCAAAAATGACATCTCCAATATTCTTTTCAGTGTGCATCATATCGATGTTGTGTGGAAGAAGGAGGTCTTTGAAGTAAGGCAGATCCCACAAGCATGGCTTGTGAGTCCAGGCGTATTCTGAATTATACCCCTTGAAATACTCTGGACGTTACCAACTTTATGTCGAAGTCATGCAGTTTTACACGCTCATGACCGAACTGCATAATATTACCCTCCTCTATCTTTGATACATGGAAATCTACCAAGTATTTTTCCCATCTGCGGTAATTCGATTGCATACCGATATCACCATCCGGCATACATCATTGGCCCCTCAACATATACTCTCTCTCTCTTCCTAAATATAAGTCTTTAGATGTTTCACTAAGGAATTACATACGGATGTATATAGACATACTTTAGAGTGTAGATTCATTCATTACTTTAAAGTGTGTTTAGTCCCCTAATAAAATCTCTAAAAAAGACTTATATTTAAGAACGGAGGGAGTAGTTGGGATCTATGTGAGAAATAATTGTATTTCTATCAATACCTTAAGCCCCTCGCATGCGGAGTTATTCAAGGTCGGTATGTTGATTCAATGAGGAATATTTCCAGGCATTAGGGAAAGAATTCAAGTATCATGAAGAATGCGAGAAAATTAGTGAAATGTTAAACACATTTCTGCCTCAAATCCACGTGCCCGAAGATCTAAACCATGCGTTCGAAAGATTTGTAACACATTGCAAATAACATGTCAAATGCATTTACTTATTATAAGGGTGACACACAATCCTACATCGTGCAAACAAATGCCTAGAAGAATGATGGTACCAACAAAAACCACTCAAACAACAACTATTATATGTTCAACATTTTTTTATCTTTCTCACTGAGTTTGAAGAAGTTTTGATAACATATCAAATATTATACTACTCACATTTTTTCCACAGGAGTTTGAAGGAGCTTTTAAGATGATAATATCTTAAAGGATAGCATAGATTAGGAAAAGTGTTGAGATTTATTTAACCCATGTATTAATTAAGGAGAATCTTCACTATCCCTAATTGTCACTTACAATATCCCTAACTGCCACTTACAAGAGACACGACTGTTCGCTTGTGTCTCTCCAGACCGACTGTTGGATGCATCCCTTCGAAACTATATATACTTGTACTCAATCATTAATAAAGACAACGATTCTTCTCTTGTTTTTCTGTCAACACGGTCCACCTCTTTCCCTGCAGCACGTCACGTGGTTATCCAATGGTTTTCATGTCTCCTACACCGACATTCCCTCTGATTCTCACAAGTCTATTTCCTAAGTCTAACCCCGTAATAAACCCCCACCACTAATTCGAATTCCCCCTCCCTAAGATTGCCAAACATTCTGTTAGTGCCACAATCACAACTCCTTTTTTCAGTGTTCCCTAGAGCTGGTGATAGTCTTTTAATTTCCCTTTCCGACTCCTTTGATTTGTACATATACTACCTTTTATTTAATAAAAATTGCCATCAAACTACTGTTCTATGGCTTCGGGGTAAAAATAAAACCATGGGCAACCTATATACATGGTGTTTCAATACTAGAGCACCACATATCTAATGCAAAATTCAAGATGAAATAAGAATTCTGACAAGCATATAGTGAAAATTCGCTACAAGACGTCAAATTCAAGATAGCCTAAGCCTGAGTAAATCACTACATCACCTTAAGTCATAAACCTACAGAATGTCAATAAGTAAAGCCTGATCATTCAGCTCAGCAACGTTTTACAGTGCCAGCAGGCAATTGATCAATCACAAACAAGGCAGAAACTTGAGATTGATATCAACTCTGCGCCTCTCTCAAGCGAGTGATCAGTTCGTCCTACATATGGAAGGCCACCATAATATTAGTGTTTATTTGGATGAAATGACAATTCAAACTGGAAAATACATTCGTAAACAAAATATATATTCATGAAAAGGTACAAGAGCACTCTACAATACAATAGTAATACCTCTGTTTTTATAACACACGTAGTGGCTACAATACTGTGAAATAGGACAAAACCCGTGATGTGCTACAAAATACTGTGAAATAGCATAAAACCCGAGATGTGCCAGCACTATATGTAAAACAACAATTGAAAGAAAAAGCATCACTGGCACTGTCAGAACAGTTTGCTTTCCAAAACCTTTATATTTCATCCTTTTATTCTAGCAAACAAAATACTTGCATCACTGATTTTTGGTTTATGTCCACCAATTAATTTCTACCTTCGAGGCTCAATTCTGCTAATAATTGCAGAATACATAAACTAGCATGCTAGATAGTAGGTAGGTTTGTCAGAACGTTCAAATATCGCTTCGCATACACTGAAATCACTACAAAATGAATTTTCAAGCATGTGGAGCATATTCAGAAATATCCAAGATGTCAAATGTACACGATATATCTGATATTCAATTAAGTTCTTTTGAAGCAGAATTCAAATGTTTATACCATTGATTAAGATTTTTAATTCTATGAACTTTAAATTCAGAATAAATTTCAAGCATGATATGCCTTTTTCCCCTTGGTTGTGAGGCCTCTTTGTCGGAGAAGTGCACGCAACCTCTCTACGGTGAAGGACTGCAGTGTGTGCTGTGAAAAGCCAGATATTGCTTCCTCTGCAAGATTAGAGTATCCATCAGAGTGAAAAACAACACTGCTATCGGGTTTTCGAAAAAGAAAAGAGCACACTAATTTCTCATCTTAAAATGCTAAAGCATGACTGGTTAACAAACATACTGCTTATTGTTGAATGTATGAAAACATATCTGGGTACTATTAAACCTAGAACTAATGGCTCGATGGCGTAAAAATGGTGTTCTGGGTAGATTGGTTAACACCATACATAAAAACAGAATTTGTGGTAAGAAGTTGGATGGAAGCTGACAACATATATTCAATTCTTCACCAAAATCAGACATCATCGGCTTCTGCTGAACAATGTATGACAGATATCCCTTCGCTCTATCTGCCTCCAAGATTCATATCTTATGTCACATGCATTTTTTTCAGAGATGATCAAAATAGAAGACACAGAGGTGAAGATAAAAGGTGAGAACATGATCAAGGCACTTACCAGAGGAAGGCAGTCCGGAAGAACTGCCCAACTTGGGCTTTTTTGACGACTTTTGCACACCCAAACTTCTGGCAGCACATCTACAGAAAAGAAATACAGCTTACTTTGAGAGTGAATTTATTATTTATGTGATGCTAAATAAAATAACTGATAAGCCCACGAACAAAAATAAAAGCCTTTTTGGAGCGAAAGAAACACCAGCTTTATAAAAATCTTGACAAGTGAGCATAGTTCACTTTATTGGGGGGGTGGATGAATAACCCCGCTGCCTAGGTTCAACTCCTCGCAGATGCGAATTTGGATTCTTATTTATACCGTAGGGGTTTTCCTTACGGTTATCTACCAAATAATTTGCATAATCCATTTCATAACACGTGGAGATTGCTGATGATCAAATTGTAAGTGTCAAAAAGAAATTTAAAGTTGGATCATGGAGAGCACAGTTTTAAATGTGTAGGGCATCTCCAAAGCCAACCCTCAAATCGCGCACAAACATCCGGACCAAGCTGTCCGGACAAAGTTTGCCATCCAAGGCCGTCACACATACGTCCGCACACTCATCCGGCTATCCGAAATCCCGCAAACCGGACGCGAATCTGTGGGAGCTTTGCAGGCGTCCAGATCTCTGGACACCCCCGACCCACACGAAACCCAACCGGGTGCCCGCGTCTTTGTCCGTTCACTCTTGCTCTGCATCCGCTTCACCCCTGGCAGATGCCGCCGCTATACTACCCCGGCTGCCCACCAAGGCCTTGCAGAAGCTCCGCTGCTCCACCTGCTCGCCACACCCATTTGCCTATGCCCTCATTGCACCTCAGTGTTTAGCGAAATGCTGGTGCTAAATTTTGATATTTTTTTCCCTTCTTTCAAGCAATGGATTTGGACATGGAGTACACCTATGGCAACTTCATTGAGTCGTCCAACAACTCGTCTTACTAGGAGGATTATGCAGATGACACAACGATGATGTGCGTAGGCCTTGCACACGCAGAGCGGGTGGAAGAGCGTGTTCTCGGTTTCTAGGGATCGATTGTCAAGTCATGAATCCGAACAGGGCACAAGGGCATTTGACGCAGATGGCAACTACTTCTCGCCGGCGCTTTCGGATGCAGAAAAATGTGTTTGATTGCCTCTACAATGGCATCTAGGCCTACGATGACTACGGGCGTGTTTGGTTTCCATCCTGTAGAAAAAAAGCCTGGCCTGCAGTGTGCCTGGAAGCTGCCTGGGTCCTGTTTGGTTGGATGACCTGGTCCTCACGTATAGCCTGGACTGGAGTAACTGCAGGGACGCTTAGCTTGGCCAGCCATCCAGGTACACGATTAGCCTGAGCCAGGCTACCCAGATCGAACGCCTGGCAACGAAAATTGAGGTGCCTGGCAACCAAAAGCGAGCAACAACAACAACAACAAAGCCTTTAGTCCCAAACAAGTTGGGGTAGGGTGAAACCCATAAGATCTCGCGACCAACTCATGGTTATGGCACATGGATAGCAAGCTTTCGTGATGCTCCAATCATTTAGATCTCTCTTTACGGACTCTTTCCATGTGAAGTTCGGTCTACCCCGACCTCTCTTAACATTATCAGCAAGCTTTAGCCGTCCGCTATGCACTGGGGCTTCTCGAGGCCTGAATATGCCCAAACCATCTCAGACGATGTTGGACAAGCTTCTCTTCAATTGGCGCTACCCCAACTCTATCTCGAATATCATGATTTCGGACCCTGTCCTTCCTTGTGTGGTCACACATCCATCTCAACATGCACATCTCCGCCACACCTAGTTGTTGCACATGTCGCCTTTTAGTCGGCCAACACTCAGCGCCATACAACATTGCGGATCGAACCGCCGTCCTATAGAGCTTGCCTTTTAGCTTTTGTGGCACCCTCTCGTCACAGAGAATGCCAGAAGCTTGGCGCCACTTCATCCATCCGGCTTTAATTCGATGGTTCACATCTTCATCGATATCCCCATCCTTCTACAACATTGACCCCAAATAAACGAAAGGTGTCCTTCTGAGGTACCACCTGCCCATCAAGGCTAACATCCCCCTCCTCGTGCTTAGTAGTACTGAAAGCGCACCTCATGTACTTTGTCCTACTAAGTCTAAAACCTTTCGATTCCAAGATTTGCCTCCATAACTCCAACTTCCTGTTGACCCCGTCCGACTATCATCGACTAGCACCACATCGTCCGCAAAGAGCATACACCATGGGATATCTCCTTGTATATCCCTTGTGACGACATCCATCACCAAGGCAAAAAGATAAGGGCTCAAAGCTGACCCCTGATGCAGTCCTATCTTAATCGGGAAGTCATCAGTGTCGCCATCACTTGTTCGAACAATTGTCACAACATTATCATACATGTCCTTGATGAGGGTAATGTACTTTGCTGGGACTTTGTGTTTCTCCAAGGCCCACCACATAACATTTTGCGGCATCTTATCATAGGCCTTCTCCAAGTCAATAAACACCATATGCAAGTCCTTCTTTTGCTCCCTATATCGCTCCATAAGTTGTCTTACCAAGAAAATGGCTTCCATGGTCGACCTCCCAGGCATGAAACCAAACTGATTTTTGGTCACGCTTGTCATTCTTCTTAAGCGGTGCTCAATGACTCTCGCACATAGCTTCATTGTATGACTCATCAATTTAATTCCACGGTAATTAGTACAACTCTAAACATCCCCCTTGTTCTTGAAGATTGGTACTAATATACTCCGTCTCCATTCTTCTGGCATCTTGCTTGCCTGAAAAATGAGGTTGAAAAGTTTGGTCAGCCATACTATCGCTATGTCCCCGAGGCCTCTCCACACCTCAATGGGGATACAATCAGGGCCCAACGCCTTGCCTCCTTTCATCCTCTTTAAAGCCTCCTTTCATCCTCTTTAAAGCCTCCTTGACCTCCGACTCCTGGATTCGCCGCACAGAACGCCTGCTAGTATCATCAAAGGAGTCGTTCAGATCAATGGTAGAGCTCTCACTCTCCCCATTGAACAGCTTGTCAAAGTACTCCCGCCATCTATGCTTAATCTCCTCATTCTTCACCAGGAGTTGCTCTGCTCAGTCCTGGATGCACTTGATTTGGTCAACATCCCTCGTCTTCCTCTCTCGGATCTTGGTCATCTTATAGATGTCCCTTTCGCCTTCCTTCGTGTCCAACCGTTGGTAGAGGTCATCATACGCCCGACCCCTTGCTTCACTCATAGCTCGCTTTGCAGCCTTCTTTGCCATCTTGTACTTTTGTATGTTGTCTACACTCCTATCCAGATATAGGTGTCTGAAACAATCTTTCTTCTCCTTAATTGCCTTCTGGACATCATCGTTCCACCACCAGGTATCTTTAGCTTCTCTTCTACTTCCCCTGGACACTCCAAACTTCTCTGAGGCCACCTTATGAATGCAAGTCGTCATCTTCATCCACATGTTGTCTGCATAACCTCCTTCCTCCCAAGGGCCCTCCTTAATGACCCTCTCCTTAAACGCTTGAGCTACCTCCCCCTTAAGCTTCCACCACTTCGTTCTAGCGACTTTAGAATGCTTGTCCCGCCGGACACGAATCCGAAAGCGGAAGTCAGCAACCACAAGCTTATGCTGAGGGACAACACTCTCTCCAGGTATCACCTTACAGTCTAGGCATGCACGCCTGTCTTCTCTTCCCGAGAGGATGAAATCAATCTGGCTAGAGTGTTGCTCACTACTGTAACTCACTAGATGTGATTCTCTCTTCTTAAAGAGGGTGTTAGGTACGATCATGTTGTAGGCTAGCGCAAAGCTTAAGACGTCTTCTCCTTCTTGATTCCTGATGCCATAGCCAAATCCCCCATGCACCCCTTCAAAACTTATGTTAGATGTGCCCACGTGGCCATTGAGGTCTCCTCCTATGAAGAGCCTCTCGCCAATCGGTACACTCCTAACCATGTCCTCCAATTGGCAACCAAAAGCGAGCAGTCCATACAAATTAAAAGGACTAGTAGCAATCACAGAAGTATAATACTCGTCTAGGCCCAGGCAGCAAACCAAACAAGACCTAGCCCAGGAAGCCTAGGCAAAAATCTTCCGTTTTCCAGACCCCAAGCCAGGCACCTATTTAACTCAGGCATAGAGCCCAGGTCACCAACCAAACAGCCCCTACTTCATCTTGAAGGATGCTCTAGGAAGAATTGGATTCTCTGGTTACCAGAAGTGCACAGCTGCATTACAGATGCTTGCATGTGGCACGGCCGAAGATTCATGGGACGAGTACCTCCAGATGTCTGAGAGCACATGCGCAAACGCCATGGTCAGATTTGCTATTGCAGTGGTCGAGGTGCTTTGACCTCGGTACTTGAAAGAACCAACTCTCGCGAACACCGAAAGGCTCATGGCACTCTCCGAAGTAAGAAAAAGGTCAGGTATGATCGGATCTCTTAAAGCAGAGATGGAAGAACTGCCCAAATGCTCTACAAGGCCAATATCACGGCCATGTTAAGAAGTCCACCATCATTCTTAAAGCAGCTCCATCACAGGACCTCTGGATTTGGCACGCTGTCTTTGGCATGTCGGGTCTCACAATGACGTCAATGTGTTGTTGAAGTGTATATGTGGATTGCCTAGCTCTTTCCATCAATTCGTACTTTTAGTTGTGTTGCATGAAACTTAACATGGTATCAGGGCCTAAGGTCTTGAGTTCTAGTCCTGGCTTTCGCAATTTATTCAAAAATTGTTGTTGCCACCCTTTGGGTCCACCTATAGGTCTCTTGAGCCATACCTATGAGTATATTCACGTGTTAACTTCCCGCGTCACACATGAGAAGGGGTGTTGAAGTGTATATGTGGATTGCCCCTTCCATCATGTCAGGACTTATGGAGAGGGGATTTGAAGTGCTCCAAGCACGTTTTGCCGTTGTTCGAGGACCTGTAAAAATATGGGATCTAGAGACCTTGTGGTAGGTGATGACATGCCGTGTGATCATGCTCAACATGATCATGGAGGATGAAGGTGAAGATGTTGCCTGAGGTCTGGAATTTGAGAACATGGGTGATCCTATCCAACTCCCACATCAGAATCATGCCAAGTTTGATGAGTTTGTCCAAATGCATCACCAAATTCAGCATCAAGCAACTCATGAGCGGCTTAAAGAAAGATCTGATTCAGCATATGTGGGCGCTTAAACCCTAAAGGACCAGTCCACGGACAAATATTGTGTCGGTTTTGAGGGTCAGCGTTGGAGATGCCCTGAAGCTGAAAGGACATCTAAATGTCGTTGCCAACACCAACGATCAAACGAGGAAGATGATGAGAGAGTGAGCTATCAGAGAGACGAACTGAAGATGGGTTTTTGTCAGCTGTCGACTGCAGCTGTTTTCTGTCACTGGTATTCCTTATGGGTTTTTGTCAGCTGTCGACTGCAGCTGTTTTCTGTCACTGGTATTCCTTATTATCGGTTACAACCAACGTCCCTCCCTGTCTCCAACTAACTCCCGACGGGATCGCCATGATCCGTGAAGATCGCGCCATCCCACGACGGCATCACACGGCGACTTCGTCCCATCGGGAGGGAAAGGAGGACAGGAAGAAACAACCTGACGAGGGACGTGCACACTCGCACTCCACTCCTACGTTATTTGACAGAAAGAAAGGAAAAACCTTAAACTACCGCACGTGAGATTAGGGCAAGTCTAACATTCACCCCCTTAATCTCACTGCTCTAAGCCGATCACACCAAGCCTCTGTCTCATCTCTATGAAATGGACCCTCCCGAGCGCCTTTGTGAGTGCATCAGCTAGTTGATCTTGTGTGCCCACATGATCTATCTCCACCTCTCCTTTTTCCATGCAATCTCTGATGAAGTGGAACTTCACATCTATGTGCTTGCTTCGATCATGGTGGACAGGGTTCTTGCTCAGGGCTATAGCCGATTTGTTGTCTACTAACAGCCTGAATTTCACTGATGTTGCTCCTGTCAAACTCTCCAACAGCCTGCTCAGCCACAGGCCTTGGCAGGTAGCAGCAGCCATCGCAACATATTCCGCCTCACAAGAAGAAAGTGCCACTATTTTCTGTTTCTGTGAGCTCCATGTGATCAGATTCTTACCCAAGAAGACATTCCCTGAAGTGCTTTTCCGATCGCCGGTGTCGCCGGCGTGGTCACTATCACTGAACCCAAGTAGATCAGCGCTTCCCTGTCCTCTCTTGTAGCTGTAACCATAGTGCATGGTGCCCTTGATGCGCCTCAGAATCTGTTTCACTGCTGCCCAATGTTGGGTACTGGGCTTCTCCATGAAGCGACTGACGATCCCCACCGCGTGTGCAATGTCGGGCCGCGTGTTCACCAGGTAGCGCAGGCTCCCGATCACTCTGCAGTAGAGAGTGGCGTCGAAGGGGTCCGCTCCATCTTCTTTCTTCAGCTTGAGACGACAGTCCATCGGAGTGTGACAGTTGTTGCAGTTGCTCATGTCTACTGTCTCCAGAATTTTGCCTGTGTAGTTCTTCTGACTGAGGGCGATGCCGTTGCATCCTTGCGCCACTTCTATGCCTAGATAGTAGGCTCAGCTTGCCAAGGTCGCTCATCTTGAATAGCTGTAGCATCTGCTGCTTGAACGAGGCTATATCGTCCACGTTCGTGCCTGTGATGATCAGATCATCAACATAAACCCCTACGAGCAGGTATGAGAGAGCATCACCTCCCCGGTAGACTGCGTGCTCCAGGGGGCTGCGAGTGAATCCAAGGGCGATCAGAGACTCATCCAACTTCGCGTACCATGCGCGTGGTGCTTGGTGTAGTCCATACAGTGCCTTGCGTAGCCGCAGTGCACTGTCCTCCTTGCCGGCGACCTCGTATCCAGGCGGCTGAGCCACGTAAACTTCTTCAGTGAGGTCGCCATTCAGAAAGGCGGATTTCACATCCATGTGATGTACTTCCCAGCCGGAGTGAGCAGCCAGAGCCAACAGCAGTCTCACCGTCTCCATGCGAGCTACAGGAGCAAATACTTCCTCAAAATCCACCCCCTGTCTTTGAACATACCCCTTTGCGACGAGGCGAGCTTTGTGCTTAACGACGTTGCCTGCCGGATCGCGTTTGACGCGATACACCCACTTGAGTCCGATCGCCTTGTGCCCTGCTGGGAGCTGTGCAAGCTCCCATGTCTTGTTGTCGATGATGGACTGCATCTCCACGTCCATGGCGAGCTTCCATTCCCTGCTGCCGAGGGCTTCGTCCACGTTCCTGGGCTCCTCGGCGCTGAACAGACATTGGACCAGCAGGCAGCGTTCGAATTTGCTCTCGCACGTCCTCCTCCGTTTCTTCTAGCACCCCTGACAGACGCCTGTAGCGTACTGGCTTGCCCAGTCGCCGCGTCGCATCCGTCATCATGGGACGGAGGCGTGGCCCAGCGCCCTCGTTGCTCCGCCATGGGAGTCACCACGTCGGACTGTGGCGATCCCGAAGATCCAGCAGCGGGAGTGGCGGTTTGAGGCAACTGCGGCGTCCCCAGTGTTGGCGTGGAGGGTGTCACCGCGCTCCGCGGCGTGGCCGGCGAAGATGCCAAGCCGATGTCCACTTCATGGACACCGTAGTCCGTGGTGTAAACCACGGTGAATGTCGCCGGGGGCGCTTGACAACTCCGTGCCGTTGCTGCTCCAGTCCCAAGGTCTGCTTTCTTCAAAACGGGATCGCGGGTTACCTGGACCTTACCAGTGGCCGGATTGAACACGCGATAGGCTTTGGATCCGTCTTCATATCCCACGAACACCATCAGTGTTGATCGATCACTCATCCTCGTGATCCCAGGGCCGACGAGCTTGACATGAACCGTGCAGCCGAACGTGCGCAGATGCTGCACATTGGGCTTGCGCCCGTGCTAGGCTTAATAGGGCGTGACCCCGTCCAAGCTTCTGGTGGGTGCACGATTCAGAAGGTAGACAGCAGTCCTGACTGCTTCCACCCAGAAGTACGCCGGCATCCCCATGCTCTTCATGAGGCACCGTGCCATCTCCACCACTGTTTGATTGCGCCGCTCGACCACTCCGTTTTGTTGCGGCGAGTATGGTGCGGTGGTGAAGTGCTTGATTCCATTGCGATCGCAGTACTCCTTGAACTCCGTCGAGTTGAACTCGCCGCCGCGGTCTGACCTGAACGCGCGCAGCTTGCACTGGCCGACAGTCTCGGCCATGGCCTTGATCTTCCTGAAGCGCTGGTACGCTTCGTCTTTGGACTTCAGCAGTTCCAGCCACATGTAGCGGCTATGATCATCAACCACAAGGAGGAAGTATCAGTTTCCTCCAGGGGTTACTGGCGAGATCGGCCCGCACAAATCTGTGTGTACCAGCTCCAGCGGGTGTTCGGCGCGATAGGCAGTGACCTGAGGGAACGGGGCTCGGTATTGCTTTCCCAGAGCGCATCCATCGCAGTACTCCTCCACTCGATCTATCGCGGGCATGCCCAGTACGAGTTGCTTGGTCGACATGGTTCGCAGCGCGCGGAAGTGCAGGTGCCCCATGCGCGCGTGCCATCTCCATGCTACATCATCTCCTTGCGCCAGTAGGCATGCCAGCGCGTCAATTGTGAGCACGCCAGTGTATAGCCTGTTCCCAGAGCGCTTGATGCGGGCCAGGGTTCGCCGAGCTGGGTCCCTGACGGTCATGACGCCGTCAGTGATGCCTATGACGCATCCTGCCTCGTCCAGTTGCCCCACCGACACGATGTTGGTGCGGAGGCTGGGGATGTAGAAGACGCCAGTCAGGGCGCGCTGGTCGCCCCCTTGGCAGCGGAATACACACTTCCACGCCCCCTTATGCCCACGACGGAGCCGTCCCCGAATCTGACCGTGCCTTGCAAAGTTCCATCGAGCTGGGAGAAGACATGCCTGTCCCCGGTCATGTGGCTGCTAGCCCCGGTGTCGAAGAACCATACTCCGTCCGGTGATGGGACGGGCATCACCTTCTCCTCGTTGAGGTAGACCACCTGAGGTGCTGCAAGCTGCGATGCGTCAACGCCGACGACTACAGCCATGTAGAGCCCCTGATCGTGCTCAGCCCCGGCCTGCACTAGGTTTGCCTGTTCCGATTGCCCCTTCTGCTCTTGTTCGCGCAGCCACTTTCTGCATTCCTTTTTCAAGTGGCCGGAGATGCCGCAGTGGTGACATTTCCCCTTCTTTTTCTTGCCGCTGGATCCGCCAGAGCCGTCTGCCCCGGAGTTGCCCGACGGCCCCTTTCCGGCTCCTTGCGGTTTGGGTTTTGCGGGCGACTTGTTCTTGTCGCCTCCTCCTAGAACCGCCGACGATCCACTGCCGCCGCCCATCCTTTCGCAAGCCATCCACTCCTCATGAGTGAGCAGAAGGCGTCCGGAGGACCGTGTGCCGTCGTCGAGATAATGATCTTCGCACGCCGACAGACGTCCGACGAGTTCCTGCACCGTCATGGTCTTCAGATCGATCAAAGACTCGATCGCCATGGCCATCGGGCGGTACTGCCACGGCACCACCCGGAGAAACTTCTGGACCGCCTTGTGCTCGGTGACAGGGTCGTCGTACAGCTCCAGATCGGCGACGAGTGCGGAGAGACGCAGCCCAAAGTTTTCGATGGACTCTCCGTCCTTGAACTGGAGATCCTCGAATTCTCTCCGTCTGACCTGCGCCTTGGCTTCTCGCGCCCTCTCGCTTCCCATCCGCATGGTGCGGATGGTTTCCCACGCCATCTTGGCAGTGTCCTTGGCCGCCAGCACGCGCAGCATCTCCGGCGGGACGCCGGTAAGGATGATCTGCAGCGCGCGCCGGTCGTCGTTCTCGTCAGCGGTGTCAGAGACTACCGCAGACCAGACCCGCGCGACCTACAGCTTAACTTGCATCACCAGCTCCCATTCCTGGTAGTTTGTGCGCGAGAGCATCATGGATGCCCCCGACTCCTCTCGCACCGCGCGTTCCACGACGCGGTACTCGCCGCTGCCACCGCCGCTGAGACGCGCGAGTGGCGCCTTGGACGATGACTGCATCCCGCTCTTGCTCTTCACTTCCAATTCGTCGCCAGACATGGCCGAGGCGGATCGAACACCGCCGCCGCTCCAGGGATCGGACACCCCTAGCTCTGATGCCAATTGTCGTTGCCAACACCGACGATCAAAGAGGAAGATGATGAGAGAGTGAGCTATCAGAGAGACGAACTTAAGATGGGTTTTTGTCAGCTGTCGACTGCAGCTGTTTTCTGTCACTGGTATTCCTTACTATCGGTTACAACCAACGTCCCTCCCCGTCTCCAACTAACTCCCAACGGGATCGCCATGATCCGTGAAGATCGCGCCATCCCACGACCGCATCACACGGCGACTTCGTCCCATCGGGAGGGAAAGGAGGACAGGAAGAAACAACCTGACGAGGGACGTGCACGCTCGCACTCCACTCCTACGTTATTTGACAGAAAGAAAGGAAAAACCTTAAACTACCGCACGTGAGATTAGGTCAAGTCTAACACTAAACCCCTATTGTGGTTTTGGCGTTGATGACACGTGATTAGTTGGATTAATGGCTAAGTAAAGTGTTAATACGGATTTTAGTCCAACGATGAAGTGAACAAATATATAGTTTGAGCCCCTCCACCCCGAAATGTCTACATTTAGTGCAAAATTATGTTTCATGATTTAATCGAGTCATGTAGGAAAGCTAAAGCACGAACAGGTTGTGCATGGTTTGCTATAAACACCCTTGTCGTCCACCAAAAAGCCTTCTCAAAAGTACACAGGAAATCCTTGGGAGTTTGTTGTATTCATGAAATCATGCACTCGATCAAGTATGGTAATGTGCCGAGGTGGACAGCAAAGCAAAAGGAGCAGCTAAAGGTGTGGTGCGGAACAACCCCTAAACATTACCATGGACCCTTCATCAACACCCGAAGTCCCAATTGGACCATGGATTCAAATATGCTAGATCCTGAAGGCTTGAAAAGTAGTAAATTCACTACTCCCTCTGTTTTTATTACTCTGCATATTAGGTTTGTATAAAGTCAAACCTTGAATACTTTCAACAAGTTTGTAGAAAAATGTATTAACATATACACCACCACATCAATACCATTGGATTCTGTTATGACCAGAGGCCCAGTTAGCCAAACTGGCCAAGTTATCAGGCTGTAAGCCCGCGGGAGGCCCGCACCCGCCCCACTTTTGCCGCATAATTTATGTGGGATGCCCGTTTATGCCCACATAATATTCTGCGGGACAAATGGGTTTAGTGGACATCCCACATAGCAATACACGTAAATGTTAGATTCAGTCAAGGTGTCCACGTGCAGGCTAGAGGAGAGTGTCGCCGGCGAGGTCGAACACTGAAGGGACAGCATGCACCAGATGGTCTTGATTCCGTCCATAGACTAGACGAAGTCAAGATCAAAGTATACGTTCGAGTCAGGGTGCTATTGCCAGGCTAAGAGGCATCCTTACTCCGATCATCATCCGCATATCCTATCCTCCTATGTCATGCTGTCAGCATGGACGGCGTCGAAGGAAGAGGAGTGGACGGCCTGGAGCAAGTTGGCGAGCTGCTCATGGTGTCGCACGTTGGGCGGAGAGATGAGGCGTCGGTGTTCAGGTGAGTGTTGCGGCAGGTGCGTGCAGTATTCGAGGTCATCGACTGATACTCTAACCATTGCAGCAGCTCCACTAGCAAGAGGTGGACGATGGCAAGGGGTAGCATCTTGCCGGGGCATACGCGGCGCCGAGCGCCGAACGGATCAAAGCGGTGGTCGCTGCCGAGCACGCTCGGCTATGTTCCATTCCGTCGCGATTGCTGCTCACCTCGGCTGCTGATGTGGGCATAAGTGGGTCTAGTGGAATGACCCGCAAGTCCTACATAATTTTAATGCTTGTCCACGGTTGTCCACGGATGTGATTTTTGTGGGCTTGGCCGTGGGCGTCGCAGGCAACCCGCGTCCACCTTCAGCCTGACCAAGTTATCTTAATAATATTAGGGGCTTAGCCCAGTTTATTATAGCCTAGGGAACTTATATATAGTCATGTAATCAACACTTTTGAGATTAAGCAAAGATCAATCTATCTTGATCGGCTCCAACTAGGAGTCGGTGCCCTAACCCTAGCATCCTCTTCCATCGTGCCGCCGCCACGACCACAGCCGATCCCCTCTTTCCCCTACAACCTCCGGCCAAGACCCGATAGAACCCTAGTTTCTACCAGTTTGGTATCAGGAAGCTCTGGTTCAATCATGTCGTCGCCGCGGCCCGCCTCCACCGTTCCGCTGCCGTCCACCACCACCACCCCGATGACCACCACGACCGACGCCCCGCAACTCCCCGCACCGGCCTCTTCTGTCGCGCCACTTCCTGCTGTCCTCACCCCGAAGGAATTGACCGGCGCGATCCGCGACCTGGCCACCACCGTTCAGGGTATCCGGCTCTACCTGACTGCCCCCTACGGGCCGCAGCCGGTCGCGCCACCACCAGACCGCGCCGGGACGTCATGGCTGCCCTGGCAACCGCCTCGCTCGCCTGGCCGCTGCAGCCAACACCGCAGCTGCCTATGCCACCCTCGGCCTGGCCGCTGCAGCCAACACCGCAGCTGCCTCCGCCACCCTCGGCCGGGCCGCTGCAGCCGACCCTGCAGCTCCGGTTTCCCCCCTCGTCGTCGCCGCTACAGGCCTGGGTGATCGGGTCGTCACAGCCGGTGTACACGACGTCCTCGGCGCCGCCACACATCCAGTCGCCACCGACGCCACCCCCGCAGTACGGCGGGCCCTCCAGCTTCGCCGGCCCCGACGGGTACCCGACGCCGACCCCTGCACTACTCCGCGCCGACGAGCCGTACCGCCAGGGCGGCCCTACCCACACGCCGCCGCGCTTCGCCAAACTGGACATCGCCACCTATGACGGCACTGAGGACCCCCTGAGCTGGCTCAACCAATGTGACCAGATTTTTCGGGGGCAATGGACGCCAGTGTCGGATCGCACCTGGCTCGCTTCATATCACCTCAGAGGCGCCGCACAGACGTGGTATTACGCTCTCGAGCAAGACGAGGGCGGCATGCCTCCATGGGAGCGTTTCCGCGAGCTTTGCCTCCTACGCTTCAGGCCTCCGATACAAGGGAGCCGGTTGGCGGAGCTTGGTCGCCTACCCTTCACCTCCACCATGCAGGACTTCGCCGGCCGCTTCCAGGCCCTGGCGTGTCACGCGCCTGGCGTGACGACTCGCCAGCGGACCGAGCTCTTTGTTGGGGGCCTCCCCGACCACATCCGCGTGGACGTCGAGATGCGCGGACCACAGGACATCCAGACGGCCATGTACTATGCCCACGCGTTCGAGCAGCGGGCGGTGGCTATGCAGCAGGCGTTCCGAGCCCAAGTACCTCGCCCACCCCCACAGCCGGCTATGTCTGCACCCAGCCGACCTACCCAGCCGGCGATAGGGATTTCCGCCCCGGCAGCAACTCGACCGTTCCGTCGGCTGACCCCGGCCGAACAACACGAGCGTCGTCGACAGGGGTTATATTTCAACTGCGATGAGCCCTACGTGCCAGGTCACGTCTACCCGCGCCTCTTCTACCTGGAAGCGAACGACTATGTTGAGGAGGATACAGCTCCCTCCGAGCTTGCCGAGGCGGTGGCCCCGGCGTCGGCCACCGCTCTCGTGGTCTCCCTCCATGCCCTTGCCGGCATACGAGCGGAAACAACGATGTTGTTGCCATTGACGGTTAATAGGGAGCGCCTCTTAGCTCTCCTGGACACGGGCTCTACACACAACTTCCTACCCGCGTCTACTATGAGTCGCCTGGCCCTCTAGCCGACGGGCGGCGAGCAGCTCCGAGTTACCGTGGCTAACGGTGACCATCTCCGCTGCCACGGAATTGCGCGGCAGGTTCCCATCCTCATCGGCGACGAGTCCTTCGCCATCACATGCGTCGGCATCGACTTGGGCGACTACGACTTCATCCTCGGCATCGCCTTCTTGCGGACGCTCGGACCCATCCTTTGGGACTTCGACGCACTGACCATGACTTTCTGGCGTCAAGGGCGCATGGTGCAGTGGCAGGGCGAGGGTGGCACTTCCCAGCAGTTCCCTCTCAGCTATCAACCGCCATAGCAGACTCCAAGCCGCCCCTGTTGGCTCGTGTCCTACAGCGGCACGATGACCTTTTACCGGTGCTCCTTATTCACAAGCCCGAGGGCTCGTGGCGTTTCTGCCTCAATTACCGTGCTCTCACTGCCAAGCCGACGAAGGTCAATTTTCCCATACCGGTCGTGCAGGAGCTCCGGGAAGAGCCGCCAGGGCCACGCTACCCTACGCTGGACTTGCGTTCTGGCTACCATCACGACCACTTGGAGTTTTTGGTGATGCCTTTCGGTCTCTCCAATGCGCCGGCGACATTCCAGGCCTTGATACACGACGTACTTCGGACCAGCTCAACCCTCCGAAGGCACCTTGGGAGCAGCTCAAGGAGTTCCGCCAACATTTTCTAGACGTCCAGCTCGAGGACGAGCTGTTTGCGCAGGCAGGGAGAAATGTTATGACCAGAGGCCCAGTTAGCCAAACTGGCCAAGTTATCTTAATAATATTAGGGGCTTAGCCCAGTTTATTATAGCCTAGGAAACTTATATATAGTCATGTAATCAGCACTTTTGAGATTAAGCAAAGATCAATCTATTTTGATCGGCTCCAACTAGGAGTCGGTGCCCTAACCCTAGCAGCCTCTTCCATCGCGCCGCCGCCGCCATCCGTGCGAGACGGCGCCCCTGCGCCGGCGACCACAGCCGATCCCCTCTTTCCCCTACAACCTCCGGCCAAGACCCGGTAGAACCCTAGTTTCTACCAGATTCATCATTGCATATATTTTCACATCATATAAATTTGTTACTGTAAATGTTCATACTGTTTTCTACAAACTTGGTCAAACTTTATAAGTTTGACTTCAGTCAAAGCTAATATGCGGAGTAAATAAAAACGGAGGCAGAACCTAATATAAGAGCAAAAGAAGTGCTAAATGCAACAGGAAATGCCACCAGGTTGATCTATCTCGTAGTGTACAGGGAATCCATATTTTATCCAATTGAAGAACAAGAAGATTTACAAACAAGATGCCCAAATAGCACAATATAGAGCGCTGGCTACGTGGCTGTGTAGTAACAAAAAAAAAATAGCAGTTCTACCTTTTAGCCTTGCCACTTTCCCCTTGAGTCCTAGAACCTGCGTCTTTGGCCTCACTCTCTTTCTTCTTTAGTTGCAGATGTCTGATTAAGATATTTGTCGTATCCGTCTCGATCACTTGTCCCTCTAAAATATCAGAGATCGACTAGTCAAATGACTAGACTAAGGAAAAGGCATTAAACATCATAGATAAAGGTTCTCGGTGTGACTATAGCAGATTGCAAATATAGAACCATGCAAACCTTAACATTGATCATAGATTACCAAACAACTAGAAGGTAGGCTGGCCCCAAGTCCCCGATAAACCAGATGATAGTACTGCTAGATCGTAGGCTACAATAAATTTAAGCCCCATTGGAGTGGACGAACGGAGGCCAATGCCAAGATTGAGAGGGATGTCTTCTTTGCCTCAACATCCATGATTCTCGGTGACAGGAAGACTGCCATATTTTTGGATGATCGAAGGCAGGCCATTGTTGAGATTCTTGATGAACCTATCGCTGAGAGCCGTCAGCGGCACTATAGAGGAGGGTCTTATCGGTTGATCATGGGTTGTAGACACCACCAGAGTTCTTAGTGACATAGGCCGTTTCATTTGACACAAGATCTCCAGACCGATAAGTAGCCAAAACGCTGCAGCTGCTGCCTCCCAGAGTTCTGGTACGATTCGTTCTTGTTCTTCTCAGTTCCCCAATTGGACAACAGCAAGAGCTTGTAGGACTACCCATGGATGTTATCCCCGTTTTTAACTCTGCTCACATTTATCTTATATACCTTCGAATTTCTAGTGCTCTGCGACGAGCGAGTGTGACCGCAGTTAATTAAACTAAGAAAAGCTAGTGTCAGACGGCCCGACAAGTCAATTAATTAACAGGCATACTTTCCACACACATAATTTTGTGTCTCAAGAGATCAACCTGAAATGTGCTTGCTCTTGCTTCGTACAATACACCTCATTTTTTATTACCCTTTGAATGTTTCAACAAGAGACGTGTAGCTGAGGGAAAAGATGCAAAATAACTTGTGACTTTATCCATATTCAGAATCGGCAACCTGACTTTTCATGGAGCTCCAAGTAATAGTAAGAAATAAATCTGAACTTTAGCAGCAAAAGCTCCACAAGTTCACCAGCGTTATGCAGAACAACTGATTTTAGCCGATAAGCTTGACGAAAGCAATACTTCCTTTTCTCCACAAAAAAAAACAGTACTTTCTTCGTTTTAGTCCTATTTCAACTACTATAAATTTGTCCTTGTTTTGAAAACAAAATGTATTACTTATGATATGCAAATATGGAAACTCAATAGCGAATGGAAAAAGAGCAAGCTTTGGGTTAATTTGTTATATAATATTATGACTATAGAACAGCTTGGCATACAGCATGGTGAATAAAGTGTAAAAGTTAAGAGAGCCTTATACAACTTATTCTTCTTACCAGGCTTCAGGTTTGCTTTTTTGTCAAACTATACTGATCGGTGTAAGCTTGTTTCTACTTCTTTCTGGTCAGATTGCATATGAAGTAGAACTATGAAAGTTGATTTTTTTTAATGATCTAAGAACTATGTACATATAGATTGTATTGCTTTCTGATATTGTTTTTTGACTGACCACACAGACATCTTAGCTTCGTGTGATGTGTTCCTTTTCATTGTTGCTATATGATGCCTTTCTATTTTTCAGGTGTGCGGATCGCCGACTGCCAGCTGGTCTCGTATGCTATTTGTGACTCCATCAAGTTACCCTCTTCCGCAACAGCTGCCTAATCAGCAGGCCATGTTGCGGCATTTCTGTTAATCTAGTGGTCTTTCGCACTATGCTCCATGTCTGGCACCACAACCATCGGTGGCCACAAGGAATCCATCACCATCACTTTCCAAGCCATGAACTCCAGTTATGCTTTCTGGTTCACTTAAACCATCAATGTTGACAGTGGTGCGAAGGGTGGAGATAAGAGGACTGAGAAGCGACTTGCATGGACATCACAGGAGGATATAAGATTGGTAAGTTTTCTGTGTACCCATATTTGGTAATCCAAATTATTATGTCAGCAAGAACACTAATGTACTTTGTCACAATGTAGATGAGTGCATGGTTACATTGGTTGACTGACCTAATTAACGGCAACAACAAGAATGATCAGTATTGGGGAGATGTCACTAATGTCTACCACAGCACCACTCCAAGAAATAGGACAAGACAGGTGAAGCAAGCAAAAGACCATTGGCATAGTCTTAATAAGCTAGTCTTCCAGTTCCATTGCTCTTGGACCAAGGCTCCTGCCATATATGCTAGTGGACAGTCCGGCGCCCAGTTGTTGGAGAAAGCACATACATTCAACGAGTCTGACTACGAAGCACAGTTCCATCACATGGATTGTTGGCGGGCTGTGAATGAGCACACGAAATGGACCACATACAACGAGTGGCTCGAGCAATCGAAGGAAAGAAAGACCCCAGGATCAGGGGAGATGGAATGCATCTGTCCACTCCAGAGGACGTCGAAGATGTCCCACGCCCACTTGGAATTAAAAATTTCAAGGCAAAACGCAATGGCAAAGGTAAGTGAAAGGAGGTTGCAGGTGATATGGAGTTGCTTGAGAAATTAATGGCCACTGAGAAGGAAGTTAAGAAAACTCCTAGGGATATGATAGAAATACAGCAATGTTCATCGAGTGAGTAGCTTGAGAGAGCAAGGCTCTCGGCAGAAACAGCAAGGCTCACAGCCTTTGCAGCAAAGGACGACATTGAGGCTAAGAAGCAAGAAAAGGGGGCTGAAATGATGAGAGCTTACAGATGAAATGAAGGATGAGCTTGTGAAGATCGGGACATTTCAAGGTAGCATGGGATATGGTCTGTCAGCCTGTTGAATACAGTGGACTTGGGATTCACAACCTCCGCCTGCTTAATGCAGTCCTTAGGGTTCGATGGTTATGGCAGGCTCGTGTAGTGCCTCTAGGCCGTGGAATGGGCTGAGTATCCCTATATCGCCAGAAGCAGCAAGTGTTTTCCATGCTTCTACCGTTTCCTCGGTGGGGAATAGGTGCGCTGCCATTTTCTAGTCTGACAGATGGCTAGACGGAGCCTCTCCGAGGGATTTGGCCCCGAATATCTCTGATGCAATATCAAATGGCAGACGCCAGCTTTGGTTCGAGATGGGCTGCATCACAGCGCATGGATAAGTGACATAAAGGGTGAATTCCCAGCTTCGATGGTCTTCCAATTCTGCCACCTATGGGTGATAGTAGAAAGCTTGCGCCATTCGGTGTCCAAGGCCCCAGGGAGCTTCCGCTGGATCTGGACTGCGTACAAGGCCTTCTTCGCTGCCAATTCAAGATTGCTTGCTAGGAGCGGAACAACTGTGACACTCGTCTGCGCCACTACCCCTAAAATTCTTTGGCTGGCTGATCGACTCCAGGACAGAGGGCTCCCCCATCAGCCGGCTTGCACGCTGTGCAACCAAGATCCGGAATCACTCAACCATATATACTCATGCAATGCCCTTTCTCTAGGGCAGTCTGGTTCCAAGTATCTCAGGCTCTTGGAATGGTTATCCCTTGCCCGTAGGCTAACTCCACCCTAGTGGAATGGTGGGAGCAGGTGCGCGACGGATATCCGACGAAGAAGAGCAAGGAAATCAACACGCTTGCCACCCTGGTAATGTTCTCCCTATGAAAAGAGCGGAACAGTCGCACATTCAAGAAGACTCCCTCGATGGTCTCTAGGATCATGGCACAACGGAAGCTCTAGATACTCACATGGAAACAAAAGAAGCAGAGTAAGCAGAGGATCGAGGATGGTGAAAGATTATCCATGTAGGTGCAGTGGTGGTGGATTGTGGTCAAACTTCGCTTGATGTACCCCCTTAAATTTTGGTACTGTTTCTTCCATTCATACATAGCCACATAAGCTCTCTGGAGCTCCTAGTGATCATGCACTGTTATGTGAACAAAGTTCTAGAAGGTTTGCTTTCTTTCCAGTCTTTAACTTGTGTGTCTGAAGCAAAGTTCAAAAAGGCGCGCATGGGCTCGGTGCGGCATGTTGGCAAAACACATCGCTTTGCTCCTACACACTCGAAAAAGCACAAGGCGCACCTGGGCATAGCGTTTTCTCCCACTATGCGTGATCAGGCGCATAGACGCAGCGTTTAGGGGCGCACCACGGCGCAAAACAGTGACCAGCAGGAAAAGGAAACAAACAGCATGGGCCAAAAGAGAGGGAATTTACCAAATCAAACTCGCGCTAGGGTTGGGGTCCGGCTCTCCTCTGCGCGCCGCCGACCGAAGGACCTAGAGCCCCTCCGCCTCCCACGGGGAAGCACATCTTCATCCACTTCCAGCTCCTTCCACCCGCACATTGCCAGTCCCCTCGATCTACTCCTCATGAGCCCCCCCCCCCCCCCCAAGCTCCTCGGCTTGTCTTCAACCACCAGCTCTGTTCTGCTCGCCGTCCGTATGGTGCCCGTAAAATATTGTACGGAACACCTAAGCAGCGCATAAGCGAGCGGGGCGCATGTAGGTTCCAAAACACATAATTAACACCCAGCACTGTTTTGAACTTTGGTCTAAGACCTAGTAGAAGCTATCTATATTTACATACTTCAGATTACATGCTATGTTATGCATTTTCTTGAATTGGTCAAGCTTTCCGTTGAAAGAATATATGGTGCTAATACAGAAGATTGATTTGGTATGTGCTAAACAAGTAATACTCCTTGTGGTGTGCTAGCATCCAGTACAATAGTTTGTATTTCACTTGGTCTATTGTACTACTCTGCATGTGTGGAAGTAATCCAGCTCTTCCGCTGGTGCTGGTCAAGATTACATGGAAAAAGGTAATTTGTAGTTTCACTTGGTTTATTATACTATATGGGATGTGTGGAACTAATTCACCTGTTCCGCTGGTGCAAGTCAAGATATCCATAGCGAAAAAACTGGATCGGGTAGCTCACCCCATGGACTAATTCATGTTGGTACCTAATTCTATTGCAATGAAGTCAGTGCCCACAGTGACCTCTTCTTCCCTCTTCCATGAACATCTTCCCTGTTTGTTATTTGGCTGCACCTCCAAAGTGCCTTCGTAGCTCTGTTGTGTAGATCGGCACAACACCTATTGGGCTTCTTGATAACAAGTTGTAAGTCATTGCATTATTTATCATGAATAGAGCTACTTCATACATGACACGTCAATGACATTGATTTTTTGTTCTTAATTAATAGTTGGTCAATTTGGATAATTAATAGGTGTGCCATTTTTACTGTATTATATAATAGTATAAATTACATGTTCATGTACCGTGTAAATATGCTGCTAATTTTCATACTTTCAACCTTTGGAGCAAGATCTAAGTACCCACCTAATACCATAGGGAAAAGTAGAAACAATTTTCTTTAAGGCCGACACAGACATTGGGTTTCCAACAAATGGATAATTTTACGCGACTAGTAAGCAACACCAATAATAATACTACACGATATATGCTAGTATGGAATAAAAAATGCCGCAGCTAATACTTTCAGCGTTATGCACAACAATATTTGACTGGTATATTTTCTTAATGCAAGTACTTTGTAGAGGAACTAAAGTGATAAAATTTTGACATTACTAAATTTTGAAAATCATGTAGGACCTCAGCGACACGACATGTCATATCAATCATTCTCTTTGTCTTGCATTAACATGGATGATAGCTTGAACAATTGCGACCCAATTGATGACATCGACACATCGTGGAGCAAGAAATGTTTGATTGGGTCATTGATAGGTTGATCGCCAAGCTCAAGGAACGAAATGTTGAGCAATCTCTCCCTCGAAGTGGTGGGAAAAGGTACATATAGAGGGTTCGTGGAATAGCCCATCAGAACCTCTTGCACTATTACTTCTCTGAAAATCCAATGTACACCGATAGATGTTCTATAGAAGGTTTCACATGAAAAGGCCTTTGTTCTTGCGAATTGTGAATGCGCTCACTGCATGCAATCCATATTTTACTCATAAGACACATGCCACCAACCGGCCAGGGCTCTCACCACTACGGAAGTGTATGGTAGCAATCCACATGTTAGCATATGGCACCTCTGCTGACCAACTTGATGAGGTACTAATGCTAGCTGCAAACACTAGCTTCGTGTTTGGATAAGTTCGCACAAGGAGACGATTGACATGTTTGGCAAAGAGTATTTGAGGCCCCCAAGATTGACATGTTTGGCGAAGAGTATTTGATGCCCCCGAGATGTGATGAAGTGGAACGTTTGCTTCAAATCGGGAATCTCATGGATTCCCTGCCATGTTAGGGAACACCGATAGTATGCATTGGCCACGGGAGAAATGCCTCTAATGCATGGAGAGGATAAAGTACCTGCGGTGATCACGGCGTTCCTACTATAATCCTTGAAGCGGTTGCTTCTCACGACCTTTGTATATGGCATGCTTATTTCGGTGTGGTTGGCTCAAACAATGATATTAACGTGCTTAAAAAGTCACATTTGTTCATCTAAAAGTTGAAAGGAGAAACTCCACAGGTACAGTTCACCGTCAATGGAGTGCAACATTATCGAGGTTACTACCTTGCAGATGGAATATATCCAGAATGGGTTACACTCGTGAGGACTATACCGCTGCCTCAGATAGAGATTGACAGATTGTTTGCCCGACAACAAGATAGGACAAGGAAAGATGTTGAAAGGGCATCTAGTGTATTGCAATCTTGTTTTAACATAGTGCGACGTGCAACATGCCTGTGGAAGCGTTCTTTTGTCGGTAAAATAAGGGAAGCTTGTTGCATTCTCCATAACATGATTATTGAAGATGAGGGAGAAATGGTTCGCATCACTTTGGACTTGGACGAAAATCCTAGAGCATATTTCGCTTCACCGAAGGAGGTCAATCGTGGCCCCAATATCTGCTTTGCAGATGTGCTACAAAGGAATCCATCTATTCAGGCTCGGCCAACATATCAGAAACTCAAACAAGATTTCGTCGAGCATGTTTGGTAAAAGTTTGGGAACAAAGTGGATAACTACAACTAGTTTGAATAATCTTTTATATATTAATTTTTTTCATTAAAGATTCCAATATGTAATAATTTTGTACCATTTCAAACTTAAATATTATTTTTGTTTCATTTGATATAGTTCAAGTACACATGCTTGCCAAGGACAAAGGCTATGCATAAACACATGAATCACTATTTTCGTAGTAGCATGTGTACTTTTTTTGTGCATTGTGTGCTAATATGTTTAATTAGGCAAGTGTGATCAGGTCATATGCAAAACACACGTCAGACCCCAAAGATATCATTTCAGTTGATTAGCATTATTTACAGGTCGTTTGAGGCTTACAGTCACCCTGCTGTACATGTTGTCTACACTACAATCTACAGGTGGCATGGACCGAAGCTACAGATGGCAGCCGTCTGGTCCCTGAACCAATGTACATTCCGTAGACACACTCACAGAAGCCATTGCAAAAATAAAATGGTCATAGCGGACATTTCAAACAAACAGAACATTCATCGAATGCACACTAGAAGCACTGTAGGAGAGACCAGCAAACCCTAGAGCCAAAATTATAATTTCACAGAAGTTGCTGAACCCTGCATACAGCTTCTAATAATCCATAAAAGTTCCCTCATACGCTTCACCATTAACCTGAATTTTTTTTAAATAACATACAACGACCAAATCGAAATGGATAACTGCAAGGTCTTACTGACCTGGAGGATTTGTGTCGTGCTCGCAGACATAAACCCTGAGGCCTCCCTGTGCAGAAAGATAGTTTCAGAAACAACGAGAATCGAGACGTCAAGGAACATAATCATACGCGGTTTTTCTGTGTGTGTGTGTGTTGGTGGTGGTGGGGGGGGGGGGGGGGGGGGGGGTTGGTACCAGATTGGAAGATAGGGAACTTGAGGAGAAGTTTCCTCGCGATGGCAAGCCGGTGAGGAATTTCGCCGCTCCGCGCTCTCTTGGGTTATGAGGCAACGTTGTTTTCCGGCCGCCGCCGCTGGAACCCTCGGCTGCCATGGAGTTGTCTCTCCTTTTTCTCGCTCTTCTTCCTTTACGTCTCCAGCGCGAGCGACTCAATGTGTTTTTCTCGCTCTTCTTCCTTTACGTCTTCAGCGCGAGCGACTCAATGTGAGTCATCCGATCTTCGGACGAAGTTATTTTGGCGAGTACAGTAAAATACATGTATGTTCAACTTGGTGGCTATGCCACTAGACCCGTATAGAGTTAATCCATAAAAATTGTTTACAGTTTAAAAAAAAGAGTTTTACGGACAGACGCGGACGCGACCGCAAATCGAACCCGTAAAAAAGATATTCGCAAAAGATTCTTTTTTACGGGTCGGCAATGCGGGGTCCGTTCGAACGGCACCGCGTCGACTTCGTAAACCGAAGACCGTAAATCAGAATTACTAATGTGTAATATAAGTAAAATATCAATATTATAATACAATAATCATTCAAAGTACAATAATTAATCAAAACACCGTATCAAACTAAATAATTCAATACAAAACTTGTTCCGTATACAAATCACACATGAATGAAATAAAAATGAATGGAAAAACGGAATGTGTTGCTATCCAGCCATTTGTCAATGGTGCTCAATGAGATCCTTCTGAAATTGACAGTGGGTGTTTGCATTTTCAATATCCCTGTAGGTCTGAAGAAAAGCTCTAATTCGGTTAGTGTCTGTAGCTAGTTTGACATGGCTATCCACATTGTCATATAGAAGAACTCCAAGTTCATGCCTCTCTCGTCTTCGAGAATCATATTGTGAAAAATAATACAACATATCATGATTTTTTCAAAGGATCGCTTGTCCCAAAACCGAGGAGGACCACGAACAATGGCAAACCTAGATTGCAAAACCCCAAATGCTCTTTCAATATCTTTTCGGGTTGCCTCTTATGCCCTTGCGAATTCAGATTCTTTCCTACTTTGGGGGTCTTTGATGCTCTTCACAAATATGCACCAAGAAGGGTATATATCATCCACAAGATAGTACCCTTTTTATTCATGTCCATTGATAGTGTAGTTGCATCACCACTAGCAAGCCTAGCAAGCAAATGAGATCGTTGCAACACATTGATATTATTTAGAGTACCCGACATACAAAAAGCAATGCCAAACCCATAAATCATGTGAAGCTACGGCCTCTAGCATAATTGTTGCATCACGAACTTGCCACAATACATTCCCTGCTATGCCTTTGGGTAATTTTTCCAAGTCCAATGCATACAATCTATGCTTCCTACCATGGGAGGCCAACCTCTTCTTTCATTAAATGCCATCAATTTTTTGTGTCTTCCTCGTTCGGTGTCTGGAGATAGTCAGGACCAAAGACACGAACGACACTTTGGCAAACCTACGCACTGACTCAATTGTACTATCTGTTGGAAATATGCCCTAGAGGCAATAATAAAATGGTTATTATCATATTTCCTTGTTCATGATAATCGTCTATTGTTCATGCTATAATTGTATTAACAGGAAACAGTGATACATGTGTGAATAAATAGATCACAATGTGTCCCTAGCAAGCCTCTAGTTGGCTAGCTCGTTAGTCAATAGATGATCATGGTTTCCTGATCATGGGCATTAGATGTCATTGATAACGGGATCACATCATTGGGAGAATGATGTGATGGACAAGACCCAATCTTAAGCATAGCACTAGATCGTATTGTTCGTATGCTAAAGCTTCTCTAATATCAAGTGTCTTTTCCTTCGAGCGTGAGATTGTGCAACTCCCGGATACCGTAGGAGTGCTTTGTCTGTATCAAACGTCACAACGTAACTGGGTGACAATAAAGGTGCACTACGGGTACCTCCGAAAGTGTCTGTTGAGTTGGTACGAATCGAGATCGGGATTTGTCACTCCGTGTGACGGAGAGGTATCTCTCGGCCCACTCGGTAGAACATCATCATGAGCTCAATGTGACTAAGGAGTTAGTCACATGATGACGTGCTACGAAACGAGTAAAGAGACTTACCAGTAACGAGATTGAACAAGGTATAGGCATACCGACGATCGAATCTCGGGCAAGTTCTATACCGACAGACAAAGGGAATCGTATACGGGATTGATTGAATCCTTGACATCGTGGTTCATCCGATGAGATCATCGTGGAGCAAGTGGGAGCCACCATGGGTATCCAGACCCCGCTGATGGTTATTGGCCGGAGAGGCGGTTCGGTCATGTCTGCCTGTCTCCCGAACCCGTAGGGTCTACACACTTAAGGTTTGATGACGCTAGGGTTATAGGGAATTGTTATATGAGGTTACCGAAAGTTGTTCGGAGTCCCGGATGAGATCCCGGACGTCACGAGGAGCTCCGGAATGGTCCGGAGGTAAATATTGATATATAGGACGGATGGTTTCGGACACCGGAAGTGTTTCGGGCATCACCGGTAACGTACCGGACCACCGGGACCACCGGAGGAGGCCCCGGGGGTCCACCGAAGGGGGGCAACGACCCCGGGAGGTAAGGTGGGCCAAGTGGGGGAAGGAACCAGCCCCTAGGTGGGCTGGTGCGCCTCCCCACTCAGCCCAATGCGCACGGGAGAGGGAAGGGGGGCAAACCCTAGGCATAGGTGGGCCTTAGGCCCACCAGGTGGTGCGCCACCCCCTCCCACCCTAGCCGCCGCCTCCTTTCCCATCTGGTGGCTGCCGCACCACCTAGGGAGGGAACCCTAGGGATGGCGCAGCCCCTCCCCCTCCTCCTATAAATAGAGAGGGGTTTTGGCCCTTGGGAGACAGACCTCTCCCTCTCCCTCGGCGCAGCCCTGCCCTTCTTTCTCCTCCTCTCTGCCGGTGCTTGGCGAAGCCCTGCCGGGAGACCTCGTCTCTCCATCGACACCATGCTGTCGTGCTGCTGGAGTTCTTCCCCAACCTCTCCCTCCTCCTTGCTGGATCAAGGTGCGGGAGACGTCACCGGGCTGCACGTGTGTTGAACGCGGAGGTGCCGTAGTTCGGCACTAGATCGGAATCGCTGCGAGTACGACTCCATCAACCGCATTCTAGCAACGCTTCCGCTTAGCGATCTTCAAAGGTATGAAGATGTTCTTACCCCTCTCTCGTTGCTGGTCTCTCCATAGGAAGACCTGAATATGCGTAGGAAAATTTTGACTTTATGCTACGTTCCCCAACAGTGGCACCCGAGCCAGGTTTTCTATGCGTAGATTCTATGCACGAGTAGAACACAAAAGTTGTGGGCGATGATTTGTCAATTTGCTTGCCGCTACTAGTCTTATTCTCTTCCGGCGGTATTGTGGGATGAAGCGGCCCGGACTGACCTTACACGTACGCTTACGTGAGACTGGTTCCACCAACAGACATGCACACCGTGCATAAAGGTGGCTAGCGGGTGTCTGTCTCTCATACTCTAGTCGGATTGGATTTGATGAAAAGGGTCCTTATGAAGGGTAAATAGCTTTGGCATATCATCGTTGTGGCTGTCACGTAGGTAAGAAGGCGTTCTTGCTAGAAACCCAAATCAGCCACGTAAAACTTGCAACAACAATTAGAGGACGTCTAACTTGTTTTTGCAGGGTTTGACATGTGATGTGATATGGCCAAAGTTGTGATGTTGCATGTATGATGTATGAGATGATCATGTTATTGTAATAGGTTTCACGACTTGCATGTCGATGAGTATGACAACCGGCAGGAGCCATAGGAGTTGTCTTAATTTATTGTATGAGATGCAACGCCATGTGCTTACTACTTTTACTTCATTGCTAACGGTTAGCTATAGTAGTAGTGATAGTAGTAGTTGGCGTGACGACTTCACGGAGACACGATGATGGAGATCATGGTGTCACGCCGGTGACGATGATGATCATGCGATGCCTGAAGATGGAGATCGAAAGAGCAAAGATGATAATGGCCATATCATGTCACTATATGATTGCATTGTGATGTTTATCATGTTTTACATCTTATTGCTTAGAACGACGGTAGCATAATAAGATGATCCCTCTTAAAATTTCGAGAACGTATTCCCCTAAGTGTGCACCGTTGCGAAGGATCGTTGTCTCGAAGCACCACGTGATGATCGGGTGTGATAGATTCTAACGTTCGCATACAACGGGTGTAAGCCAGATTTACACACGCGAAACACCTAGGTTGACTCGACGAGCTTAGCATGTACAGACATGACCTCAAATACAAGAGACCGAAAGGTCGAACATGAGTCGTATGGTTGAATACGATCAGCATGGAGTTGCTCACCATGGTGACTAGTCCGTCTCACGTGATGATCGGACACGGGTTAGTCAACATGGATCATGTATCACTTAGATGACTAGAGGGATGTCGATTTAAGTGGGAGTTCATACTTAATTTGATTAAATGAACTTAATTGTCATGAACTTAGTCTAAAGTTATCTTTATAAATATTGTAGATGGCCAACGTCAACCTCAATTTCAACGCATTCCTAGAGAAAAACAAGCTGAAAGATGATGGTAGCAACTATGCGGACTGGGTTCGCAACTTGAAGCTCATCCTTGAAGCAGCTAAAAAGGCTTATGTCCTTGATGCGCCGCTAGGTGACACTCCCGCTCCCGCAGCAGCCCAGGACATTCTGAACGTCTGGCAAACGCGGAGTGATGACTACTCTCTGGTTAGGTGTGGCATGTTATACAGTTTAGAAACGGGGCTCCAAAGGCGTTTTGAGCAACACAGAGCATATGAGATGTTCCAGGAACTGAAGCTAGTTTTTCAAGCTCATGCCCGTGTCGAGAGATATGAAGTATCCGACAAGTTCTTTAGTTGTAAGATGGAGGAGAACAGTTCTGTCAGTGAGCACATACTCAAAATGTCTGGGTTACACGGTCGTCTGACTTCACTTGGAGTCGAACTTCCGGATGATGCTATAATTGTCAGAATCCTCCAGTCTCTCCCACCAAGCTACAAAGGCTTTGTGCTTAACTACAACATGCAAGGGATGGAGAAGACCATTCCCGAGTTGTAATCGATGCTCAAGTCTGCAGAGGTAGAAATCAAGAAAGAGCATCAAGTGTTGATGGTCAACAAGACCACTAGTTTCAAGAAAGGCAAGGGTAAGAAGAACTTCAAGAAAGACGGCAAAGCTGTTGCCGCGCCCGGTAAGCCAGATGCCGGGAAGAAGAAAAAGAATGGACCCAAGCCTGAGACTGAGTGCTTCTATTGCAAGGGAAAGGGTCACTGGAAGCGGAACTGCCCCAAATACTTAGCGGACAAGAAGGTCGGCAACGCTAAAGGTATATGTGATATACATGTTATTGATGTGTACCTTACCAGCGCTCGTAGTAGCTCATGGGTATTTGATACCGGTGTTGTTGCTCACATTTGCAACTCAAAGCAGGAACTGCGGAATAAGCGGAGACTAGCCAAGGACGAGGTGAGGATGCGCGTCGGGAATGGTTCAAAGGTCGATGTGATCGCCGTCGGCACGCTACCTCTACATCTACCATCGGGATTAGTTTTAAACCTTAATAATTGTTATTTACTACTAGCTTTAAGCATGAACATTGTATCAGGGTCTTTCTTAATGCGAGACGGCTACTCATTTAAGTCAGAGAATAATGGTTGTTCTATTTATATGAGTGATATGTTTTATGGTCATGCTCCGCTGGTGAATGGTTTATTCTTGATGAATCTCGATCATGATGTTACACATACTCATAGTGTGAGTACCAAAAGATGTAAAGTTGATAATGATAGTCCCACATACTTGTGGCACTGCCGCCTTGGTCATATCGGCGTTAAGTGCATGAAGAAGCTCCATACTGATGGACTATTAGAGTCTCTTGACTTTGAATCATTTGACACATGCGAACCATGCCTCATGGGCAAGATGACTAAGACTCCATTCTCAGGAATAATGGAGAGAGCAACCGACTTATTGGAAATAATACATACCGATGTGTGTGGTCCAATGAACGTTGAAGCTCGCGGTGGTTATCGTTATGTTCTCACTCTCACCGATGATTTGAGTAGGTATGGGTATATCTACTTGATGAAGCACAAATCTGAGACGTTTGAAAAGTTCAAGGAATTTCAGAGTGAGGTTGAGAATCAACGTGACAGAAAAATTAAATGTCTACGATCTGATCGTGGAGGAGAATATTTGAGTCACGAGTTTGGCACACACCTAAGGAAGTGTGGAATCGTTTCACAACTGACGCCGCCTGGCACACCGCAACGCAACGGAGTGTCTGAATGTCGTAATCGCACTTTATTAGATATGGTACGATCTATGATGTCTCTTACCGACTTGCCGCTATCATTTTGGGGGTACGCATTAGAAACTGCAGCATTCACTTTAAATAGGGCACCGTCTAAATCCGTTGAGACGACACCGTGTGAACTATGGTTTGGCAAGAAACCTAAGTTGTGGTTTCTTAAAGTTTGGGGCTGCGATGCTTATGTGAAGAAACTTCAACCAGAAAAGCTCGAACCCAAAGCGGAGAAATGCGTATTCATAGGATACCCTAAGGAAACTGTTGGGTATACCTTCTATCTTAGATCCGAAGGTAAAACCTTTGTTGCCAAGAATGGATCCTTTCTAGAGAAAGAGTTTCTCTCGAAAGAAGTAAGTGGGAGGAAGGTAGAACTTGATGAGGTAATTACACCCCCTCTCGAACAGGATAGTAGCGCAGCGCGGGAAGTTGTTCCTGTGGCGCCTACACCAACTGAAGAGGAAGTTAATGATGATGATCATGAAGCTTCGGATCAAGTTACTACTGAACCACGAAGGTCCACAAGGGCACGCTCCACACCAGAGTGGTACGGCAACCCTAAGATGGAAATCATGTTGTTAGACAACGGTGAACCTTCGAACTATGAAGAAGCGATGGCGGGCCCGGATTCCAACAAATGGCTTGAGGCTATGAAATCCGAGATAGGATCCATGTATGAGAACAAAGTATGGACTTTGATGGACTTGCCCGATGACCGGCGAGCCATAGAAAATAAATGGATCTTCAAGAAGAAGACTGATGCAAACAGTAATGTAACCGTTTACAAAGCTCGACTTGTCGCAAAGGGTTTTCGACAAATTCAAGGAGTTGACTACGAAGAGACTTTCTCTCCCGTAGCGAAGCTGAAATCAGTCTGAATCATGTTAGCAATTGCCGCCTTTTATGATTATGAAATTTGGCAAATGGACGTCAAAACAACGTTCCTTAATGGGAACCTTAAGGAAGAGTTGTATATGATGCAACCAGAAGGTTTTGTCGACCCTAAGGATGCTAACAAAGTGTGCAAGCTCCAGCGCTCCATCTATGGGCTGGTGCAAGCATCTCAGAGTTGGAATATTCGCTTTAATGAGGTGATTAAAGCGTTTGGGTTCATACAGATTTACGGAGAAGCCTGTCTGTACAAGAAAGTGAGTGGGAGCTCTGTAGCTTTCCTCATACTGTATGTGGATGACATATTATTGATGGGGAATAACATAGAGATGTTGGAGAGCATAATGGCCTATTTGAACAAAAGTTTTTCAATGAAGGACCTTGGAGAAGCTGCATACATATTCGGCATCAAGATCTATAGAGATAGATCAAGACGCCTCATAGGTCTTTCGCAAAGCACATACCTTGACAAGATATTGAAGAAGTTCAATATGGAAAACTCAAAGAAAGGGTTCTTGCCAGTTTTGCAAGGTATGAGATTGAGTAAGACTCAGTCGCCGACCATGGCAGCAGATAGAGAGAAGATGAGTTCTGTCCCCTACGCTTCAGCCGTAGGCTCTCTAATGTATGCCATGCTGTGTACCAGATCTGATATAAACCTTGCCATAAGCTTGGTAGGGAGGTACCAAAGTGATCCCGGTATGGAACACTGGACAGCGGTCAAGAGTATCCTTAAGTACCTGAAAAGGACTAAGGAAATGTTTCTCGTTTATGGAGGTGACGAAGAGCTCGTCGTCAAGGGTTACGTCGACGCTAGCTTCGACACAGATCCGGATGACTCTAAGTCACAGACCGGATACGTATATGTGTTGAATGGTGGGGCAGTGAGCTGGTGCAGCAGCAAGCAAGAAGTCGTGGCAGCATCTACATGTGAAGCGGAGTACATAGCTGCTTCAGAAGCAGCTCATGAAGGAATTTGGATGAAGGAGCTCATCACCGACCTTGGAGTGGTTCCAAGTGTGTCGGGTCCAATGACACTCTTCTGTGATAACACTGGGGCCATTGCCATAGCCAAGGAGCCCAGGTTTCACCGGAAGACGAAGCACATCAAACGCCGCTACAACTCCATCCAGGACCATGTCCAGAGTGGAGTGATAGATATTTGTAAAGTACACACGGATCTGAATATTGCAGACCCGTTGACTAAACCTCTTCCACGACCAAAACATGATCAACACCATAATGCTATGGGTGTTCGATACATCACAATGTAACTAGATTATTGACTCTAGTGCAAGTGGGAGACTGTTGGAAATATGCCCTAGAGGAAATAATAAAATGGTTATTATCATATTTCCTTGTTCATGATAATCGTCTATTGTTCATGCTATAATTGTATTAACACGAAACAGTGATACATGTGTGAATAAATAGATCACAATGTGTCCCTAGCAAGCCTCTAGTTGGCTAGCTCGTTAGTCAATAGATGATAATGGCTTCCTGATCATGGGCATTAGATGTCATTGATAACGGGATCACATCATTGGGAGAATGATGTGATGGACAAGACCCAATCCTAAGCATAGCACTAGATCGTATTGTTCTATGCTAAAGCTTCTCTAATGTCAAGTGTCTTTTCCTTCGACCGTGAGATTGTGCAAATCCTGGATACCGTAGGAGTGCTTTGGGTGTATCAAACGTCACAACATAACTGGGTGACTATAAAGGTGCACTACGGGTACCTCCGAAAGTGTCTGTTGGGTTGGTACGAATCGAGATCGGGATTTGTCACTCAGTGTGACGGAGAGGTATCTCTGGGACCACTCGGTAGAACATCATCATGATCTCAATGTGACTAAGGACTTAGTCACATGATGACGTGCTACGGAACGAGTAAAGAGACTTACCGGTAACGAGATTGAACAAGGTATAGGCATACCGACGATCGAATCTCGGACAAGTTCTATACCGACAGACAAAGGGAATCGTGTACGGGATTGATTGAATCCTTGACATCGTGGTTCATCCGATGAGATCATCATGGAGCAAGTGGGAGCCACCATGGGTATCCAGACCCCGCTGATGGTTATTGGCCGGAGAGGCGTCTCGGTCATGTCTGCCTGTCTCCTGAACCCGTAGGGTCTACACACTTAAGGTTCGATGACGCTAGGGTTATAGGGAATTGTTATATGAGGTTACCAAAAGTTGTTCGGAGTCCCGGATGAGATCCCGTACGTCACGAGGAGCTCTAGAATGGTCCGGAGGTAAAGATTGATATATAGGACGGATGGTTTCGGACACCGGAAGTGTTTCGGGCATCACCGATAACGTACCCGGACCACCGGGACCACCGGAGGTGGCCCCGGGGGTCCACCGAAGGGGGCAATGACCCCGGGAGGTAAGGTGGGCCAAGTGGGGGAGGGAACCAGCCCCTAGGTGGGCGGGTGCACCTCCCCACTCAGCTCAATGCGCAGAGGAGAGGGAAGGGGGCAAACCCTAGGCACAGGTGGGCCTTAGGCCCACCACGTGGTGCGCCACCCCCTCCCACCCTAGCCGCTGCCTCCTTTCCCATCTGGTGGCTGCCGCACCACCTAGGGAGGGAAACCTAGGGGTGGCGCAGCCCCTCCCCCTCCTCCTATAAATAGAGAGGGGTTTTGGCCCTTGGGAGACAGACCTCTCCCTCTCCCTCGGCGCAGCCCTGCCCTTCTTTCTCCTCCTCTCTGCCGGTGCTTGGCGAAGCCCTGCCGGGAGACCTCGTATCTCCATCGACACCACGCCATCGTGCTGCTGGAGTTCTTCCCCAACCTCTCCCTCCTCCTTGCTGGATCAAGGTGCGGGAGACGTCGCCGGGCTGCACGTGTGTTGAACGCGGAGGTGCCGTAGTTCGGCACTAGACTGGAATCGCTGCGAGTACAACTCCATCAACCGCTTTCTAGCAACGCTTTCGCTTAGCGATCTTCAAAGGTATGAAGATGCTCTTACCCCTCTCTCGTTGCTGGTCTCTCCATAGGAAGATCTGAATATGCGTAGGAAAATTTTGAATTTATGCTACGTTCCCCAACACTATCTTCCCCAATGCGAAGGTACTCATCGGTATAGTCAGTCGGAACACCGTATGAAATTAGCCGCATAGCTGCCATGATTTTTTGATATGCACTAAATCCCTTCAAACCCGCGATATTTCTTCTTTGAGTAAAATATCGACAATTGGCCTCGCAAGCTTGAACAATTTTTACAAAGAGGGATCCGCGCATACGGTACCTTTTCCGGAAGAGGTGCGGCGGATATGTTGGATTGGCGGCGAAATAGTCTTGCATCAGCATCTTGTTCCCGAGATGACGATTTCGAGGAATGCAAAGACGGACAACGGTCAATCCTCGCCGCCTCTTTCGGATCTCGTATTTGTGCTCCTTCACGGCAAGGGCCATCAGCAAACTGTGATGACAAAATGTGAGAAGCATTGTCTCAACATCCGAGTCATCCGAATCAGATGAATCCTCGAGAAGAAACTTCTCGCACATGCTCAACTCCATCTCCGGCGGTGGCTCTCCGGGCGCGGTGGATTGGCGGATCCAGGGGAGCTGGTGCAGCGGCTTGGCGAAAGAGGGCACGAGCGCCCCAACGGCGTGATTCACCCCGCAGATTTGGCGGAATCACCGACGGCAGACTGCCGGAACCAATGGCGGCTGAAATGTCCATCACACCAATCGCTTCCCTGGGATATAGGGCACCATATAGGTGGGGCGGAAACCTGTGTTTTCGCGGGTCGGGGAGGGGATTTTGCCATGCCCCTCAAAGAAGTTTACGGGTCGGACGCGTTTGCGAGGTCTAATCGGACAACATTTTTCACGCAGACCCGTATTTTGACGATTATTTTGTGGATCGGGGCATTACGGGGTGTGCTAGAGATGCTCTAAGAGCGTCTCCACCCATTCAGGCCTCACGCGTGAAATAGCATCGCCTCAGGACGCGCCGGCGGAAAAATTGACGTGGGGCTCGGGTTTCCAGCCGGCCGCAAGGTCGCCTCAACCGGTTTTTTAAGATCAAACTCGGCCTAAATTCGGCTAAAACGACATAAATTTGAACAAAATTCAACATTTTCATTGATATTTGTACAAAACAAAAATAAAAACATAACTTAAAAAGAAATTGAAACACTACTACACCGCCGGTCGTCGCCGCCGTCTTCTACATGCTGAGAAGCTTGTAGAAGTTGGTGTAGTCACCTCCGTCATCGCCACCGTCGTTGCCGTCGAGGATGACGATGTCGCCCTCCTCGCGGATGCGACGCTAGGCGACGATCTCCTCAAGGGCGCGGCGCTGCACTTCATCTCATCCCGAACGTAGTCGTCCCGCGCCCATTTGAGGGCGGTCTCATCAACGGCGGTCATGTCCAGGTGCTCCTGCTTGGTGGGGAGGAATGTCGGCGAGGTCTTCGGCTTGACGAGTCGGGAGGAGCAGGCGCCCTCGTTAATGACGATGTCGCCGCTGTGTGTGCAACGCCCGAAAGGGGTCTCGAGCGGCTCCGGCTTGATAGGGAGGAGCGTCAGCGATCCAGAGGAGCAGGAGCAGGAGCGGGAGCCGAACGAGGAGGATGATGTGTTTTACATGTGCCTCGGTGTATAGGAATCGCCACGGCGGCGGAAGAAGGAGGATAGTGCCGGGTATTCCATCCGTGGCGAGTTATCGCCCTAGATGTGCTCGAGGAAGGCCTCCAACGTGCGGCCGGGGATGCCCCACCATAGGCGGCACCCCTCGGGATTGAAGCAGAAGCGGGGGTCGGCATTGTTGGTGGCGGCGAGCTGGTCGGCGTAGTGGCGTTCGAAGTACGCCGTCCACAACGTGTTGTTGTCGGGCGCATACCTCGGCATGTTCCTGGAAGCCTCCGGCAGCGGTGCCCGGATGTGCGCGATCTTCGTGCGCTGGTCAGCTCGAGATGGCGGCGGTGGCACCGGTACCCCGTCAACGCTCAGCCTCCACGAGCTCGGCACCCGCATGTCAAGCGACGTCGAGTAATCCATCTCGTAAAGGAAGCGGGCTTCGGGTTCGTGCAGGTGGCGGCGGCCAAAGCCGTTGGTCGCCGCTCCGTCGTCGAGGTAGCGTTCGGCCATTGCTCGAGAGAGGGAGATGAAGCATCGGTGACAAAGGGGTGAAAAGAGGAGAGGGCGTCGGCATCGAGAGTCTGACAAGAGGTGTGTGGTCACCAGCGAGGGGAGGGACGACTTATATATCTGCGGGCTGGCGGCACGTGGGTTGGTAGCCGTGTGAACGCGTGACGGGAGTGGACGGGACGTGCATCATCGGGACACGCGTCGCCGCGCCTTCATTACGCCACCCGTGAAGAATCAATGGAAGGCTGACCGGCGGTGCAGCCTTTGCATTGATTCGTGCGGGAAACGAGGCGATTAGGACGACGAACGCGCCTAGTCGCTGACTCAGCAGGTCCATACACATTTCTCGTCGTTTCACGCCAAAAACATTTCCCCCGGAGCTCCTGGGCGCCCCTCGAGCATGTTGGGTTCGGCCTGGGACCGTTGGGGCCAATTTAGGCCCTCACCGACGAAAAACAGGCTCGTGGGGGCGCAATTGGACCGTTGTTTTTTTGTGCCGACGACAAAAAAGGACCTTGGGAGGGCTGTTGGGGGGCGGATGGAGATGCTCTAATGATCCTCAAACTTAGAAACTGCTCCAATGCGATTCCAAAACTTGAGAATACCGCTTTAATACGGTACTTAAACTTGACAAACCAGTCCTATGATACGTCTTACATACATTTTTTGTACGCCACAACTCTTGTCTTTAGAAAACCGACTCATAATTTATTTAATTATAAAAAGTCTAATGATAGAAATATGGGTTGCACATGTTAGTATAGGAAAAGAAAACCAATGCCTATATGAGGATCGAACCTAAAGACCTTCACACCGTTGGTCAATTAGTGCACACAAGCTAACCATGAGGTCATCGGTTGCTTGGTGTAAGTTTTGAGCTAGAGGTTATCTTCCTAGAGAAAATCCATGTTTGTTTTCACACCGTCGGTCAATTAATGCACACAAGCTAACCATGAGGTCATCGTGCGCATGGTTTCGTTCTGAAGTGGTGGTTGGCCACCCACGTTTGTTTCCTTTCTTTCTATTTTTTAAAGCCACGCGATGGATTTTTTTATAGGTGTGTGATTAAGTGGCATGGCATTTTCAACTGCGGAACGATACAAAGTTCTAGAGTACACACGTGCTACTACAGTAGTACTGTAAGAACCCAGCTACAATGCACATACACAGATGCTAGAGTGTTCTGATCTGTTTTCCGACATCCAAAGTATTGTACTGAAGTTGCATGTTAACGCCTAAGGACACACACTCTCTTCCTCTCTTTGTTGTTATTGTTGGGGAACGTCGCATGGGAAACAAAATTTTTCCTACGCGCACGAAGACCTATCATGGTGATGTCCATCTACGAGAGGGGATGAGTGATCTACGTACCCTTGTAGACCGTACAGCAGAAGCGTTAGTGAACGCGGTTGATGTAGTGGAACGTCCTCACGTCCCTCGATCCGCCCCGCGAACAATCCCGCGATCAGTCCCACGATCTAGTGCCGAACGGACGGCACCTCCGCGTTCAGCACACGTACAGCTCGACGATGATCTCGGCCTTCTTGATCCAGCAAGAGAGACAGAGAGGTAGAAGAGTTCTCCGGCAGCGTGACGGCGCTCCGGAGGTTGGTGATGACCTTGTCTCAGCAGGGCTCCGCCCGAGCTCCGCAGAAACGCGATCTAGAGGAAAAACCGTGGAGGTATGTGGTCGGGCTGCCGTGGAAAAGTCGTCTCAAATCAGCCCTAAAACCTCCGTATATATAGGTGGGAGGGAGGGGACCTTGCCTTGGGGCTCAAGGAGCCCCAAGGGGGTCGGCCGAGTCCAAGGGGGAGGACTCTCCCCCCCCCCCAAACCGAGTTGGACTAGGTTTGGTGGGAGGGAGTCCCCCTTCCTTCCCACCTCCTCCTTTTTTTTTCTTTCTCTCTTGATTTTCTTCTCCTTGGCGCATAGGGCACTTATGGGCTGTCCCACCAGCCCACTAAGGGCTGGTGTGTCTCCCCCAAGCCCTATGGGCTTCCCCGGGGTGGGTTGCCCCCCCGGTGAACTCCTGGAACCCATTCGTCATTTCCGGTACATTCCCGGTAACTCCGAAAACCTTCCGGTAATCAAATGAGGTCATCCTATATATCAATCTTCGTTTCCGGACCATTCCGGAAACCCTCGTGACGTCCGTGATCTCATTCGGGACTCCGAACAACATTCGGTAACCAACCATATAACTCTAATACGCATAAAACAACGTCGAACCTTAAGTGTGCAGACCCTGCGGGTTCGAGAACTATGTAGACATGACCCGAGAGACTCCTCGGTCAATATCCAATAGCGGGACCTGGATGCCCATATTGGATCCTACATATTCTACGAAGATCTTATCGTTTGAACCTCAGTGCCAAGGATTCATATAATCCCGTATGTCATTCCCTTTGTCCTTCGGTATGTTACTTGCTCGAGATTCGATCGTCAGTATCCGCATACCTATTTCAATCTCGTTTACCGGCAAGTCTCTTTACTCGTTCCGTAATACAAGATCCCACAACTTACGCTAAGTCACATTGCTTGCAAGGCTTGTGTGTGATGTTGTATTACCGAGTGGGCCCCAAGATACCTCTCCGTTCACACGGAGTGACAAATCCCAGTCTTGATCCATACTAACTCAACTAACACCTTCGGAGATACCTGTAGAGCATATTTATAGTCACCCAGTTACGTTGCGACGTTTGATACACACAAAGCATTCCTCCGGTGTCAGTGAGTTATATGATCTCATGGTCATAGGAATAAATACTTGACACCCAGAAAACTGTAGCAACAAAATGACACGATCAACATGCTACGTCTATTAGTTTGGGTCTAGTCCATCACATGATTCTCCTAATGATGTGATCCCGTTATCAAGTGACAACACTTGCCTATGGCCAGGAAACCTTGACCATCTTTGATCAACGAGCTAGTCAACTAGAGGCTTACTAGGAACAGTGTTTTGTCTATGTATCCACACAAGTATTGTGTTTCCAATCAATACAATTATAGCATGGATAATAAACGATTATCATGAACTAAGAAATATAATAATAACTAATTTATTATTGCCTCTAGGGCATATTTCCAAGTGGCATGAACTGCGAAACAATTTCTACATTGTCTTAACTGCGTACCAAAACTCGTAACTCAGATATTCATTTCCATGATCATATCGTAGACAGTTTATCCTCTTGTTACGACGAACTTCACTCTGAAATGGAATTGAACTATTCAATATTTCAGACTTGTGATTCATTAAGTAAATACTTTTGTATCTACTCAAATCGTCAGTGAAGTGAGAACATAATGATATCCACTGCGTGCCTTAGCACCCATTGGACTGCATACATCAAAATGTATCACTTCCAATAAGTTACTATCTTGTTTCATCTCAATGAAAACAAGGCCTTGCTCATGTGGTATGATTTGCATGTCACTAGTGATTCAAAAACAAGTGAGTATAAAGATCCATCAGCATGGAGCCTCTTCATGCAATTTATACCAACATGACTCAAGCGGCAGTGCCACAAGTAAGTGGTACTATCATCATCAACTCGTATCTTTTGGCACCAATATCATGAACATGTGTAACACTACGATCGAGATTCAATAAACCATTGAAGGTGATTATTCAAGAAAATAGAGTAACCATTATTCTCTTTAAATGAATAATCGTATTGCAATAAACACGATCCAATCATGTTCATGCTTAACGCAAGCACCAAATAACGATTATTTAGGTTTAACACCAATCCCGATGGTAGAGGGAGCGTGCGACGTTCGATCATATCAACCTTGGAAACACTTCCAACACGTATCGTCACCTCGCCTTTAGCTAGTCTCCGTTTATGCTGTAGCTTTCATTTCGTGTTACTAATCACTTAGCAACCGAACCGGTATCCGATACCCTCATGCTACTAGGAGTACTAGTAAAGTACACATCAACATCATGTATATCTAATATACTTCTCTTGACTTTTGCCAGCCTTCTTATCTACCAAGTATCTAGAGTTGCTCCGCCTCAGTGACTGTTCCCCTCATTACAGAAGCACTTAGTCTCGGGTTTGGGTTTAATCTTGGGTCTCTTCATTAGTGCAGCAACTGTTTTGCCGTTTTACGAAGTATCCCTTCTAGCCCTTGCCTTTCTTGAAACTTAGTGGTTTTACAAACCATCAACTATTGATGCTCCTTCTTGATTTCTACTTTCATAGTGTCAAACATCGCGAATCGCTCAAGGATCATTGTATGTATCCTTGATATGTTATAGTTCATCACGAAGCTCTCACAGCTTGGTGGCAGTGACTTTGGAGAACTATCACTATCTCATCTGGAAGATTAACTCCCACTTGATTCAAGCGATTGTCGTACTCAGACAATCTGAGCACACGCTCAACGATTGAGCCTTTCTCCTTTACTTTGTGGACAAAGAATCTTTTCGGAGGTCTCGTACCTCTTAACAAGGGCACAAGCATGAAATCACAATTTCATCTCTTTAGAACATCACTTATGTTCCGTGACATTTTACAACGTTTTCGGCGCCTTGCTTCTAAGACATTAAGTATTTTGCACTGAACTATCGTGTAGTCATCAGAAACGTGTATGTCGGATGTTCATAGCATCCACAGACGACGCTCGAGGTGCAGCACACCGAGTGGTGCATTAAGGAAATAATCCTTCTGCGCAGCAACGAGGACAATCCTCGGTTTTACAGACCCAGTCTGCAAAGTTTTGCTACTATCAATTTTCAACTAAATTTTCTCTAGGAGCATATAAAAACAGTAGAGCTATAGCGCAAGCTACATCGTAATTCGCAAAGACCATTAGACTATGTTCATGACAATTAGTTCAATTAATCATATTACTTAAGAACTCCCACTCAAAAAGTACATCTCTCTAGTCATTTGAGTGGTACATGATCCAAATCCACTATCTCAAGTCCGATCATCACGTGAGTCGAGAATAGTTTCAGTGGTAAGCATCTCTATGCTAATCATATCAACTATACGATTCATGCTTGACCTTTCGGTCTCATGTGTTCCGAGGCCATGTCTGCACATGCTAGGCTCGTCAAGCTTAACCCGAGTGTTCCGTGTGCGCAACTGTTTTGCACCCGTTGTATGTGAACGTTGAGTCTATCACACCCGATCATCACGTGGTGTCTCGAAACGACGAACTGTAGCAACGGTGCACAGTCGGGGAGAACACAATTTTGTCTTGAAATTTTAGTGAGAGATCACCTCATAATGCTACCGTCGTTCTAAGCAAAATAAGGTGCATAAAAGGATTAACATCACATGCAATTCATAAGTGACATGATATGGCCATCATCACGTGCTTCTTGATCTCCATCACCAAAGCACCGGCACGATCTTCTTGTCACCGGCGCCACACCATGATCATCCATCAACGTGTTGCCATTGGGGTTGTCGTGCTACTCATGCTATTACTACCAAAGCTACATCCTAGAAAAATAGCAAACGCATCTGCAAGCACAAACGTTAGTATAAAGACAACCCTATGGCTCCTGCCGGTTGCCGTACCATCGACGTGCAAGTCGATATTTCTATTACAACATGATCATCTCATACATCCAATATATCACATCACATCGTTGGCCATATCACATCACAAGCATACCCTGCAAAAACAAGTTAGACGTCCTCTAATTTTGTTGTTGCATGTTTTACGTGGTGACCAAGGGTATCTAGTAGGATCGCATCTTACTTACGCAAACACCACAACGGAGATATATGAGTTGCTATTTAACCTCATCCAAGGACCTCCTTGGTCAAATCCGATTCAACTAAAGTTGGAGAAACCGTCACTTGCTAGTCATCTTTGAGCAAAGGGGGTTACTCGTAACGATGAAACCAGTCTCTCGTAAGCGTACGAGTAATGTCGGTCCAAGCCGCTTCGATCCAACAATACCGCGGAATCAAGAAAAGACTAAGGAGGGCAGCAAAACGCACATCACCGCCCACAAAAACTTTTGTGTTCTACTCGAGAAGACATCTGCGCATGAACCTAGCTCATGATGCCACTGTTGGGGAACGTCGCATGGGAAACAAAAAATTTCCTACGCGCACGAAGACCTATCATGGTGATGTCCATCTACGAGAGGGGATGAGTGATCTACGTACCCTTGTAGACCGTACATAAGAAGCGTTAGTGAACGCGATTGATGTAGTGGAACGTCCTCACGTCCCTCGATCCGCCCCGCGAACAATCCCGCGATCAGTCCCACGATCTAGTGCCGAACGGACGGCACCTCCGCGTTCAGCACACGTACAACTCGACGATGATCTCGGCCTTCTTGATCCAGCAAGAGAGACGGAGAGGTAGAAGAGTTCTCCGGCAGCGTGACGGCGCTCCGGAGGTTGGTGATGACCTTGTCTCAGCAGGGCTCCGCCCGAGCTCCGCAGAAACGCGATCTAGAGGAAAAACCGTGGAGGTATGTGGTCGGGCTGCCGTGGAAAAGTCGTCTCAAATCAGCCCTAAAACCTCCGTATATATAGGTGGGAGGGAGGGGACCTTGCCTTGGGGCTCAAGGAGCCCCAAGGGGGTCGGCCGAGTCCAAGGGGGAGGACTCTCCCCCCCAAACCGAGTTGGACTAGGTTTGGTGGGAGGGAGTCCCCCTTCCTTCCCACCTCCTCCTTTTTTTTTCTTTCTCTCTTGATTTTCTTCTCCTTGGCGCATAGGGCACTTGTGGGCTGTCCCACCAGCCCACTAAGGGCTGGTGTGTCTCCCCCAAGCCCTATGGGCTTCCCCGGGGTGGGTTGCCCCCCCGGTGAACTCCCGGAACCCATTCGTCATTCCCGATACATTCCCGGTAACTCTGAAAACCTTCCGGTAATCAAATGAGGTCATCCTATATATCAATCTTCGTTTCCGGACCATTCCGGAAACCCTCGTGACATCCGTGATCTCATCCGGGACTCCGAACAACATTCGGTAACCAACCATATAACTCTAATACGCATAAAACAACGTCGAACCTTAAGTGTGCAGACCCTGCGGGTTCGAGAACTATGTAGACATGACCCGAGAGACTCCTCGGTCAATATCCAATAGCGGGACCTGGATGCCCATATTGGATCCTACATATTCTACGAAGATCTTATCGTTTGAACCTCAGTGCCAAGGATTCATATAATCCCGTATGTCATTCCCTTTGTCCTTCGGTATGTTACTTGCTCGAGATTCGATCGTCAGTATCCGCATACCTATTTCAATCTCGTTTACCGGCAAGTCTCTTTACTCGTTCCGTAATACAAGATCCCGCAACTTACGCTAAGTCACATTGCTTGCAAGGCTTGTGTGTGATGTTGTATTACCGAGTGGGCCCCGAGATACCTCTCCGTTCACACGGAGTGACAAATCCCAGTCTTGATCCATACTAACTCAACTAACACCTTCGGAGATACCTGTAGAGCATCTTTATAGTCACCCAGTTACGTTGCGACGTTTGATACACACAAAGCATTCCTCCGGTGTCAGTGAGTTATATGATCTCATGGTCATAGGAATAAATACTTGACACGCAGAAAACAGTAGCAACAAAATGACACGATCAACATGCTACGTCTATTAGTTTGGGTCTAGTCCATCACATGATTCTCCTAATGATGTGATCCCGTTATCAAGTGACAACACTTGCCTATGGCCAGGAAACCTTGAACATCTTTGATCAACGAGCTAGTCAACTAGAGGCTTACTAGGGACAGTGTTTTGTCTATGTATCCACACAAGTATTGTGTTTCCAATCAATACAATTATAGCATGGATAATAAACGATTATCATGAACTAAGAAATATAATAATAACTAATTTATTATTGCCTCTAGGGCATATTTCCAACAGTTATATCCGGTTCTAGAATAAGTTTTTTGACAAGTATATTTTTTCACAAAACATAGATGCTACAAACTACTGTTTTTTCCATCTCAAAATAAGTATCGTTGATCTAGTGCAAAATTTATACTAATTTAATACTAAATGTGTGATACTTATTTTGGAACGGATGGAGTATATGATAACTGCATCAAAAGTTTAATGCAGGAGCACAATATTTTTTCAAGTGTTTTATACTCCAAAATAGATGTCTAGTATCACAAAACTAGATAGTCAAAAAGTTTTGTGCTTGAACCCTGCTCCTAAGGATTACATACGACAGAAATTAGAGAACAAAGTACTCACAAGTTGTTTGTAACCAAATTTAGTTCTTTCTAAACAACCTACCAGATTGTTCTAAAAAGTCGGTAGCTATTAAATAAACAATCAAGTAGTTGCGTCAAACAATTTGACAATTGCTCACATAAATTTTATTAAGTGTGTTTTAAAACAATGTGGTAACTGTGTTAAAGATATTTTTTGACAATTACTTTGTACACAACCTGGTAACTATATCAAAACAATCTGATAGTTGTTCGTCAAAAATATGGTAGCTGTATCAAAGCAACATCTTTTGGCAATTCCTATCCAAACAACCTAGTAACTATATCAAAACAATATGTAGTTGTCCATGAAAAATGTGGTATTATCAAAACAACATGGTAGCTGTAAATGTTGCAAATAAGCAAAATATAATGGCAAGTGGCAGGGTTCAATTTTTAATATGGCAAGTAAGCATAATAAATCCAACAAATAAGAATAGTTGCAACTGGCGCAGTTAAGCTATTAATATGGCAAACATGCAAAACAAATCTGATAAGTAAGTCTAGTGGCAAATGACATGGTTAAATTCTTAATATGTTACGTAAGCACACTAAATCTGACACGTAAGTATAGGGGCAACTGGTATGCTTTAAACTATTAATGTGAAAAAACAAGAAATATAAATCCGACAAGTAAGTATAGCGGAAAATGACACGGTTATACTGTTAATGTGGCAAGCAAACAAGCAAGCAAAATAAATCCGACAAATAAATATAGTAGCAAATGACACGGTTAAACTGTGAATGTGGCAAGTAAGTCAAAAAATCGACAAACAAGTATAGTAGAAAATGACACAATTAAACTGTTAATGTGGAAAGCAAGTAAAATAAATCTAACAAGCAAGTATAGTAGCAAGTGACAGGGTTAAACTATTAATGTGACAAGTTATCATAATAAATCCGACAAGCAAGTATAGTGGAATGTTAAACTATTAATATGGCAAGCAAGCAAAATAAACATGTCAAGCAAGTATAGTAAAAAATGACACGGTTAAACTGTTAATATGCCAACATAATAAATCCAACAAATAAGTATAGTGACAAGTGGCACGGTTAAACTGTCAACATGGTAAGCAAGCAAAATAAATCCAACAAGTAGGTATGGTGGCAAATGGCACAGTTAATATGTCAAGCAAGTAAAATAAATCCGATAAGTAACTATAATGGGAAGTGACACAATTAAACTGTAATATGACAAGTAAGCACAACAAATCCGACAAGTAAACATAGGTGGCCAATGAAATAGTTAAACTGTTAATATATCTTTAGCGTTAACATGAGTCATACATGAGACATGAGCACTTGAGGAGTCAATCTTACTGCATGCATAGAGTAAAAAGGTTGATTTTAATTTTATTTTCGTATCATTTTGACTTAAATGGAAAGATTCCGTGAGTTGCATGCATACATGAGGGTGAAAACGACGTTAGGCAACGAAGGTCTCTTGCATGCGCGCGCCTCTCGGGGGAGCAGGCCACGTTAGATAATGGTTGGTTTAACCGTCGCACGGGGGAGCAGGCCACGTTAGATAATGGTTGGTTTAACCGTTGCACGGGAGCGCACAAATACGGTGCCGCTACATAGTGGCGTCCATCTTTTTATATACCTCTTCAAGCGTTTTCTATATAATTTTATATGTGACGTATCTATAGGCCCGCACAAGTTTGAATTTACCTTTTTCAATCTCATGTTTTCAGATTTATTTTCCGAATTTTAAAAATTTGTCATAAAAGCTTAAATAAAGTGTTAGTGCATTTAAAAAATCAACATGTTTTTGGAAATATTTCACGTGTATCAAAAAATTGCAAATATGTTTTTGGAAAATGTTCATCATGCATTCAAACAATGTTCAACATGTATTAACAACATAAAATCATGTTTAACATGTTTTTATTATGTTTCAAGAATTTATTATTATGATACAATAATTTTTAATACACATTGAACACTTTTCAAAATACAACATTGGCATTTATGTTTTTATTAGTGTTTGTGCCAAGTAAAGCCTTTGGGATGATTTCATGATGAGTAGAATTGATACGGTGCAAAAACAGAAACTTTGACGTCCACTGCAGATTTTTTTGGATTTTACCGAAACGTCTTTTTAAGCTGAATTTTTTACAAAGTATTTCTATACAAAATTCCTTTAAGTCATCCTAATGTGTGAGAACTTTTGGAGTTACATAAGTATCGGTTCATTACAGATTACTACAGACTGTTTTGTTTTGGTCGAATTCTGTTTTTGCTTGAGTAGTTTGCTTGTTTTGATGATGATAAGGATTGTATTGGGGGTATAAGCCATTGAGAAGTTAGAATAAATTACCGTATGTTAAAATAAAATAAGAATCAACTTATAACATCACTTGAAATTATTTTATATGTTGCTTATACTGACGGATCTCATGGAGTTTTGTTGAGTTTTATGTGATTGAAGTTTTCAAGTTTTGGGTATTATCCCGATGGACAAAGGATTGAGAAGCATAAAAATCCTAATCTTGGGGATGCCCAAGGCGTCCAAAGGTAATATTCTAGGAATACTCAAGCGTCTAAGCTTGGGGATGCCCGGAAGGCATCCCCTCCTTTCGTCACTTGGATCTATATTTTTATTCATCACATGATACAAGTTTTGCTTGGAGCGTCGTTTGCTTTTGTTTGATTTTACTTTCAGTTTGCCACAATCATTGTTTGCTGGGCACAAATATTTGAGAGAGATACCACATCATCACAATTTGTTAGAATACTCTATGTGCTTCGCTTATATCTTTTGAGATAAGCAATTGCTCTAGTACTTCACTTATATCTTTTTGAGCACAATGGTGTGTAGATTTTATAGAAATATAATGCTCTTGTTATTCACTTATATTTGTTTGAGAGTCAGATAAATAGTGACAATAATTTGCACGGGTCATAAGACTAGATCAAAAATAATGGGTATTCAATGAGTGATAATTAAAACCATCATGCAACATATATAAGAAATTCTGGGTTAATGACATTAATGTGGTGATATGAAAAAAGTGTGAGTGCATTATTATTAGTTTAGAGAAGTGTTGATATTAAGAGACGTTAAACTTCTTGTTCATCTAAAAAGTTAAAAGGGCATGATGATGATGTGTGAGCATTTCTATTCCTTGTTGAAATCCTAGTGTTGTTTTGAGTCGGAGTCGCGCGATGGTTAATTCCTACCAACCCTCTCACTCAGGGCATGCGAGTAGTACTTTGATTTGTGATAAAACTAATAAAACTTTGCAATAAGTACATGAGTTCTTCATGACTAATGTGACACCATGGACATATGCAATCTCACCTCCTCATATTTGCTATCCTCTTCGGTACCGTGAATCGCCCGTTCTCACCTTGAGGATCGGTGCAACTTTCGCCGGTGCATACAAACCCCGTGACATGACATGCTCTATTGCACATAAACCTTTTTATATCCTCCTCAAAATAGCCACCATACCTACCTATCATGGCATTTTCATAGCAATTCCGAGATATATTGTCATGCAAATGCCATCATCACTTCACATGACTAATTCGTTCATCATCATAATGCTTTGCATGATCATATAAAGCTGACAGAGTATTTGTGGCAAAGCCACCGTTCATCTTATTTTTGATACATGTCACGCTAGATCTTTGCACATCTTGATACACTACCAGAGGCATTCATACATAGTCATATCATCCTACCAACTTTCATATTGAGTTGTAAGTACGTAAAAGTGTGATGATCATCATTATTAGAGCATTATCCTAGTAAGGAAATAAAAATGGGGGAGGCCAAATGATCCCACCACTATAAAAAAAAGAATAAGAAAAAATGAATGAGAGAAAAAGGGAGAAGGGACTTTGTTACTATCCATTACCACACTTGTGCCTCAAAGTGGGACCTTGTTCTTCAATAAAGGGTCTCATGTTATATCATTCATATGCTAGTGGGAATCACTTTTTCATAAACTTAGCTTGTATATTCCGATGACGGGCTTCCTCAAATGCCCGAGGTCTTCATGAGCAAGCAAGTTGGATGCACACCCCACTTAGCTTCAGTGGAGCTTTCATACACTTATAGCTCTAGTGCATCATTTGCATGACAATCCCTACTCCTTGAATCGATATCTATCGATGGGCATCTCCATAACCTGTCGGTACGCCTAGTTGATGTGAGACTATCTTCTCCATTTTTGCCCCTTTGAAACCTACCACCATATTCTGTTCCACCTTTACGCTATGTCCAATGGTTCACGCTCATGTATTGTGTGAAGAATAAAAAGTTGATGCATATTGAAAAAGTACGACCCAGTTGCCTTACTTGGTCACCGTTGTGCTCGACATTTGTATTAATGTGGTGAATATGGAGCCATGCCTTGCTAATATAATAAGATGGATAGGGGTAAATCAATCTTTGAGGATCGTATACTTTGAAATATTGATGATTTTTCTGCTTATACCTATAAGTATTTTTGTGTTAATATTTGTTAAATCATCATTTCTTAATAAGCATACATCATAAGGTTACATCATGGATAGCATGTCACATCAAAATTTCAGCTTTTATCATTTACCTACTCGAGGATGAGGAGGAATTAAGCTTAAGGATGCTTGATACATCTCCAACGTGTCTATAATTTTTGATTGTTCCATGCTGGTATATTATCATTTTAGAATATTTTTGGTGTATTTATTTACCAATTTATATTATTTTTGAGCACTAACCTATTGACAAAGTGCCGAGTGTCAGTTGTTGTTTTCTGCGTGTTTTTCACTTTTCAAGTTTTCCATACCAAAGGAAGCCCAATTGGGCTGAATTTTTTTGGTGATTTTTCTGGACCAAAAGAAGAACGAGGATTATCGAATAAGGGTGGAGGCTGCACAATGGGCCCACAAGCCAACATGGCTTAGCCTAGGGGGCGCGTCCTGATGGCTTGTGCCTCCCTTGTGGCCCTCCTCACTCCGTTTTGTGGCTTATAAATTCTCTTATACCCTAAAAACATCAGAAGGAGTCCTGAAACACTTTTTACGCCGCCGCAAGTCTTTGTTCCGATAGGAGGCCATTTGGAGCTCCGTTCCGGCACCCTCCCGGAGGGGGGTTGATCACGGGGGGCATCTTCATCAACCTTGATGCCCTCACGATGATGTGTGAGTAGTTCACCACAGACGTACGGGTCCATGGTCACTACCTAGATGGCAATCTCTCCATCTTTGATCTTTAATACAATGATCATTGCATCTTCGCTTTGATCCACATGGTGTAATTCCTTTTTTGTGGTGCGTTTGTTGGGATCCGATGAACTGTGGGTTTATGTTCAATTATTCATGATAAATATTTCAGTCTCCTCTGAATAATTATATGATTCTTATCTACATGATTATGATAGCTTCATAATTCTCTCCGATCTATTGAAATAGTTTGGCCAACTAGATTGATATTTTTTCGATGAGAGAGGTGCGTTGTAGTAGGTTCAACCTGGAAAATTTGTATATTCTAGTGACAGAAGGGGACAAGATGCATCTTTGTGTTGCCTCTACTAAGGATAAAATGATGGGATTTATTCATATTTCTTGAGTTTACTTTGTCTATATCATGTCATTGTTCTCCTTGCATTACTTTGTTTTACTTAATACTCTAAATGCATGCTGGATAGCGGTCGATGAGTGGAGTAATAGTAATAGGTGCAGGGATGAGTCATCCTATTTTTTCATGGATGTGATGCCTATATACACATGATCATTGCCGTGAATATCACATAACTATCCGCTTTTCTATCAAGTTCCCAACAGTATTTTTACCCATTGTATGCTATTTTTCATAAGAGATGCCACTAGGGAAAAGGCCACAGGGTCTAATCACAACATATTAATAAAACCTTCAATACCTTGCTGCCATTTATTTCATTTCATTTTATTTTATCTTGGCATCTACAATTATCTACACACCTCACTCGCTTGCAAAAAACAAGAGAAATAGGATTGACAACCCTCTTGCCCGCGTTGGGTGCAAATTGTTTGTTCTTTTGTGTGCAGCTGCTGAAGACGGTTGTGGTTGATATTGCTATTGGTTTGATAAACCTTGGTTTCATAACTGAGGAAATACTTATCCACATTGTGCTGCGATAACCCGTTCCTCTTCTAGGAAGACCCAACGCAGATCACAAGTATCAACATGCTACTTAACATGTAATCTTATTCATGCATGATCATTGAGAAACAATGAACTAATAAACATCAACATAGTAATATCCATAAACATAGTAACACAATCATCAACTTTCAAAATATACGACCCCTAAAGAATGCCACTCCCCATTCATTTTATCATATTAGCATGTCATGGCTCTATCTTCACCACATAAATACAAATGTTGAGCACCATCTTGTTAAGTTGGGCAATTGGATAGTACTTCTTAACACGCTTCAGCATTTTCAACCTCACTCAATACATGAGCGTAAACCATGGACATAGCATATTGGTGGAATAGAATATGGTGGTAGGTTTCAAAGGAGTAAAAGTGGAGAAGAAAGTCTCGCATAAACTAGGTGGATCAACGGGCTATGGAGATGTCCTGTAACGTCCAACATGCTATACTTTCCATATTTGGGGGTGAGGCCTCAATAAGGAAAGAGACGCTAGTGTTCCGCAAGCACATGAATCATTAGAATACATACATGAAGATATGAGTATATGGAATGGCTTACACTCGCCACAAGTTAAATTACAATTCAGTCAACAATTTATTTCAAATCATCCCAAAAGACAGGGTCCGACTACGGACAAGATAAACGATAAAATTGCAGTGATCTGCCTCCCTATGCCCAAGAGACGACCAAGGGCCTCTAATCATCAGGGTACGTCACGTACATACGTCCACTGCCTTCATCGAACTCCCACTGTAACTGTGTAGCATTAAAAGGCTCTGGATATGTTGTACCTGGACCTATGGGCTTGTAGTAATCTGTGAGCCGCAAGGACTCGGCAATCTTGCGACCATGATACCGGAACTAATCGAGTTATTGCGTATGCAAGGTTAAGTGTTTAGGTTGCAGCATCACTAAGCATATATGGTGCCTAACTTACGGGAGCATGAAGTAAAGTGAGTGGTCTACGCATGACGGTCGTGAACTAATAATGACCAGTAAGTGATCCTGACCACCTACTTACGCCAATCATAACCCCACCATGTTCTCAGTCAGAGAATGATCTCATGAAAGAGACAGTCACGTTACGCACATAGTTGGTAGGTTTTAGTTAAGTTTACTTCAAGTTGTCCAGAACCGGATGTTAAACAAAGTTTCCAAGTTTCCACATAACCGCACGCATGGCTTTCCGAATGATTTAACCCCGTAGGGGTGCTCCAACTAATCCATCACAAATTACCACAAGCTGCATAGGAAGCCTCGACCACGAACCCGTGACCTCCTTGGATTCCTTAGTGGAAAACCTCAACCTTGAGATATCCCAAAGTATCCTCGGAATCCCGATGCCCAAGTTGCCCTGGGTTGCCCCCGCATCATGCTTTGGGTTGGACCAACACTCATGAGGACCACTGGCCGGGGGGGGGGGGGGTTGATTAAATTATCCTCGGAGTAGCTATTCCCTATGCTTTTTATTATTAAGTTGTTAGCAAATTTAGCAAATTGAGTAACAAAGTTGGGTCTTGCCATACAAGCCTTAACCAAAATGAGTTATCAAGGGGGTCCCCATAACTACCCCAAGCGTGTTAGGAGCGCTCAATATGGAGCATAGCACCGGTAGACGAAACTAAGGCGGCAAAAGCAGCACAAAACACCCAACAAAAGGTCATGCCTTCCACCCTTACCAAGTATATACGTGCATTAAATTAAATAGCAGTAATACATTATATTCAAAAGCCCATGCTAACACATGGACCAACCTGCATGTGCAACTAGCAATGCTATAAGATGGTTGAGCAAGCGCTATCCTAGCCAATCAACATTTGCTAGGTAGTGGAGGGGTTAGAGGCTTTCATGGCAATGTTTGGAGGCTTATTTATTAAGGTGGTAGGCAGCGATAAAATAGCAATGGAAACGAGTCATCCAAGCACAACAAAATTAGAGACGATATCAAAGTCACAATCATCTTGCCGGTTGGTCCTTCTGACTGGTACAACTCTTTCTCTTCAAGAACATACTCAGCATGATCCTCACACTCGTTCTCAACTCCCATTGCTACCAAAATAAAATACACATCCAATGAACACACGACATGGTGCAATGCTTCAAACAAGATGATGCATGAGTCTGGGTATGAAAGGAGATGGCAATGCTAACTAGTCAAGTTTCACATGCATTTATTAAGTTGTTAGAATTCTGGACAAAACCTCAAGTTAATTAATTTGTACATGCAGGAGCATGGCAGGAATGGATGCATCATGTGAAAAGAGTGCAAAACATATAAAGAACGTCGCAAACCGATCTACAGATCTCTCGAAAATCACAAAACAAGATACAAAAGGCAACAATGACTAAACAACATTTGAGAGTGAGCTATGGGCATCTTCTTGGCATTCCAAGTATGCCAATGGACATGTCACAAAATTCCATATGAAATAGACCAAAAATACATGCAAAACAACAACGCACGACTCACACAATGCACATAACAAAACAACACCCAATTTGTCCACTAACATCAACATACCACTTTGAACATGTGCAAAATAGTAGGTACAACCACCCAATAAGTTCAACCAAGGCATGGATATGAATCTATCAAATAGCACAACAATACCTAAGTACCAACAACATTGATAAGCCCATGAAACAATGGCAATCAAGCTCTAAACATGGCAAGAAATATTACAGATTAGGACTTGGTGTAAATCTTAGTTTGCACTTGCAGTTTTTAGTCTCGTGACATATTGACAACAACAAAACACTATTCTACAGCAAGGTCCATGGCTTCAAATTTAGCAAGGTTGTAGAGGACAAACATTACTACAAAACACTAGAGTGAGCATGAGCTAAAACATCATAGAATACATGGTAGCATCATTAAACATGGCATGAAAATAACTACAGATTTCCAAACTTTGTCAAATTCACAAGGGGAAATTGCAGCACTTTATAACATCATAACAACTTTGACAGGGAATAACCCTAAGATGCAAAACCTATTTGGCAAGGTTGTGGCACGATTTGACAGAGGTTAACAAGCACAACAATTCATGGCATTTGACCAAACACAAAGTAGCAATATATTCATGGGAAACATCAACACAACATGGGAAGAAAATAACAGCTCCCAACACTTCAAAATTTCTAGCATGTGAGATCAACAACATTTTTATAACTACTTTGCAGTAAGAAACCCACTAAACTACAAGTTTATCATAGCCAGGAAAAATACAGGGTCTAGTGCCCACAAAAAACTAGCACTTCCATGTTGACAAGTTCATCATAGCATGCAAGAACTAAATCACACAAAAATCACAAAATGCCACATCATCAAAAAATAGCATTTTTTGCAAACTTTCCCAAATGACAAAAATAATGCCACCAATCGATTCATTGTAATTTTCTACCCTAATTTCATATGTCATACCCCCATATTCCTATGGACAATTCTACCATAATTGCAAACACAAAAATACCATAGCCACTTATATGCCAAATAAGGTATGTACTAGGTTATGACAGGTTTGGAAATATCCAATCTGGCAATATTCCCTAAATGGAAATATTCTAGCAACACTCAGAAACAAAACAAAATAATTAAAAAACACCCTAGGCCCACGTGGCATTGACACCACGGCATGTGTGACTGACAAGTGGTGTCGAGCCCACTATAAGTGGCTGACTCATGTAAATAAAAAGGGGGGCTTAATATGCCCCCGTGGGGGATCAAATCCATGACCCCCTATTGATAAGCACATGCGCTACCACTGGGATATGAGTAGGCGCGTGAACTAGTAGGGGGCTCGGCTTCTATGAGCTAACACACGGGGCTGGTACCTGATGAAACTAAAGGCACACAGGGAGATGCTCCTCACCTCGCACCCGAGGCTAGGCGAGCTTAAGCCGGTGACGGGGCTCCGAAATGCCTGCATGCGCACGGACTCATGAGAGCGTAGGCCAGACCCGAGGGGACCATGGCCACGCGCGCACCTCACGCACACACACCAAGCAACGACCTTGACACAGCTCCAAAGACACGACACATGCATGGCCCTAGCGGCGGCTACGGTTCTTAATCGTTGAAGGGAAAAGGCTAGGATAGGGAGGGCTGCTCACCCAGTGTCCCTTAGGACAAGGAGAAGCGGTCAGGGAGACGAGAACTTGGTCGGGGAAGAACTTGCTGCAACGGAGGTGCTCCCGGAGCGCGATGAAGACGCCGACGACGTCAATGATGTGGAGGTTGTCTCCACCTCCTAGCGTTGGGAATCGGACGCGGGCGGCACCAGTGTCCACCCCAACATACTGGACGGAGCGGAGGACGCCACTAGAGGCGTCGATGACGACGGGGAAGGCTAGCGCACTCTGCTCCTCTATCTGAATTCTTTCTGCCTTCTATGATTTTGACCCGAGGAGAAGGAGGCGAGGGGAGAAGAGAGGTGGTGGCGCGAGGGGGAAGAAGGGGAACCCTAGGGAGGTGCAATATTTTAACAATTTAATTGAGAAAGTTTTTTTAAACCACGCATAACTACTAATTAAATAAGAGGGGTTTTTCATAGCTTTGAAGAAACAAGGTTTTGGTTGGGAATGAAACCACACTCACACACTTGCAACCACAACACTACACCACAAGCATGACAAGCAAACATGATGCACTAATGGTACGATGATGTGATGGTATGATGCCATGATGCTACAAGACATGAAGCAATTCCATTAACTCAAGTCACAAGGGGCACAACATGAAGGTTCACACATGACATATATTACAAATATGGCAAGGGATGCACTTGGGCTGTTACATATCCATCAATCAATATCAATGTGAGGAGTAGGGATTGCCATGCAATAGATGCACTGGAGCTATAAGTGTATGAAAGCTCAACGGTAGCTATGTGGGTGTGTATCCAACTTTCTTGCTCATGAAGACCTCGGGCATATGAGGAAGCGTGTCATTGAAATATGCAAGGTCAAGTTCTATAATGTAAAATTACCACTAGCATATGAAAATGACAAATCATGAGACTCTCTATATGAAAAAGATGGTGCTTTATCTATGCAGTAGTGTGGAAAATAAGGTAGTAGTGATGTTCCTTCTCTCTTTTCTATAATTTATTTCTTTTTTTCCTTTTCCTTTTTTCCTTTTTTATATTTCTTTCTTTCTTTTCTTTTTTTCGTCTGGAGTCTCATTCCAACTTGTGGGGGAATCATAGTCTTCATCATCCTTTCCTTACTGAGATAGTGCTCTAATAATGATCAACATCACACTTCTATATACTTCCAAATCGATTTAACAACTCTGTGATTATGAAAGAAATGACTCTATATAAATGCCCCTCGTAGTGTAGGAGGATGTGCAATGATCTCGCATAACGTGTAAACAATGATGGACGGTGGCTTTGCCACAAATACTATTTCAGCTACATGATGCAAAGCAATATGACGATGAGCACACAAGTTATGTGACGTAACAGTGTGAAAGCACAATTGCTCTCGAGAGTGGTTTTTGATAATTGATCACAACATATGCATCATTGGACTAATATGTTTATCCAAGCATATTTCAGAAAAGTTCAAAAGATGCTTTGGATAAAGGCTTATGTGGAGATGCCCCTTGATGCAAGAAATAAATAAGATTGTCTCAAGCTTCAAGCTAGAAGACCCTTCATTTTATATTTGTGAGAAATCACTTTTCAGTCCATAGGAAAGCTGTTAGAGCATATTTCTCCTTAAGTGTTTTGGGTGATTGACGACAATGCGTGTGCGGACTAATCGTGTGCATTGAGCATTTTAGATAATTCATGACTAGGCACAAGACGATTCGGTGCCCCTCGGAGTCTTTCAAAGACGGTTGCTTTCTATGTTTCTTTTTTGTGGATTTGAGTCGTAGGAAAGCCATAATATTAAGAGGGGGTCCGCTTTGGAAAAGTTTGGGTGGAATCAACACGTACACATTTCTAGTGCACCACCTTTCCCTTGCTAAATGGAGCTCCAACATGTTTTTCTTTGTATGTGCAAAAGGGCCAACGATAATACCGCTGATGCAAGCGGTAGTACCGCAGGCACAACGGTAGTACCACTCTGTGGGTGTTAGTAGTTTTTTACTACCGCTCTCTGGGCGGTAGTATTTTTTTTACCACCGATGCGTAGGACTTTTTGCGCATCCTTTTGCCTAGGAAGTGGTAGGCACGGTAGTACTTTCTACTACCATGGTTGGTGAACTACCGTGCGGTAGTACCGCTCCTAGCAGTGGTAGTACCGCTCTGCTCGTGCTGTGAGTGGGGGGTAACGGTTGGATTGTACCCCCCACTATATAAAGGGGTCTTCTTCCTCTGTAAGCTTACCTCTCACCTCCCGAAGCTCCATTGTTGCTCCAAAGCTCATTTCTGCCCGATCTCTCTCCCTAGCCAATCAAACTTGTTGATTTCCTAGGGATTGGTTGAGAAGGCCCTGACCTACACTTCCACCAAGAGATATTTGATTCCCCCACTAATCCCTTGCGGATCTTGTTACTATTGGGTGTTTGAGCACCCTAGACGGTTGAGGTCACCTCGGAGCCACATTCCATTGTGGTGAAGCTTGATGGTCTTGTTGGGAGCCTCCAAGCTTTGTGTAGAGATTGCCCCAACCTTGTTTGTAAAGGTCTGGTCGTCGCCTTCAAGGGCACCAATAGTGGAATCATGACATCTCGCATCGTGTGAGGGTGTGAGGAGCATACGGTGGCCCTAGTAGCTTCTTGGGGAGCATTGTGCCTCCACACCGCTCTAACAGAGACGTACTTCCTATCAAAAGGAAGAAACTTCGGTAACACATCCTCGTCTCCACCGGTTCCACTTGCGGTTATCTCTTACCTTTACTTTGTACTTATTATTGTTGTGGTGTAGTCCTTGCTTGCACTTGTTGTCGTGGTTGTTAGCATCATATAGGTTGCTCACCTAGTTGTTCATCTAGAGAACCTTTTGTTGCTAACCCTAATTTGTTAAGAAGAGCTAAAAATTGGTAGTTGCCTATTCACCCCCTCTAGTCAACCATATCGATCCTTTCAATTGGTATCCGAGCCACATCTCTTTATTAAGGGTTTCACCATCCAAAGAGTATGGTTGATGACGGTGTGGTTGGGCACAAAGTGCCCGAGGCCGTCGAGTTGAGTTTGATCACACGGGACAACTTGAATGAGGCTATGACCTCACTCAAGACGTCCATGACAACAGAAGTCAAGTCCATTCTTAAAGAATTACTTGAGGGGGTGAATAATTCTCCCGACCCGTTGCTTGAGGTTAAACCCACCACATCGGAGTTAGAGTCCAATTCTGAAAAGGAAACGACTGAAGGTACTCGAACTTATTCCCCTTTTGTCAAGAATGGGACAGGAACCTTTGCCTTGGTTCCTCCTCCCCCGGTCTATGGAGGACCGATCCCTACACCGCATATTAATAACCTTGTCCTCCTCCTAAATTTGTTAAAGGTGATTTCGCTAATTGGTCTTTTGCATCAAGTTTTATTTGAATCACAACTCAAAAATCTTTGGTGAATCATCGAACAAGGCTTCGACCCATATGATCCAAACAACCTCACTCCAAGAGAATAGGCAGACAATCAATAGAATCGTTCCGCTTTGTTCATCCTTAAGTCAGCGGTTCCTCCTGAAGATCTATCTCACTTGCGCCCCTTCACCCGTGCAAAGGATTGTTGGGAGCACATCATGGTGCTGTACAAGGGGAGCTCGAGCATTCAACGGTCCAACTTTGAAGTGGTTCTAGATGAGGCCGATGAGTTTGTAATGCTAGAAGATGAGGACCCCCGTGATCTCTACCGGAGGGTGACTGCTCTTGCCATTGCTCTTTGGGATCATGGGACCAAGGATACGGATGACACTTGGATCAAGTGCAAGTTTCTCAAGGCCATCATGACATTCAATAAAGCCATGTCCTCCGTCATTCGTCAAAGGCCGGATTTCCACACCTTGACCTCAAGAGAAGTGTTGGATGAGTTCATTGCCATGAATATCATGAACAAGACCGCATACAATGCTCTTGCTCGTGTCGGGTCGAAGATAGCCTCACCCAACCTTGCCTTGAGAGCCGAGGTCATTGCTGAAGAAGGAGAAGAAGAGGAAGAAGATGGTTGCCCCGAAGACACAAAGTATGCTTATCATGAGCACATGACTCTTGCATCAAGGCAATTTTGGGGCAACAAGAGAAACTCAAGGCCCAAATTCTCCAAGACCAACTCAAGTGGGTCCAAGAACAAGCAACGAGTACAGACATGCTACAATTGCGGCAATGTGAGTCACTTTGTGGCAGATTATCCTTATGAGAAGAGGGGAGACAACGGGGGCAAGCTCATTCGCAAGGAGAAAGCCAAGTCTTTCCCAAGCAACAACATATTCACCAAGAAGACTCCTACAAGGGGTTTGGAGGTCCATGAAGAGTACACCTCCGATGATGACGAAGATGATACAGACCGTGAGGGGATGGCAACGGCTATCGTGGCCATTGCCACTTCCTCCCCCAAGGTGTCTCTCTTCGGCACCACCAACGAGAACCACATCGCCAAGTGCCTCATGGCCAAAGGTATCAATAAGGTAACCCCCAACATCGAGACCACTATCACTACCTATCCTTCACTGTTAGACTGTGTTGATGATAGTGAAGTAGTGGAGCTTGATGAGAATGGGTTTCACAAATTCCTGTGCAAGATCAAGGGTGAAACCAAGAAGCACTTTGTTGCTCTTTTGGAACAACTTGGTGAGGCCAATGATATCATTGAGACTCATGAGGAGACTATCTCCAAGTTGGTGGGACATAGTCGTGATTACGCTGGTGAGATTGCGGAACTATCCATTGCTCTAAAAGAAGAGCGTGGTCTTGGTTTGGCTCTCGAGGAGTCACACAATGTTGATCATGCTAAATTGCAAGAAGATCTTGATCATGCTATTATTCTTACCCGTGTGTTTAGATCCGAGAAAGTTGCACATGGGATTGTCCACGATGGACTCAAGGAAGAATTTGACACACTTGACAAGGCCCACAATGTCTTGAAAGGTGTTCATTCCTCTCTTAAGGAGTCTCATGATCAAATCCAAGTAAAACTAACCAAGGAGATTTATACTTGCCCAACTTTTGTTCTAATTGATAATGCTTGTGCTACTAACCCTTGTTGTGAGCATGTCCATCTTGTGGAGAAGAATGCTAAGTTGAAAGAATAACTCAAAAAGGGCCTTGTGTCATGCATCCAAGGCGAGAAGAACCTAAATGACCTTTTGAGTAATCAAAAGGAAGTTGTAGGAAAGAAGGGACTTGGGTTTGCACCCAAGTCTAAGAAGAAAAAGAAGAACAAGACCAAGCTATCTTCCCCTCTCAAGGATATTTTTGTCAAAGAGGGTGAGAGTACTCATAAGAAGATGAAGAACAAGGAAGGGGGTGATAATGCCAAGAAGGGAAAAACCACCTCTGCCAACAAAGCCGGCGACTTTAACCCATCTTATGTTTTATGCCGTGCTAGTGATGGGCATGTTTATGCTAAATTTGTTGGTTCTTATTATGAGTACATTGAATGGGCTATTTGGGTTCCTAAGACATTTGTTTCTAACATCAAAGGACCCATTCAAGAATGGGTACCTAAATCCAAGCATTGATCTCGTGTAGGAGTTTGCTTCCGGTGGAGTGTCATGGTTGCTCGACAGTGGAGCCACAAATCATATGACCGGGAGCAAGGACTTGGTGGTGGATGTGCATCCTATTCCATCTATGCCCACCCATGTCCAATTTTCTGATGCCTTAACGTCTAAGGTAATGGGATTTGGCAAGGTGGTCATCTCTCAAGATTGATCTATAGAGAAGGTCATGCTTGTTGAGTCCCTTGCATACAATTTGTTTTCCGTTTGTCAGCTTGCAATCATGGGATTTGCCACATTCTTTAATCTTGATACCGTGTCCCTTTTGTGGATCAAGACTCTTAAAGTAGCCTTTGTTGGACATGTCGAGAAAGGTGTCTATGTGATGAACTTTTCGGAGCGACCTACTAAGATGGCGACTTGTCTAATGGCTAAAGTTGATGTGGGTTGGCTTTGGCATCGCCGACTAGCTCATGTCAATATGACATCTTTGCAAAGTCTCCTCAAAGGGGACCATGTTCATGGACTAACAAATGTGAGTTTTGCTAGAGACCATGCTTGCAGTGCTTGTATTGAAGGAAAGCTTCATGAAACGACTTACCATCCCACAACTATCATTTACTCTAAAAGGCCTTTGGAGCTCCTTCACATGGATCTCTTTGGTCCTCCATCTTTTGATAGTCTTGGGTAAGAAAGTTTTGCTTGGTGTTTGTGGATGACTACGCAAGATACACTTGGGCATACTTCTTCAAGAGGAAGAGTGAGACTCAACAAACCATCATCGACTTTGCTAATGAAGCTCACGGTCAACATGAAGCAAAGATATTGATGATTAGAAGTGACAATGGCACCGAGTTCAAGAACTACACCTTGAATGAGTTCCTTAGTGACGAGGGGATCGAGCACCAATATTTAGCACCCTATACCCCTCAACAAAACGGTGTGGCAGAGAGGAAGAATCGGGCGTTGATGGATGCGGCAAGAACCATGATGGCAGAGTTCAAATCTCCGTACAACTTTTGGGCCGAAGCCATTAACACCGCATGTCATGCATCCAATCGGCTCTACCTCCACAAAGGCTTGAACAAGACTCCATATGAGATTCTTACCGGGAATGACGTTCTGGGAATGGGGGTACCCAGACCTGCCTGCCTATGGCCCAGGGCTGGCCCACTTCATCGACCAAAACCAACGGGGCCAGCAGCCCTCAAGGCAAGGCCCTCGCGAGGGTCCAAGCCTCGCGAGGAGGAGGAGCTTCAAGACCCGCAGGGGGACTCCATAGGTCCCCTCTGGAGCGGCGGTTATTCTGAGGCGAGGCCCAGCCTCAGGAGTCAAGGATGACGTGTAGGAAGGATAGGCGAGCAGCAGGCAGCAGGGCGTAGCAGTTTCCCCTTTAGTGCAAAGGGGGCAAGAACGTACCGGGGTTCCCAAGGCATCTTCCAAAGGTTTCCCTTCTGGTGTAACAAAGCCGTCGCCGCTCGCTAGCAGGACGTGCATCATCCCTGGACCCGACCCTGCTGCGCTGACAGTCACTTTGCAGGCGAAGACCACCTTTAGGCAGGGGGAGCATGTTCCCATGTTCCCCTTCAAAATTGGCCATTGTGGGACCCCTTCGTGCTGAAACGATAAGGGAAGAGGACTGGGGCCACCACTATACATAGAGGAGGCCGACACAATTCGATTCGATCCGATCCCGTCCACCCCGATTCATTCATTTGCCCACCATCACCACACATAGGCCACCTAGCCTCCGGAGGCCCTCAAACGTTGTACTAGTTCATCCACCACCCTCCGTGAGAGGCAATCCACCAAAGCAGGAGTAGGGTATTACGCTTCCTAGTGGCCCGAACCTGGGTAAACTGCCGTGTTGTGTGTCTTCCTCACCATCGAGTGAGTTCTTTGCCATCCCCGACGAGTAGTGAGTTAGGTGGGGCGGGCCTATGAGAGATCTTCGTACACGCCCCTGAGTTTGAATCTTAAGGGTTTTGCGGAGCCCAAAATCCGACATTTGGTGCGCCAGGTAGGGTGTGTGTCAAGGTTTCCTCGGAACTCCGCCTTCACCAAGCTTCACTGCTCCGATGGCTGACGCTCGTCGAGCTCGCATCGAGCGCCGTGCCACCCGTGTCGCTCAAACGACACCCACGGGCCCGGCCGGCGCGCACCGGTCACCATCGCCGGTGGTGAACGCCGCCATGGTCCCCGACGCTCAGGAACAACAAGGTTCCTCCCAGCTGGCTACCGAGCAGGCCGTCAGCCGCACTACCACTCCCTCGCTCGTCCAAGCTTCCGGGTCGGCCTCACACGCCCGGCCGGAGATGCCGCATGGCCGATGTGCGTTTGCCATGGCCACCGAGCTGGTACGTTACCGGCCCGCCCCTGACCGCCACAACAACTCGCTCCAGCACATCGAGAAGCTCATCACCGCTGCCGATGACTCCACTGCGTTCTCCTGCTCACTCTGAGCCCAACTGTCCCTGGCGAATGACGAGGAGCAAAACGCACCACCCCCACCTTCGCGGCGTGGCGCGAACCCCGAGCCCAGGCAGGAAGTGACTCCCCGTGAGTGGCCTCGCAAACTCAGGGCGGGACCGGGAGATGAAGAAAGCTGTCAGGTGGTTCCTCGGTCGTGCGCCAACATGCGCGCGCTCCCGGCACAACAAGTCCCGCGCCGCGAGCGTGACCCGCTCGAAGCAGACCCGATGGAGTACCAGAACCAGGTCGCCCCCGCGCCCGCTGCACCCGTCGGGCCGGTAGGGTGCCTCGCCATCGCCCCTGAGCTCTACCCAACTATATGGCCCTGCAAGTTCAAGCCCGACCTACCCCAGCGCTACTATGGCACCCTGGACCCGATCGAGTTCTTGCAACTCTACACGCTGAGCATCAGGGCGGCAGGAGGAGGGGACGAGGTCATGGTGTGCTGGTTCCCCATGGCGCTCAAGGGTGGTGCACTCTCTTGGCTCCTCAACCTCCCAAAGGCGTCCATCACCTCCTGGGACGGGCTGCACGAATGCTTCATCGCCAACTTCCAGGGCACCCGCGACCGCGGTCCCACCGTGCATGACCTGCGACGCATCAAGCAGCAGGAGGGGGAGACCCTGCACAAGTTCATACAACGCTTCACGGTCATGCGCCTCAAGATCCCCAAGGCATCGGACGAGGCCGTCATCACGGCCTTCTCCGACGGAGTCACCAACCTCAAGATGAAGGAGGGGCTCGCCATGAATGATGACATGAGCACTGCACTGGAGATGTTCAACCTGGCAAACAAGTGCGCCAGGGCTGAAGAAGGTCGCCTGTCACTCCTCGGGCCTCACGCGACAGAACCAGAAGAGAAGAACGACAAGGCCAAGGAGGCAAAGCGCAAGGCTCCCACGGTGCCCGTAGCTGAGCCTTAGGTGAAGTACAGCCGAGGAGGAGAGCGTCCGTCAGGAGGGGGGCCAATGTGCATCTTCCATGCCACCAACGACCATGATACCTCCGAGTGCCAAGAGCTCCGTCTGGCCCGTGCCGAGCACTTCAGCAGGCGCCCTGAACGGGGAGACCGGGGCCCCGCCCACAACGGTGGTTGCAGTGGGGGCCGCAGGGACGACCGGGAGCCGCGTGAGGGGTGGCGTGAACAGCCTCATGAAGACCGTTGGCGCGACCAGCCTCAGGAGGACCGCTGGCGTGGCCAGGCTTAGGAGGATCGCTGGTACGATGATCCTCAGGAGGGGCAACGATGCGGTCAGCCTCGTGAGGTTCGCCCTCGTGAGGCCGGGCTGCCTCCGCTGCCTCCGCCACCCAAAAGGAGGGATGAAGATAGGTAGGATGATGGGGTTGGGGTCTTCCAGGAGGTCAGGGCAGTGGCCTCCATCCTGGGCGGCGCCCAGACCTCGGCCTCCAACCGCGCCTTCAAGCAGTTTGCACGGGAGGTGAATGCCCCTCTCCCGAAGCCTGAAGCAATGCGCCCCTCAACTGGTTCCAGACCACCATCACCTTCGACCCAATTGATTAGCTCAGGTGCTCGTTCATGGCTGGCAAGCTCTGCATGATGTGCACCCGGACCATCAGCAACGTCCTTGTCACCAAGACCCTTATCGACAGTGGAGCAGGGCTCAACGTCCTTTCGGTATAGTCCTTCGTTCGACGTCGCGCACATCCACCCGTCATACAACGCGATCCTTGGGTACCCGGCTCTCACCAAGTTCGTGGCAGTGACACACCACGGCTACAACGTCCTCAAGATGCGAGGGAGCGGCGGTGTCATCACCATCGCCTCCGACGAGAAGGATGCCGTCTGTATACTCGAGCGCGCCTACCGCGTAGGTGCGGAGGAACACTCAGACGACGAACAAGACGAGCTACCTCGCGAGGACCCATGCAAGAAGAAGAAGCAGCTCCTCCCCACGGAGCGCCCCGGGGCTTCGGGCTCCATGCCCGGGGACGGGGTCATGCCTCCCATCGCATAGTAAGGCGCACTCGACGCCCACCTTGGGTCAGGGCTGGGGGCTCCCACCGGGGAGGTCCCCGACCTGACCTGTGAGGCGAGGGTGGTGCTCGAGCACAACCAGAGGGCGCACTCCGGCACGCGTGAGTCCGACATCAGATAAATCCAAGAACTTCGAGAGGCCCAGGCTATGCGAGGCGGGGACTTCCCTACATCACTAATCGTAGTCGCCGTCGTCGGCACGGTCGATCAGTGCCGCGTGTGCATCAACGCTCTCGCAATCGACAGAGCCGCGGCTCAAGGCCCCTTTTGGCCCGTGCGAGCTTACCATCAGTGGGTGTTCCCGGGCGCCGGCACCCCCATGCCCTTCGGGCTGGGGAACGCGGCTGCCACCTATCGGAGGCTCCAGTGGGTCATGCTCATGCCTTGCCTACCGGGGCGTGAGGAGGAAGAGGAGGAGATGCTTGATGACCCACAAGTATAGGAGATCAATTGTAGTCCTTTCGATAAGTAAGAGTGTCAAACCCAACGAGGAGCAGAAGGATCTAACAAGTGGTTTTCAGCAAGGTAAATTCTACAAGCACTGAAATTGTCGGTAACAAGTGATTGTGTGGTGAGATGATTCATAGCAAGCAACAAGTAACAAAAGTAGCAACGGTGCAGCAAAGTGGCCCAATCCCTTTTGTAGCAAGGGACAAGACTGGACAAAGTCTTATAGGAGGAAAAACGCCCCCGAGGACACACATGAATTTTTGTCATGCTAGTTTCATCATGTTCATATGCTTCGCGTTCGTTACTTTGATAGTTTGATATGTGGGTGGACCGGCGCTTGGGTACTGCCCTTACTTGGACAAGCATCTCACTTATGATTAACCCCTCTCGCAAGCATCCCCAACTACGAAAGAAGAATTAAGAAAAAGTCTAACCATAGCATTAAACTAGTGGATCCAAATCAGCCCCTTATGAAGTAATGCATAAACTAGGGTTTAAGCTTCTGTCACTCTAGCAACCCATCATCTACTTACTACTTCCCAATGCCTTCCTCTAGGCCCAAATAATGGTGAAGTGTTATGTAGTCGACGTTCACATAACACCACTAGAGGAAAAACAACATACAACATATCAAATTACCGAACGAATACCAATTCACATGACTACTATTAGCATGACTTATCCCATGTCCTCAGGAACAAAAGTAACTACTCACAAAGCATAATCATATTCATGACCAGAGAGGTAATGAGTAGCATCAAGGATCTGAGCATAAACTCTTCCACCAAATAATCCAACTAGCATCAACTACAAAGAGTAATCAACACTACTAGCAACCTTACAAGTACCAATCGGAGTCGCGAGACGGAGATTGGTTACAAGTGATGAACTAGGGTTTGGAGATGAGATGGTGCTGATGAAGATGTTGATGGTGAAGAGTCCCCTCCGATGAGAGGAGTGTTGGTGATGACAATGGCGACGATTTCCCCCTCCGAGAGGGAAGTTTCCCCGGCAGGATCGTCCTTCCGGAACTCTAGATTGGTTCCGCTCAAGTTCCGCCTCGTGGCGGCGGCGAAACCACGAAAAATCTCCTCTCTGATTTTTTCCTGGACGAAACCCTTCATATAGCAAAAGAGGGGGGGGGGCAAGTGGGCCTGCAGGGTGCCCACAAGCCCCCATGGCGCGGCCTGGGGGGGGGGGGGTGGCTGCGCCGTGCAGGCTTTTGGCCACCCCCTGGCACCCCTCTTGTGCTTCTTCGGCCCAGTATTTTTGATAAATCGGGAAAAAATCCTCGTTGATTTTTACGGCATTTGGAGTTGCGTAGAATAGGTATCTCAACTTTGCTCCAGTTTCTGGCCGGAATTCCAGTTGCCGGCATTCTCCCTCTTCATGTAAACCTTGCAAAATAAGAGAGAAAAGGCATAAGAATAGTACCGTGAAGTGAAATAACAGCCAAAGAAGCGATAAATATCAACATGAAAACATGATGCAAAATGGACGCATCAACTCCCCCAAGCTTAGAATTCGCTTGTCCTCAAGCGAAAGCCGAGATCAATAAATATGTCCACATGTTTAGGGAGAGAGGTGTCGACAAAACAAGATACGAACATGCATGCACCATGATCAAGATCAGAACTACAATACCAACATATAATCTCTCATGCTAAAGTGATAATTCCTTCACAAAGTAAAGCATGGATCAAGAACCTTACCGAGAAGTAACAACCGATAGCCTTTAGTCATTGAAGCAATTGCAATTTATCACAACATCACAAAGAGTCAAATAAGAGCTTGTAAAGCAAATCCACATACTCAATCATTCTTTCGTTTTCTACAATTGCTACAATTCACGTGGTACTCATGAGATCAAAGTTTCAGCTAGACACAGAGAAAGATAGGGGATTATAGTTTTGCCTCCCAACTGCTCACCTCAAGGGTAATGTCAACAATAATAATTCATGAATGCTTACCTCCAAGTTTACATATGAATATAAATCTTTCCCAAGCATATGACGATAGCCAAGACAAAGGAGAAATAAGGAATTGGTGAAGATCACCATGACTCTTTCAAGGGAAAAAAGTAAAGGTACAAGATAGAACCTTCGCAGAGGGAAGCAGAGGTTGTCATGCGCTTTTGAGGTTTGGATGCGTGTCCTCTTAGTGCGGAGGAACATCACTTTACATTTCCTCCTGTGATAAAGAACTTTATTATGCAGTCTGTCGCTTTTATGTCTTCCTCATCACAGGTTCGTACAAAGCTTATTTTCCACACACTAATAGATCATACATATTAGAGAGCAATTTTTATTGGTTGCACCGATGACAACTTACTTGAGGGATCTTATTCAATCCATAGGTAGGTATGGTGGACACTCAGGGCAAAACTAGTTTGAAGGTTTACGGATTCACAAGTAGTATATCTACTTGGTGCGGGAGTTTTGGCTAATGTGAGGTGGAAGCAATCGTCACATGCTAAGGGATCTCTAATCATATAACATTGTTCAGAGCCAAGAAAACACAATTCATTATGTTGTCTTCCTTGTCCAACATCTACTTCTAGGCATGTAGTAGTTTAGTGAGTGTTCACAATCATAGATGGTGTCAGAAATGATATATTTATATGTGAAACTCTCCTTCTTTATCACTTCCTATTAATTGCAACCATGACCAAGGTCTACGTTTGCCTACCCTCAACAAGTTTCAATCCTCATTCTTTTTAAATGTGAAGCCATCACTTCCCATAAGATCATTACATGATCTTTCATGCTTTTGTTCTATTCTCACTCTTTTGATCATGACAAGAGGCAAAGCCCTTCAACTAAGACACTCTTTATTATATGGCTCACGAGCAGGAATACATCAGGGGTGACACAAAGCAAAACTCAAGACTAAAACACTAAGACTTTTAAATTACTAGAGAAAAAGAAAACTGAAAAGGAAAACTAAAACAAAGGTAAAGGCAAAAGATGTGATGGTGATACGATACCGGGGCAACTCTCCCAAGCTTGTCAAAAGCCAAGGGGGTTGCCCATACCAATGCTCAGTTGTCTTCCTTTGGTGGTGATGGTGGTGTTGTTCCAATCTTTGACTCCAAGAGGGCCATTAATCTTTGATTTATACCTTGGAGATCTGCGATATGTTTTTCCAGCAAAACAACTTCATGAGTGAGACAAGTATTGCAAGCACGAGTTGTTTCACAAAACCTCAAGAGTTCAATCAAAGATGGAGACAGTAGGTGGAGGTAGGGTTGGAGGAAATCCACTTCTTCAACTTCTTCGTTGTTGAGCACATATTGCACTTGTTTGTTCCTTCCCCTTGGGATCATAGTCTTGTTCCTTATCAGTGGTCTAGCCATATGGATCAAAGTCCCCATAGACCTTGGGGTTAGCAAGGTAATCATCCACATAGCTCTCCCCCTCTGAATCCTGAGAAGACATCTTGACCTAGATCTGCAGCAGAAAACAGGCTCGAAACGAAAAACAGAGGAAATCTGCGTGATGCAGGGGTCAGACCAAACGGAAGTATATATAATGATTTTTTTCCAGACCAGAAGGAGTACCCCGCACGAAAACGGAGTACGGGAGGCGCACGAGGTGGCCACAAGCCCTCACGGTGCGGCTAGGGGGTGGGCCCTCGCCGTGCAGGCTTGTCGCCTCCTCGCGCACTTTCCGGACTACTTCCAATTTTTGTATTTTTTCAGATATTCCAAAGCGGAGAAAATTTCCTACTGGAAAAGTTTTGGACTCTGTTTTCTTACCGAATCACATACCTCTTCGTTTTCGGAGTCTGAAACAGGCTGATAAATGTCCCTTAGGTATTCATCCGGAGTTATGGTATTGATGATATTGCTTTCAACATTTAAGGGAGTATCTGAGATATAATGCTTGATTCTCTGCCCATTTACCACTCTCGGACAATTACCTTCCATGTTGGTGATCTTGATAGCACCGGAACGATATACTTCCTCAACAACATAGGGACCTTCCCATTTAGAGAGAAGCTTGCCTGCAAAGAATCTTAAACGAGAGTTATATAGCAAGACATAATCACCTACATTGAACTCACGCTTTTGTATCCTCTTATCATGCCACCTCTTAACCTTCTCTTTGAACAGCTTAGCATTTTCATATGCCTCAGTTCTCCATTCATCAAGTGAGCTAATGTCAAATAACCTCTTCTCATCGGCAAGTTTGAAGTCAAAGTTGAGCTCTTTGATTGCCCAATAAGCTTTATGCTCTAGCTCAAGAGGTAAGTGACATGCTTTCCCATACACCATTTTGTACGGAGACATGCCCATGGGATTCCTATAGGCAGTTCTATAAGCCCACAGTGCATCATCGAGCTTCTTAGACCAATTCTTTCTAGAACCATTGACAGTCTTTTGCAGAATCAGTTTAATCTCTCTATTACTTAGCTCTACTTGACCACTGGACCGAGGGTGATAGGGAGACACAATTCTATGGTTGACATCGTACTTAGCAAGCGTTTTATGGAAAGCACCATGAATGAAGTGTGAACCACCGTCGGTCATTAGATATCTAGGGACTCCAAATCTAGGGACGATAACTTCTTTCAGCATCTTGATGGAGGTGTTGTGATCATCACTACTAGTGGGGATAGCTTCTACCCACTTAGTGACTTAATCAACAACAACTAAGATGTGAGTAAACCCATTGGATTTTGGAAAAGGTCCCATATAATCAAAGCCCCAAAGATCAAATGGTTCAATGACAAGTGAATAGTTCATAGGCATTTCCTGACGTTTGCTAATATTACCTATTCTTTGACATCCGTCACTAGACAAGACAAACTTACGGGCATCCTTGAAGAGAGTGGGCCAATAGAAACCTGATTGCAATACCTTGTGTGCAGTTCTATCTCCCGCATGGTGTCCTCCGTAGGCCTCGGAGTGACACTTCTGTAGGATCTGTCCCTGTTCATGTTCAGGTACACAACGTCTAATAACACTATCTACTCCTTCCTTATAAAGGTGAGGATCATCCCAAAAGTAGTGTCTCAAGTCAAAGAAGAATTTCTTCTTTTGCTGATACGTGAAACTAGGTGGTATATATTTGGCAACGATATAGTTTGCATAATCAGCATACCACGGTGCACTACGTGAAGCATTGATGACATTCAGTTGCTCAACGGAAAGCTATCATCAATAGGTTGTGGGTCATCAAGAACGTTCTCCAACCTAGACAAGTTATCTGCTACTGGGTTATGAGCACCCTTTCTGTCGACAACATGCAAATCAAATTCTTGTAGAAAGAGAACCCATCTGGTAAGTCTAGGTTTAGCGTCCTTCTTCTCCATGAGGTACTTGATAGCATCATGATCAGTGTGAATAGTGACTTTGGAATCAACTATGTAAGGCCTGAACTTTTCACATGCAAACATGACTGCTAAAAATTCCTTCTACGTAGTAGCATAGTTTCTGTGGGCACTGTCTAGAGTTTTACTAGCGTAGTGAATAACATTCAGCTTCTTGTCAACTCTTTGCCCTAGAACAGCACCAACAGCATAATCACTAGCATCACACATGATCTCAAAAGGTAAGTTCCAATCAGGTGGTTGAATAATAGGTGCAGTTATCAAAGCCCTCTTAAGTATTTCGAAGGCTTCCTCACAATCATCGTTAAAGACAAAAGGAATATCCTTTTGCAAGATATTGGTAAGAGGCCTAGAAATCTTGGAGAACTCTTTAATGAACCTTCTATAGAAACCAGCATGACCAAGGAAACTTCTTATACCTTTGATATCTGTGGGGTATGGTATTTTCTCGATTGCATCAACCTTAGCCTTATCGACTTCAATACCTCTTTTAGAAATTTTATGTCCTAAGATGATGCCTTCATTAACCATAAAGTGGAACTTATCCCAATTCAAGACAAGATTGGTGTCTTTACATCTCTGCAAGACTCGATCAAGGTTGCTAAGGCAATCATCAAAAGAAGACCCATAAACGGAAAAGTCATCCATGAAAACCTCAACAATTTTTTCACGAAAGTCAGAGAATATAGCCATCATACATCTTTGAAAGGTGGTAGGTGCATTACATAAGCCAAAAGGCATACATCTATAAGCAAAGGTACCGATAGGGCAGGTGAAAGTGGTTTTCTCCTGATCAGATTGTGCAACTGGTATTTGGGAGAAACTAGAATAACCATCTAGAGAGCAGAAGTGTGTGTGTTTGGACAACCTTTCTAGCATTTGGTCGATAAAAGGCAAAGGGTAATGATCTTTCCTAGTGGCTTTATTCAATTTCCGAAAATCGATCACCATCCTATAGCCAGTAATAATCCTCTGTGGGATCAATTCATCCTTATCATTAGGGACAACGGTAATGCCTCCCTTCTTAGGGACGCAATGCACCGGACTCACCCAATCGCTATGAGCAATAGTATAGATAATACCCGCTTCCAGGAGCTTAAGTATTTCTTTTATTACTACCTCTTTCATCTTAGGATTTAATCTCCTTTGATGATCAGCAACTGGTTTGAAATCAGGATCAGTTTTAATCTTGTGCTGGCATAGAGTAGGACTAATGCCCTTAAGATCATCAAGAGTATATCCAATAGCAGCACGATGCTTTCTCATAGTTTTTAGTAACTTCTTTTCTTCATGCTCTGAGAGGCTAGCACTAATTATAACATGATATATCTCTTTTTCATCAAGATAGGCATACTTAAGAGTATGAGGCAACTGTTTAAGCTCGAACACAGGATCACCCTTTGGTGGGGGTGGATCCCCAAGCAGTTCAAGAGGCAAGTTATTCTTAAGGATAGGATATTGTTCTAAGACAACTCTATCTATCTCATCCCTTTCATCCATATGCATATCATTTTCATGCTCAAGCAAGTATTGCTCTAAGGGATCAGTAGGAGGCACGGCAATAGAAGCTAAGGCAATAGTTTCATCCTTACTAGGCAACTCCTTTTCATGAGGTTGTCTACCAAACTAAGACAAATTGAACTCATGTGACACACCTTCAACGCCAAAAGTGACAGTTTGCTTCTCACAATCAATATGAGCATTGACGGTATTGAGAAAAGGTCTGCCAAATATGATGGGAGAAAAGCTATCTTGTGCGGTAGCAAGAACGAGGAAATCAGCAGGATACTTCGTTTTACCACACAAGACTTCAACATCCCTAACAATTCCCGCAAGGCAGATAGTATCTCTATTGGCAAGCTGAATAGTGACATCAACAGGCTCTATCTCAACAGGTGCAATCTCATCTTTGATTTCATCGTATAAGGATTGAGGTATTGCACTAACACTAGCACCCACGTCACATAAACCATGATAACAATGATCTCCTATCTTAACAGAAACCACAAGCATGCCAACAACAGACCTATGTTTGTCTCTAGCGTGAAGTTTAGCAATTCTAGCAGCATCTTCACAGAAGTGAATATTATGTCCCTCAACATCGTCGGACAGAAGATCTTTGATAATAGCAATGCTAGGTTCAACTCTAATTTGCTCAGGGGGTGTAGGTGTTCTAATATAGCCTCTACGTATCACAGTTGAAGCTTTAGAATGATCCTTTATCCTAACAGGGAAAGGTGGTTTCTCAATGTAAGCACTGGGAACAACAGGATCATTATAAGCAATGACTTTCTCTTCAACTAGAGTGGGTTTAACTACATTGACTTCTAAAGGGGGATGATATTTAAACCACTTCTCTTTGGGGAGATCAATATGAGCAGAAAAGGATTCACACAATGAAGCTACTATCTCAATGTCAAGTCCATACTTAGCGCTAAAGTTACAAAAAGTATTTGTCTCAACAAGGATTTAACGCAATCAAACGTGAAATTCATACCTGAATCCTTACCTTCTTCAAGCTCTCAATCTTCAGAGTTGCGTTTAATTCTCTCCAATAAATTCCAATAGAAGTCAATGTCTCTCTTCATAAAAGAACCGGTATAAGAAGTGTCAAGCATGGTGCGATCATCATGAGAAAGCAGAGCATAGAAGTTCGAAATGATAATTTCTCTCGAGAGCTCATGATTGGGGCATGAATATAGCATTGATTTAAGCCTCCCCCAAGCTTGAGCGATGCTTTCTCTGTCACGAGGCCAAAATTATAAATATAATTCTGATCACGATGTACTAAATGCATAGGACAAAACTTTTGATGAAATTCCAATTTCAGCCGATTGTAGTCCCATGATCGAGTATCATCACATAGCCTATACCATGTAAACGCCTTATCCTTGAAAGATAAAGGAAAGACCTTCTTCTTGACCTCATCCTCGGGCACACCTACAAGCTTAAATAAACCACAAACTTCATCTACATAGATTAGATGCAAGTCTGGATGTGATGTTCCATCTCCTGTAAAAGGATTTGCCAGTAGTTTCTCAAGCATACCCGAAGGAAATTCAAATAAAATATTTTTAGTAGGTGCAGAAGGTTGAGGAGAAACTATTTTTGCTTTCGTTCGAGGTGAAGATACCCCGAACAAGCCCCTCAAAGGATTAGTATCCATAGTGACAAGTGACAATAATTTTCAGCACCCTATATGAATGTTTCCTTACCAAGTTCCACTTACCAAAGGCGCTTCACTCCCCGTAAACGGCACCAGAAAAGAGTCTTGATGACCCACAAGTATAGGGGATCAATCGTAGTCCTTTCGATAAGTAAGGGTGTCGAACCCAACGAGGAGCAGAAGGATCTAACAAGTGGTTTTCAGCAAGGTAAATTCTGCAAGCACTAAAATTGTCGGTAACAAGTGATTGTGTGGTGAGATGATTCATAGCAAGCAACAAGTAACAAAAGTAGCAACAGTGCAGCAAAGTGGCCCAATCCCTTTTGTAGCAAGGGACAAGCCTGGACAAAGTCTTATAGGAGGGAAAACGCTCCCGAGGACACACGGGAATTTCTGTCATGCTAGTTTCATCATGTTCATATGATTCACGTTCGTTAGTTTGATAGTTTGATATGTGGGTGGACCGGCGCTTGGGTACTGCCCTTACTTGGACAAGCATCCCACTTATGATTAACCCGTCTCGCAAGCATCCGCAACTACGAAAGAAGAATTAAGACAAAGTCTAACCATAACATTAAACTAGTGGATCCAAATCAGCCCCTTACGAAGTAACGCATAAACTAGGGTTTAAGCTTCTGTCACTCTAGCAACCCATCATCTACTTACTACTTCCCAATGCCTTCCTCTAGGCCCAAATAATGGTGAAGTGTTATGTAGTCGACGTTCACATAACACCACTAGAGGAAAAACAACATACAACATATCAAATTACCGAACGAATACCAATTCACATGACTACTATTAGCATGACTTATCCCATGTCCTCAGGAACAAAAGTAACTACTCACAAAGCATAATCATATTCATGACCAGAGAGGTAATGAGTAGCATTAAGGATCTGAACATAAACTCTTCCGCCAGATAATCCAACTAGCATCAACTACAAAGAGTAATCAACACTACTAGCAACCTTACAAGTACCGATCGGAGTCGCGAGACGGAGATTGGTTACAAGTGATGAACTAGGGTTTGGAGATGTGATGTTGATGATGAAGATGTTGATGGTGACGAGTCCCCTACGATGAGAGGAGTGTTGGTGATGACGATGGCGACGGTTTCCCCCTCCGGGAGGGAAGTTTCCCTGGCAGGATCGTCCTGCCGGAGCTCTAGATTGGTTCTTCTCAAGTTCCGCCTCGTGGCGGCGGCGAAACCACGAAAAAGCTCCTCTCTGATTTTTCCTGGACGAAACCCTTCATATAGCAAAAGAGGGGGGCAAGTGGGCCTACAGGGTGCCCACAAGCCCCCATGGCGCGACCTGGGGGGGGGGGTGGCCGCACCGTGCAGGCTTGTGGCCACCTCCTGGCGCCCGTGTGGTGCTTCTTCGGCCCAGTATTTTTGGTAAATCAGGAAAAAAATCCTCGTTGATTTTTACGGCATTTGGAGTTGCGCAGAATAGGTATCTCAACTTTGCTCCACTTTGAGGCCAGAATTCCAGTTGCTGGCATTCTCCCTCTTCATGTAAACCTTGCAAAATAAGAGAGAAAAGGCATAAGAATAGTACCGTGAAGTGAAATAACAGCCAAAGAAGCGATAAATATCAACATGAAAACATGATGCAAAATGGATGTATCAATGCTCGGGCCAAGCGAAGGTCCCGAGCCTCGGGGGTCGGCGAACCCGTGAGGGCCGCGATCATGGGGGAAGGAGATCGGGCGAAGGCAGCGCCCTCGGCACTTTAGCGACATTGCCGCCAGGTGACTTTTGGTTGGCCGCTGCCAGGTAAGTTTTTGGCGCACTCCGTTCGAGGGCGCCCACAGGGTCTCGTGGCCTCGAGGAGTTCAGGGCATTCCCGAGCCGTCACTTTCATTTAAGTATCCTTCAGTTGTTTCTGGTCGCACCCACTTTGGACCCTAACATTCTACTTTGCTTGCGTCTTTGGGCGGTCGCCCCCCTGCTTGGGGGCTTCAGTCGAAGCTTATCCTTCCAGGCCTCCTGACGCAGCGGACACCCTGTCTCACTCCCGAAGAAGAAGAAGTCAGCAGGGTTTACCAATGACCCAAAATAAGCTCAGTCCACCAATGACTCGGGGGTAGGGACACTCGCGAGGCCAAAGCGTCCTCGCGACCTCCAAGATACACCCCCACCGTGACACTCTCACGTAACAACGAGCTCAGGCTGTATACGCTAGGCCCCCCGAGGACGCGGAGGGGTCCATCCCACGCCTAGTGGCAGCCCTATGCTCCACGCTTGGGAGAAGCTCAGTCCACCAATGACTCGGGGGTAGGGACACTCGCGAGGCCAAAGCATCCACGCGACCTCCCAGATACACCCTCACCGTGACAGTCTCACGTAATAACGAGGCGAGGTTGTATACGCCCAGCCCCCCCCCCCCGAGGACGCGGAGAGGTCCATCCCATGACTAGTGGCAGCCCTACGCTCCATGCTGGGGAGAAGACGAAGGCAATTAACACAGTCCGCCAATGACTAAGCCCACAGCTGGCCAGGAAATCAACACAGTCCACCAATGACTAAGCCCGCAGCTGGCCAGGAAATCAACCCAGTCCGCCAACGACTACGCCCACGCCCAGTGCAGGGGACACACAACCAGAGGTATAGAGCCGCTCACACGTCAAGGGGGACCGCTGAGCATCACGACTCAGGGGTCTAACTGCGCCCGTAGCCCCTGCCCTCTTGGGACGTCCTAGTTTCCGATCGGTTCAACGGCGGTGGAGGTACGTGCGGGGCAGGCAGTGCTGACGTAGAGCCTAGTGCGCTCAACAAACCGCTTAAAATCTCTCTGGGAGAACGCTGGAGTCACTCGTACATCAAGGGGGAGTGCTGAGCATCACGACTCAGGAGCCTGAACTGTGCTCGTAGCCCCTTCCCCCTTTGGGTCGTCCTGGTTTTCGGTCGGTTCAATCGCGACGGAGGTACACGCGGGGCGGGCCCTGCCGATGCAGAGTGCTAAAGGAGTTCAGGAATCTCAAATTGTCATTTTCTTAAGAGGGACATTGGAGTCGCTCGTACGTCAATAGGGACTCCTGAGCATCGTGACTCAGGAGCCTGAACTATGCTCGTAGCCCCTTCCCCCCTTGGGCCATCCTGGTTTCTGATCGGTCCAATCGTGGCGGAGGTACGCGCGGGGCGGGCCCTGCCGACGCAGAGTGCTGAAGGTGTTCTGAAGTTTCAAAAATCCTCGCCGCGTTCCCCTCATGAGGGCTGCTCGGACATCAAAGGGGACCCCTGAGCATTGCGACTCAGGGGCCTAACTATGCTCGTAGCCCCTCCCTCCTTTGGGCCGTCCTGGTTTCCGGGCGGTTCACTGGCAGAGGAGGTACGCGCGGGGCGGGCCCTGCCTACACAGAGTATCACAACAAACATGAAAGAAACGAGGCGAAGAAACCATACAAGAATTCAGCCCATTATTACAAGCCTCAAGGAATTCTTGAAAACGCAAATAAGTTTGACGCCTCCACGAGGCACGATGTGCATTGCAGAACAAAAAAGAGGGAGAAGAAATCAGGAGGAGCCGCCGCCGCCGACCGCTCCATATTCAGAGGGCTTGTCATCGGTGTCAGAGGCGTCATCTTCCCCATCGTCGGCTTCAGACATCCGGAGATGAAGGAGCTGCGACGCGGGTGAACCTCTTCACCAACGTCTCCGCGGTGCTGTGGCGGGCCTCAGTGGGGACAGACAGGATCACGGAGCCAAAGTAAAACCCCCGCTCGCGAAGATGGAGGTGACTAAAGACGCGTGTCGCGGCCTCGAAGAAGAGGTCGCGGCACTCGCTGTCCAAGATCTTGTCCACCTGGACGACGGCGTCCTCCAATGCCACGACGAGCTCCGCCGCAAGCATGGCGAAGCCGCTCTCCGGGGTGGCCAGAGGCTCGCCGAACCCATCCCGGCAGAGGGTGCAGAGCACCGTGCGGACCCCGAGCTCAGCATCCGGGAAGCCGACCAGCTTCGCGACCTTCTTCCTCTCGGCAGCGGCAAGGGCCTCCTCCTTGTCATCAAGAAGGGTCTTCCTCGAGGCAATCTCCTGCTCGTCCAAGCGCGTCTCCTTCGCGCTCAGGCGATTTTCCTCCTGGGACAACTGCTCTTCCCGGGCGGTGAGCTTGGCCTCACGGGTCGCGAATCCCACCTCCCGCAGGCGAAGCTGCTCACTTAGCTTGGCTTGTTCCGCTTGGAATGCCTTCAGGAGAGCCTCCTCCCCTTCATAGCGTTTGGCTTCCTCCAGCACCTCCTGCACGTAGCACGAGCGGCCTTGGCCTCCTACTCGCCTTTCACCATTGCGACCGCGACCTTGCTCAGGGCGGTGAAGGCGTTGTTCAGGACGCCCTGGGTGTATACGAAGTCCTCAGAATCTCCTCCTGAGGAGCCTCTAGTGCTGCCGCGGGCGGTGCCTTTAGGGAGGCATCGTCATGAAGGATAGGGGGATCTGAAGGCTGCTCGGAGATTGCGATCATTGGCGCATCGATAGATCGAGGGTCCTGAAGAGCCTGCCCCTCAAGCAATGGCGCCGCCGCGACCGCCTCTGGATGCTTCAGGGTCTCGGCGTCCAAGGCTAGAGAGGTCACCCTGCGATCCCCCTTCTTCATTGGCAGGCTGCGATGCATTGGACCGAGCCGGCGGTGCGTCAGGAGTCGCCTTCGGCTTGACGCCCGCCTTCTTCTTCTTCGCCCCGAGCGAAAGAACGTCCTTGGACATCAGGCGAAAAGTGGATCAGCCATGCACGAATGACAAGCGCGCGAAGCGTGCCAAGACGAGTCACTTACTCTCCAACATCGCACCATCCCATCCTCCTCTCCGCCCCGGCGACGACAGGGGCAACAGGGCCCCCAAGGAGGGGGGCGAGCCCGGCGCCTTAGATCCACCGCCGGCAGAGGCGGGACGCGCCAAGGTCGGCTCAGCCCAGTGCCTATGGGGGGCGAGCACGCAGACAGACCGCGTGGTGCACGGGGCCGACACGGGTCCCCTGGAGGTCCTGGTTGGGCGCGAGGAGATCACCATGGAGCCTTGCCGGTGGCATCATCATCTTCAAGCTCGTGTAGCAGGATGGCCTGCAACAGGGGAGGCGCGTTCGCGGGGCAGTCTTCGACGGTTTTCTCCGAGTCCTCCCCACCGGAGGCGTCATTCAACGATACCTCCAACAGACCAGAGCCCTCGGCCGGGAAGAGCCCGTGCTCAGCGAAGACATGCAGCGCAGCGACCAGATCAGCCCGATCGTCGTGACGGTACAGTGGACCCAGAGCCTCGGGCAGGTCTTGAGGGTCACCGCCCAACAAGATCGCCACGACGCTGTTCAACTCCTCGGTGGGAATTGCTGGGACCAGAGCGTGAGCTCGTCGTCACTGGCCCGGTAGTCCCGCAGGGGCCTGGAGTGGGCGTGAAGGGGCGCTAGGCGCTGCGCCAAGAATTCCTTCACTATCATTCCTCCTGTCAGCCTCCTGGTGCTGATGTCGCGGGAGAAGCGCTCTAGAAAGGGCACATACCAAGGGTTGGAGAGCTTCGCCGAGCTCCACGCCGAAGTCTTCTCCGGCAGCCCCTTCGGCTCCTCCAGCCGAGGGTTGGCGTCCGTGAGACCCATGAGAACCCATCGGTGCCTAAAGTTTTCCACCTTCTTCCTGGCGTTGAGGAGCAAATTGCCACTATGGGCCGCTACAAAGGAGACGCACGCCGACAAATGAGTGCTGTCGTATAGGCGCGGGCTGAAGAAATGATGGAAGAGGGCTACTGAAGGCCGCACGCCCACGAAGGCCTCGCAGTAGAAAGCAAAGATGGGCATGAGCAAAATGGAGTTGGGCTGGAGATGAAGGGCCTAGATCCCATAGTGATTCAGGATAGCTGTGAAGAATGAGGAGAAAGGCGGCACCAGCCCAGCGGAGATGCTATGGAGGAAGAAGGGGTATACCACCTTCGACACGAGCCGCTTCTCTATGGTGCCAGGCCAGATCAGGATCTTCCCGTGCTCGTTGGACCCGGCTGCAGTCCATGGAAGCACGGGGGCGAGATCCACATCCTTGTAGAGGGCGCACTCCAGGAGCGGAGGAGCCGGGGCAGGACCTTGCGCCTGTGGCTTCTGCTTGCCGGCGGGCGCCATCGTTGAACTAGCAAGGGAGCGACGCGACGCTGGATTTGGGGGACATCGGTTGGAGTTGGAGACCAAAGAGGAAGAGAGAGTGTGGGAGAAGGGAAAGCAATAATGGACCAACGCAACAAGTCAGACTCATAATAACTCGAGCGGAGACAAAAGGAAGGGGAACCCGACATCAGCCGCGTGACGCGCGTCAGACCTGGCCCACGAGCGTTAAGGGCCTGCGGCGCTTCGGGCCGCCGTCAAGGCTTCGTCTGGAGGCCAGCCCAGGCTCACCTTGGGAACGAGGGCTACTATCGGCGTTCTGGGAATGGGGGTACCCAGACCTGCCTCCCTATGGCCCAGGGCTGGCCCACTTCATCGACCAAAACCAACGGGCCCGACACCCCTCAAGGCAAGGCCCTCGCGAGGGTCCAAGCCTTGTGAGGAGGAGCAGCTTCAAGACCTGCAGGGGGCCTCCTCAGGACCCCTCCGGAGCGGCGGATATTCCGAGGCGAGGCCCAGCCTCAGGAGTCAAGGATGACGTGTTGAAAGGACAGGCGAGCAGCAGGCAGCAGGGCGGAGCAGTTTCCCCTTTAGTGCAAAGGGGGCAAGGACGTACGAGGGTTCCCAATGCATCTTCCAAAGGTTTCCCTTCCGGTGTAACAAAGCCGTCGCCGCCCGTGAGCAGGACGGGCGTCATCCGTGGACCCGACCCTGCTGCGCTGACAGTCACTTTGCAGGCGAAGACCACCTTTGGGCAGGGGGGCATGGTCCCCTGTTCCCCTTCAAAATTGGCCATTGTGGGATCACTTCGTGCCAAAACGATAAGGGAAGAGGACCGGGGCTGCCACTATATATAGATGATAGGTTACTTCGTAGAGGAGGCCGACCTGATCCGATCCGATCCCGTCCACCCCGATTCATTCATTTGCCCACCGACACCACACATAGGCCACCTAGGCTCCGGAGGCCCTCAAACACCGCACTAGTTCATCCACCACCCTCCACAAGAGGCAAACCACCAAAGCAGGAGTGGGGTATTACGCTCCCCAGTGGCCCGAACCTGGGTAAACTGTAGTGTTCTGTGTCTTCCTCACCATCTAGTGAGTTCTTTGCCATCCCCGACGAGTAGAGAGTTAGGTGGGGCGAGCCTACGAGAGATCTTCGTACACGCCCCTGAGTTCAAATCTTAAGGGTTTTGTGGAGCCCAAAATTCGACACTTCCGGGTGGAGCAAAGTTGTCTTTGTGATGTAGGTGATGAAATTCCTGTTCAAGCCATAAGAAGAATGCGGATTGGTCAAATACTCCCCATTGAGGAACCCCTTGTGGCCGAAGGAGAAGGACAATGCTCTACTCAAGTGGAGCCATCACCCTCGCTATACCCCACACGCTTCCGAAGAACAAAGTGAAGGCCCTCAACCCGATGATTAAGATCAAGGACAAGATCAACCTCATGAAGATGGTGTTGCACCAAATGATGTCTAAGATCATGCTCAACACTCCGAGTTTGCTCAAAATCAAGTGCAACCACAAGATCAAGGGAAAACTAGTGAACAATCTCAAGACGGTGCTCAAGAGGATCAAGAAGACGCTCCTCAATTACCCAGTATGGAACTCTTGGAGCGCCGCGCCGCCAAGATAGGTAACAAGCTCCGGGTTCGACAACATATCTTCAAGAATGTGCTTGGAAGCTTCAATAAGGGGGTAAGTACTCGTCAACAATTATCAAACTTTTGTTTGCATCACGTGCTTGTTTCGTGTGTTGAACCCCAAAAGGTACATGAAGCGCTCGATGATGAGGATTGGCTTGAAGCTATGCATGATGAACTTAGCAACTTTGAGCGCAATCAAGTTTGGGAATTAGTTCTAAGGACAAGGAGGAACATAATGTCATTGGAACCAAATGGATCGTCAAGAACAAGCAGGATGCAAATGGTGTTGTTGTTCGAAACAAGGCAAGATTGGTGGCTCAAGGATACTCCCAAGTCGAGGGTATCAACTACGGTGAAACATTTGCCCCTGTTGCTCGTCTTGAATCTATTCGCATGCTGCTTGCATTTGCTTCTCATCATGATTTTAAATTGCAACAAATGGATGTGAAGAGTGCATTTCTTAATGGCCCCTTAAGCGATCTCGTATATGTCAAACAACCCGCAGGATTCAAGGATCCCAAGTTCCCCACTCACGTATACAAACTCAAGAAGGCGCTCTATAGCCTTAAACAAGCTCCACGTGCGTGGTATGAGTACCTTACCAAGTTGTTGCATGATCGTGGGTTTGAAATTGGGAAAATTGATCCCACCCTTTTTCCCAAAAAGGTTAAAGGGATTTGTTCATATGCCAACTATATGTTGATGATATTATATTTGGTTTTCCTATCGAATCTTTCAATGAAGAGTTTGCTGCACTAATGACCGAGATGTTTGAGATGTCTATGATGGGAGATTTTAAGTTCTTTCTCGGGTTTGAAATCAAACAAGGAAGAGAAGGAACATTCATCGAACAAGCCAAGTACACTCAAGACATGCTTAAGAGGTTCGAGCTCGAGGGCGTCAAGCCGGTCAAATTTTCCATGCCAACCAAATGCAAGCTTGACAATGATCCCAATGGTAAAGAAGTGGATCAAAAGGTATATCGATCCATGATTGGATCCTTGCTTTATCTTTGTGAATCTAGACCAGATATCATGTTGAGTGTGGGAATTTTTGCACGGTTTCAATCCGCACCAAAGGAAAGCCACTATGCGGCAGTCAAACTAATCTTTCAATATTTGGCACATACCCCAAACTTTGGCTTATGGTACCCCAAAGGAGCAAGCTTTAGTCTAGTAGGTTACTCAGACTCAGACTGGGCTGGAGACAGTGTTGGAAGGAAGTCAACCTCTGGAGGATGCCAATTCCATGGTGCTCTTTGGTAAGTTGGTCTTCGAAGAAGCAAAACTTTGGTTCACTTTATTCCACCGAGGCCCAGTATGTAGTTGCCGCAGGTTGTTGTGCTCAATTATTGTGGATGAGGCAAACTTTAAAGGATTACGATGTCACTTGTAACAAAGTGCCTCTTATATGTGACAATGAAAGTGCCATCAAGAGATCTCTCAATTCGGTGCAACATAGCAAGACCAAGCATATTGATATTCGTCATCATTTCATTCGAGATCATATCAAGCAAGGAGATATTGAGGTTCTTTTCATCAACACTCAATAGCAACTTTCGGATATTTTCACCAAACCTCTAGATGAAGCAAGGTTTCGCAAGTTAAGGCATGAGCCAAATATCATTGATTCAAGCACTGTGGATTGAAACTAGGCACACCACACCTCATTCATCATTATATTTTGCTCTAGGTGTAGGCATGGACATAGGGGAAGTGTTGTTCTTTTAATTAACTTTCACTCCCCCATTATGCACAAATTGACCACGTCTTTCACACTAGCCATTGTTGATGCCACTTGTGCTTCAAAGATTCTCTTTGTGTGAAGATTCGGTTTTGTGTTTGTGTTGCGTGCTTCTTTCATTTTTTATCTTCTCTTGGGTTTTCTTGTGCCTTTTATCTTGTTCTGGCAAAGTTCAAAGTGTTTTTTTAAGAGGGCACGGTACTACCGCTCCAGGCATGGCAGTACAATTTTACTGACGCTGGACGAGAGGTACTACCACTCAGCAAGCTGTAGTAAAATTTTACTACCACCAGCCAAGCGGTACTACCGCGATGACCACAGTACTACTGCGCCGCTAGGACCACGAAGAGTTATATTAGGGTAGGGGCATCTCCTTCTCCCCCAATACCCATTCATCTCGTGTCTCTCTCTCTTTCTCTCTCTCTTCTCATGAAACGGTGCCAGAGGGACTCGCGTGATCTCCTTCTCGAGCCACTCTCCTCCGATTCCATTTGGTGGGATTGTCTCCCTCCTCTCCGTCGTGCCATGGACCTCGGTATTGCCTCTCATTCCCTTCTCTTTGCTTTGTTCTTGTTGAATCTAGGGTTGGGGGCATATGCGTTAGTTCATCGTTTCATGGCACAATCTTTTCATGCAAGGATGGTTGGAGAGTGCTTGTGTGGTAGAAATTTTACTGAGTAGGATACAACATGTCAGTTTGGGTCTCCAGTACTATCGGATCTGAAGTTTTCCATGTCAGATCTGCCACTTTTCGCCCGTGCGGCACTACCGCTCCTCCTAGAGCGGTACTACTACAGTGGAGCGGTACTACCGCTGTCACGGTGGTAGTAAATTTTTACTACCTCTTGACCAGCGGTACTACCGCTCCCAGGAGCTGTACTACCGCTGTCCGGGCGGTAGTAAATTTTTACTACCGCTTGACCAGCGGTACTACCGCTGTTCCCAGAATACGCATGTTCTATCCTCTTAGTTCTCCTTTCTCTGGGATTTTCTGGTTTGCTTTGGTCTTTGCCTTGACTTCATTTGTCGTTTTCTTGTGTTTGCGTTGCGTGTCATAGGTGGTGGATCCAGGCGCTCGAACCCTCCTCAGGATGCTAGTTCCAAGCACCCTCGCACTTCAGATGCACCCGAGGGATCCAAGGTTCTGAAGCGCAACTTCAATCGGCCCGCTCACAAGGACAAGGAGAGTACCATGGATTGGGATGCTATGCCACAAGCTGAGTTTCAGGTTCGCCGGAAGATCAACCCCTATGTCAACGATAGGGTTCATCTCTTGGGATGTGAATTGTTCTCGTCTAAGAAGCAAGGTCTCATTTATGAAGATGTGATCAAGACCAAGAAGAATATTTATGTACCGGTTCAGTGGATTGACATGGACCATCACAAGAAGGACCCGACATAGTTTGGTGAACCTTTGACCATGGTGGAACAACTTGGGATTGCGGAGCTCATCATGTTTCACCTTGACTTTGATCCTGAGATAGTGGCTCAGGTCTTTGTTACAGTCCACTTCCACTCTGATGCGAAGCGCACTATGACTTGGATGACCAATAGGGAGAGCCTGTATGCTACTTGGAAGGAGTTTATGGATTTTCTGAACGTTCGTGATGAGGGGCTTGATCACCCAGTTGGTTTGTGCCCACACGCTAAGACATCTGCTACAGATAAGGAGAAGCTGCTGCCCTACTTTATTGAGAAGGTGTCCCCATATGGTGAGGTCTCTCATGTGCTGAACCCATTCCTTGATGTCATGCACCGTATCTTTCACAACACTCTTTTTCCGCGCGTTGGAAACAAGGACTAGGTGCATTCATACCTGGTGGATATGCTTTTGATGTGTCAGAAAGGGCGGACTCGTGCCTTTGGACGACTTGATGTGTCTCACGTCATGTGGACTGAGATTCAGTCGACAATTTTTCACCGTAAGGTCCCCATCCATGGCCATTATTTGTTTTACATGATCCGGAAGAAGTGGGCCGAAGCCTTGCCAGATATAGAGTTCCAAGCTCCCGGTTGGATCCGCCATGAGCCTATTAAGCTACGACAGAAGAACAAATGGGCCAACACCACCACTACACCCGCGACTGCCACTATGGATACTGATGTGGATGAGATTGCGGCTGAGGATGAGGGCATTCCAGAGTCACACGTGCCTTCCTCTGCCGAGCCATATTGGGCCAAGAAGCTCAAGGACCGTATGAAGACCTTGTTTTGCATGCAGGCGAAGGGGTAGTACATGACTCATGTTGCTCAGAAGGAGAGCCATCAGCGCGACAAGATGATTCTGAGGAAGCTCGACGTGCACATCTCCAGTGGGTCTGAGGAAGACATTTCTCCTGAAGCTCCTTCGATGCACAAGAAGAATCTTTAGTGGGCTGAGTCTGATCAGGCGTCTGATGAGGAGATAGAAGACGAGACTAATGAGGAGTATGTTGAGGAGTCCCATGGCCGAGTCCTCTACATTTGGAGCTACCACCTATGTTGTAGGTGTCCCCTCTGCCTTTTTGGTGTCCCGATGCCAAAGGGGAGAGTGTGTAGGATTTGCGAGTTTCTTTGTTTTCTATGTTGCTTTATTCGTTGAACTTTCGTTTCTACTTTGGTTGTTTTTGCTTTGTGTGTGAGACCAGGAGATGTCGTACTTTATCATATGGTATGAGACATATGCTATCACTCCTCTATCTCTATTGTCTCATTATTATCCAGTATGTTAGTAGCTTGTGAGTCTAATTATTATGTGCCCTTATCTTCATGCTCACATGTTATGCCTTGCTTCCATGCTTAGTATTTATTCAGTTTGTTGCAAGGAATGCCTCGTCTATAAAATCTAGGGGGGGGGGGGGTGCTATTCCTTGGTTGTGTGCTGGACAGACCATGACCTTTCTCTAAAGTATGCACACATCCACGGGGAGCCTGTCTCTAGTTTGTATATTTTGGGTTTGCATTTTTTATTTTTATATCCTTTAGTGCAACTCCTGTATTGTCATCAATCAATCAAAAAGGGGAGATTTTTAGGGCATATTTTCCCCTAAGTGGTTTTGGTGATTGATGACAATGCCTGTGTAGACCAATCGTGTGCATTGCGCATTTCAAATAATTCATGACTAGGCACAAGACGATTCGGTGCCCCTCGGAATCTTTCAAAGACGATTGCTTTCTATGTTTCTCTTTGGTGGATTTGAGTCATAGGAAAGCCGTACTATTAAGTGGGAGTCCGCTTCGGAAAGGTTTGGGTGGAATCAACACGTACACAATTCTATTGCACCACCTTTCTCTTGCTTCAATGGAGCTCCAACATGTTTTTCTTTGTACGTGCAAAAGGGCCAACAGTAGTACTGCTGGTGCCAGCGATAGTACCGCACGCACAATGGTAGTACCGCTCTGTGGGCGGTAGTAGTTTTTTACTACCGCTCTGTGGGCGGTAGTAGTTTTTTACTACCACTCCGTCGGACTTTTCGCGCATCCTTTTGCTTTAGAGTGGTAGGCATGGTCGTAATTTTTTACTATCGTGGTTGGTTAACCACCGTGCGGTAGTACCGCTCCTAGCAATTGCAGTACCGCTCTTAGCAGCGGTAGTACCGCTCTGCTCAATCCATTGTGGTGAAGCTTCGTGGTCTTGTTGGGAGCCTCCAAGCTTTGTGTCGAGATTGCCCACACCTTGTTTGTAAAGGTCCGTTCGCCGCCTTTAAGGGCACCAATAGTGGAATCACGACATCTCGCATTTTGCGAGGGCGTGAGGAGAATACGGTGGCCCTAGTGGCTTCTTGGGGAGCATTGTGCCTCCACACTGCTCCAACAGAGACGTACTTCCTGTCAAAAGGAAGGAACTTCGGTAACACTACCTCTTCTCCACCGGTTCCACTTGCGGTTATCTCTTACCTTTACTTTGTACTTATTATTGTTGTGGTGTAGTCTTTGATTTCACTTGTTGTTGTGGTTGTTAGCATCATATAGGTTGCTCGACTAGTTGTTCATCTAGAAAACCTTTCGTTGCTAACCCTAATTTGTTAAGAAGAGCTAAAAAATTGTACTTGCCTATTCATCCCCTCTAGTCAACCATATCGATCCTTTAAGAAGCCAATACTATTAAAAGGGGGTGAGGTATTGAAATGAACTGGTTCCTCAAGTACTCAATGTTATCCTGCAAAATACTCAATCATTTTTCCACATAACCATTCTGTCCAATTCCACACACTCAAATTTCGTGCCACCAACTTTCCCATTTCGGCCCTACCGAGTTTGATCTCAGACAAAACCCTAGCCATTCCCACCAAATCGGTGCAACCGAAACCGTATCGGTGCTACCGAGTTCAGGGTTACGAACTTGCTGTTGCCTCGGTACACAAAATCAAAATTTCCGAGTTGGCGTATCGGTGTCACCAGTTGTGTCATCTGGCTGTTAGCCACCTTCTCGGTGCCACCGAGTTGTGTATATTGGTCCCACCGAGATTCAAAAGTTGCTCCCTTTAGTGCAAGTCGGTACAACCGAGTTCATGACTTCGGTGTCAACAAGTTTGCTACTTTAGGTGTAATGGTTTGAATTTGTGTGCTGCCTATATATACCCCTTCACCCAGCTCTCATTCATGGTAGAAGCACTCAGAACTCACACTTCATTGCCAGATCCAATTTTACGAGAGATAGCCGCCTACTCATGTGTTGAGACCAAGATATTCCAATCCAACCATTTGAAACTTGATCTCTAGCCTCCCCAAGTTGTTTTCCACCAAATCAATCTCTCCTACCCATGCCTATTATGTGGTAGAGTGATTTTGTGTTGAGGAGACTATCTTTAGAAGCACAAGAGCAAGGAGTTCATCATTCTACCACATCTATTGCCTTTTGGAGGGTGGTGCCTCCTAGATTGGTCAGGTGTCGCTTGGGAGCCTCCTACTTCGTGTTGTGGAGTTGAACCAAGATGTTTGTAAGGGCAAGGAGATCGCCTACTTTGTGAAGATCTACAGTGAGTAAGGCTAGTCCTTCGTGGGTGGAAACCGTGGTGGAATAGACAAGGCCGATTGTTCGTGGACCCCTTGTGGGTGGAGCCCTCCGTGGACTCTCGCAACCGTTACCCTCCATGGGTTGAAGTCTCCACTAACATGGACGTACGATAGTACCACCTATCGGGACCATGCCAAAAATCACCGTGGCAACCTCATGTGTTTGATCTCCCTACCTTACTCCTTACTTTATACTTGCATGTTTTACATTCAGCTTCTACCCTCTTAGAACTGCATGTGTAGGGTGTACTTGACTTGCCATAACTGCCAAAATTGCCCCTCAACTAAAATTGGGAAAATGCTAAATTTTTATCTTGTCAAGTAGTCTAATCACCCCCCTCTAGACATACTTTCGATCCTACAAGTGGTATCAGAGCTTTGGTCTCCATGGCATTGGTTTCACAACCTAGGAGAGTATGGCGTCTAGTGAAGGAAATTATCACCATAGAGGTCCATACTTCGATGTCACTAATTTTGCTAGTTGGAAGCATAAGATGAAAATGCATATTCTTGGTTTTAAACCTCATATATGGGCTGTTATTCGTGTCCGTGTGCAAGATAATTTCTTCGGAGAAGGGCATGAACCGGATCATGATGCGACAGCCGATGAACTGAAGATGTTGCAACTCAATGCACAAGCCTACAACATCATCTTCAATTGTCTATGCCCCGAAGAATTCAACAAATTCAGCCGCCTTGAGAATGCAAAATAAATTTGGGATGCATTGATTGATATGCATGAAGGCACTAATTCTGTCAGAGAATCTAAGTTGGATGTGCTTCAAAGTCACCTTGACAAGTTCACGATGAAGGATGGTGAAGGTGTCGCTGAAATGTACTCTAGGCTAGCTCTCATCACCAATAACATTGTCGGCTTAGGAAGCGAAGAGATGACCGACAAATTCATCATCAAGAAGATACATAGAGGTCTTGATGGAAAGTATTACACCGTGTGCACATTGATCCAAATGATGCCAAACCACAAAGATTTCAAGCCAACTGAAGTCATTGGTAGGATTGTTGCTCTTGAGATGTCACTCAAGGATAAAGATGAGCTCCACAACAAGTCAAGCGGTGATTACAAAGCTTCATCTGATGCTCCCGCTATTTCAAAGGACAATCTTGTCACTAATGAAAAGATAAGCTGCATGGTCAAAAAATTCAACAAGTCCTACAAGATTAGAGGCAAAGAGAGAAGCTCAAGCCCAAGACATGACGAGAAGCGTTCATCCAGTCATGACCGAAACTGTTACAATTGTGGGAAGCCCGGACACTACTCCAATGAGTGCTCCACTCCCTACAAATGAAGAGAACAGTTGTAGCGACTAAGATGTGACAATTTCCTTATTTGGGGGCGAGGCCTCAAAACGGGAAAGGGGCGCATCTATGCGTTTCGCAAACGGGATAATCATAACAATACATAATTAAAGATTAACAAGTAGGGAATACACTTGCCATCTGTTAAGAATATACCATATAGCTTACAGACACACATTATTCAGAGTAGCAGCAGGTCCAGCTACGGGCTTAAACAGAAAACAGATGATCTAACACATCCCGTATGCTAGCCCACGATCACGACCACGACCTCAGTCTTCCGGATAGTTCACATACAGACGGCCAGAGTCCTCATCAAACTCCCACTTCAACTGGTTGTCATAAGGATCTCCTACGTCGGGCGTACCTGTACCTGTTGGGGTTGTAGTAATCTGTGAGCCACGGGGACTCAGCAATCTAATGACCTTGGTACTGAATCTAGTCAAGTTATTAGGTGAGGAAGGTTTAGTGTATGGGTTTGCGGCAACCTAAGCATATATGGTGGCTAACTTACGATGACCAGAGTATTCATATGGTGGTCTACACGAGAGATCGAAGACTAGATTGATCACTAAGTGATCCTGAACACCTACCTACGTCAAACATAACCCCGCCGTGTTCTCGACCGGAGAACGATCTGTGAAGGAGACAGTCACGGTTACGCACACAGTTGGCAGTTTTATTAGAGTTACTTCAAGTTGTCTAGAACCGGATGTTAACAAATTATCCATGTTTGCCACATAACCGCGGGCACGGCTTTCCGAAAGATTAAACCTTGTAGGGGTGCTCCAACTAGTCTATCACAAACTGCCACGGGCCGCAAAGTCATCCTCTATCACGAAACTCGTGATCTCGTTGGATTCCTTAGAGGAAAACCTCAACTTTGAGGAGACCCAAAGTTTCACCGGGATTCCTATACGCAAGATATATCGCTCATGTAAGACAAATCTGGCAAGACCTCCCGTCGTGTCGACGAACCCGATAAGAGTCGCGTATCTCGTTCTCAGGACACGAGGGATTGTCCAAACTTCCGGTAGGCCAATCACAGAGTTGCCCCTAGTAGCCAACGACGGTTGATAGGGTGGACCAACACTCATGAGGAGCACTGGCCCGGGTTGTTGATTAAATCCTTGGGGTATCTATTCCCTATGCAAATTATTATTAGGTGATTAGCAGATTAAAACCAATGTTGGGTCCTGCCAGACGAGCCTTAACGCTACACGATTTATCAAGGGGGTCCCCATAACAACCCCGACCGTGTTAGGAGCGATCAGTTATGGAATCAAACACCGGTAACCGAAACTAAGGCGACAACAATGGAACAAATCACCCGGCAAAAGGCTAGGCCTCCCGTCATTTACCAAGTATATAGGTGCATTAATTAAATAGCATTTTAAACATAATGATATCAAAATACTCATGTTATCACATGAGACAGCTGGCACTTGCAAATAGCAAAGCCAATCATTAGAGGTTGAGCAAGCCTACTTAGCCAAACAACATTTGCTAGGAGAGGGAAGTGTTTGGGTTTCATGGCAAAGATAGGTGGCATTTATATCAAGTAGTAGGCAGCGAGCATGTATCGAAGGAAACGTGATTCTAAGCATAACAAAGCTAGATACGGTATCAAGGTCACGGTCATCTTGCCTGTGATGTCTTCAGCTTGGAACTGCTCTTGACCTTCCTGCACGTACTCTCCAGAATCCACGTACTCGCTCTCCGATCCTGATGCTACCCAAGATGAGATAACAACCAATGAACACCAACACAACATAATGCAACAAGCAATATGATGCATGTGTGAAGAAGGAAGCATGCATCACTATTCTAGTCACTTTCATATGCATTAGTTGAGTTAATGAAATTCTGGACAGAACCTCATATTAAGTTATCTTGACATGCATGAATATGGCATGAACATGTGCATCATGAGAAAACGATGCAAAAACATATAAAGAATGTAGAGAACGGAGTCACGGATCAACCGGAAACTACGAAACAAGTTATGGAGATCTACGGTTCAAATCGGCCACAAACACACTCGAATGGCACTCCCCTCGTGTTACCAGGTTGCTACATGATCAAGCAACAAAATATAAGTGGGGTGGTGCATGGGAACACACCACACCAACAACAATGCCCACACAAGCTTCAAATCAACAAAAACATGCAATCTGTTTTCAACAACATCATTGCAGTTTGTCTACAATATTTAAAGTAGCTACAACCATCTAAAAGATCCAAACAGGATATGATGTAGAATCTATCCAAAATCTCTACAACCGTGAAGAAGAAGTTAATACAAAGGACTCACCCATGAGCAGATCTATAGATAAAAACTTGGACAAAATATCACAAATTCTGGGACTTAGTGAAAATCACAGATTTTCACCAGCTTCTTATGCTCTGAAGCATTTTGGCAGCCTCCAAAATGATATCTACGGAAAGTGTATAAGCATGAAATTTAACAGGGAGCTAAACAAACATAAAATCTCACAAACTTTAGTTTTTTGCATGGGCTGATTCCCAACACAGGAGCTAATTCATCCAAGACAACACAGGAAGAAAATAACATCAAATTCCTAGACTTAGTGAAAATCACAAGGTTTCACAAATCTTTCAGTTTCAGCCAAGTGTCAACTTTGACAGGGCACAGTAGGTGCATACAAATTCCTAAGAACAAAACAAAGACCCCATGCTGTAGAGGGGTTCACCCACTACCACTACATCAAGGATTCATCCTCAAAGGGTCAAGGCACCACCTAATACAAAACACTAAACATGGCATCATGACAGAAAATAACAGTTTTATGAAGTTGCTCTAAAGTGGGATTCGTGGGATGATTCTACCCCAAAATCATATGTAATACATGGGTACTTGCATGTAACATCAAGGCACAAAGCTAGCTCGAAAAATATCACCTAGAATCCAATAAGCTATAAATGAATAACATCACATGTAAAACTAGCACATATTGCACATCTACACCTACACACGCACACACACAAGCTCTATACACAACAACACCACTCCATAGTGGCAAACATGAGGAGTTAGGCCCTCATGCACAAGTGCATATGCACACATACACACACACATCCATGAGCACACACATACACATACATGTGCTCACACACACACTACAAGAATAGGTGCAACATGAGGGTTATGCCCTCTTGCGCATGTGTATGTGCACCCCCATGCACACACACAGACACTCAGATGTGTGCACACATTCACTCATGTGTACACACCCACATGCATACATTCACATACACATGCACTTATGTGCTCACACATGCACTCTAGGCCTTAAAAGAAATAAAACACCCTCTGGTTTTCTAAAAGAAACAATACAACAATATGCAGCAAAAGAAAAGGAAAAGAAAAATAACATAAAAGAAAATAAAATAAAAGGGGAGGCCCTGGGTTTCGAACCCACAACCCCTAGCACCACTACACACCTATGCACCACTGGGCTACCACTTCGGCTCTCGACACAGAAGAGGAAGGAAGCATGTTAAACCTCTGTGGAAAGCATGTGCCACTAGGGAAAACAAGAAATGAAAAAGGGGACCTGCAGGGGATCGAACCCGCGACGCGCTGCATGTGCCCAGACTCTGTTGCCACAGCGCTACTCGTTTGAAACTTAACACAGAGGGGGGAGATGCTCTTTTGAGCAGGCCCCTCTACTCCTACTGAACACAACCACGATGGCCGAAACAAGGGAGGTTCTCCGGCGACGCTCCAACGATCTAAACTAAATGGCTGCTACGGCTCGGGACGCGGGAGGAATGGGGAACTATCCGGAACCCACGCGGAGGGACCCTAGGACGGCGGCTTGACACGGCTGCACAGAACAACGATGGCGGCACAACTCCGGCACCACGAACGGACAGGCACACAGGAGAGGGGGAGGAAACGTCGAAGGCTCACCCTATTAGGCGAAGAGGAGGATGAGCGGCTCGACGGAGAGGAAGAAGAGGCGATGCGGCGTTGACCCTCTGGTCCTTCCGCCCGAGACCACGACGGCGAGGAGGGGCCGACAGAGGATGAGATCCCCCTTCCTAGTGCCGGGAATGGAGCGAGGGAGGATCCAGCATCCTCCGTGCGCGCTCGGATTCCCGGGGGATGCGCCGGCGACGAGGGGAGGGACGACGACGACGAGCGGCGCTCTCTCTGAACTACTTCTCTATTTGAACTTACCTGACGAGGGAGAAGATGGAGGAAGAAGAAGGTGCTGGCGGCGGAGGAGAAGGAAGGGGATGAACCCTAGGAGGAGGGGCACTCATGCCGAGGCTTTATAGCCCTCGGCTTCTCTGTATTCACGGCATCGACGGTGCTGCCTCTCTCTGTCGCTCCATTGACGGAAAGAAGGGAACGCGACGGCGTCAGGAGGAAGAAAGGAAAGGGGAGCGGGCCGCGCGCGGGGGAAAAGGAGGCGAGGCCGAGGGAAGAGGAGAGCCGACCCACTGCTCTATCTAGCCCCCGACAGGAAAAAAACTAAAGCGGGTTTCCTGTTTTTAAAATAAACATCACACAAACCAAAATGCCCATAGCCACACAGGGGTTTGAAAAATAAAATAAAAATACATTGGACATAAGAGAATTATGCCCGATTTAACAAAAATATAAATCAGATTTTTAGAACAATTAAATTATATTCCAAAACAGGATTTAATATGCTGTTTTGTAAATAAAAACCCCATATGACTTAAGTTTAAAACCCCCAAGACAATACCCCTTCAAGCACAAGATAATACACTAAATGTTTAACATTCTAAAACAGGCTCTAGGAAGGTTAGACACACAAGTTAAATAAATAAAAAAGGGGGGAAGGTTTTAACATAGTTAGTAAAGCAATGTTGTTTGAAGGCATAGTTTGGAAACCTCCACATCATCACACACCACCACAAGCATAGCTAGCAACCAACAAGAATGAAACAATGCAAAAGAAAAGAATGATGCCATGATGCAAAGATGATGTCATGAAATGATCCAAATGAAATGATGACTTTATAGCAACCACAACATAGTTCCACAAAAGGAAAGGATCCCAATATGGCAAGGATTACATCTGGGGCATTACCAACTCTCCCACACTACAAGAAGATCTCAACCCGAGATCTAGGAATGAAAGAACTCTGGAAATTCAGAACGGAGGTGATCCTCGCGCTCCCAAGTGGCCTCTTTATCGGAATGATGTGACTATTGCACCTTGAGAAACTTGATTGACTTATTGCGGGTCTTGCGCTTAGTCGTCTCAAGAACTGTAGTTGGATGCTCACGGTAGGATAGGTCGGGTTGAAGGTCAATATCCTGAAGATCAACTGTGCGCTCGGGAGTCTTGGAGCATCTCCGGAGCTGAGAGACATGGAACACGCATGCACATTTGCGAAGTTTGAAGGGAGCTCTAATTGATATGCAAGGTCGCCTCTCTTGCCAACAATTCTGAAAGGCCCAACAAAATGAGGAGCAAGCTTCCCTTTTATGCCAAAATGCTGAGTGCCCTTCATAGGAGACACTTTAAGATAGACGAAGTCATCGAGCTCATAAGACATGTCACGATGCTTGCTATCATAGTAGCTCTTCTGACGGGACTGCGCTGCTTTGAGATTATCCCGAATGACACGATACATCTCTTCTACTTCTTCTATCATGTCATTCCCAAGAATCTGACGCTCGCCAGTCTTTGACCAGTTGAGCGGGGTACGACACTTCCTGCCGTAGAGAATCTCAAACGGAGCTTTGCGTGAACTTGCCTGATAGCTGTTGTTATATGAAAACTCAGCAAAAGGTAGGAAGTCTTCCGACTTCATGCCAAAGGAAATGACACATGCTCTTAGCATATCATCGAGGACCTGATTGACTCTCTCAACTTACCCACTAGTCTGAGGATGAAAGGTTATGCTGAATCGAATCTTAGTACCCGTCGCAGACTGAAATGAGTCCCAGAACTTGGAAGTAAAGATGCTTCCCCGATCCGAAGAAATCATCATTGGAACACCATGCAATGAGACTACCCTTGACGTATACATCTCTGCAAGCTGAGTTGCCGAGATAGACTCCTTGACTTGAAGGAAATGAGTGACTTAGCTCAACTTGTCGATGACGATGAAGATGGCATCATTACCCTTCTTGGACTTCGGAAACCCGGTGACGAAATCCATCTCAATGTGGTCGAACTTCCACTCGGGAATGGGCAATGGATGCAAAAGACCTGCTGGACGTTGATGCTCTGCTTTCACCCTTCGACATACATCACATTCATTTATGATACGAGCAATCTCACGCTTCATGCGAGTCCACCAGAAGGTCTGTTTCAAATCCTGATACATCTTGGAACTTCCTGGATGTATCGAGAGAAGAGAATTATGAGCTTCTTCCATGATAACCTTTCTGATATCCCCTTTCGGAACGACAAGGCGATCCTCAAAGAACAATATATCTCTGGCATCAACACTGAAGCACTTATATTTGGGCACTCCCTTTGCCAAGCCAATCTTAACTTTCTTCACCACAGCATCAAGAAGTTGAGCTTGTCGGACCTGGTCTTCCAAGGTAGGAGAAATCGGAAGATTAGCAAGAAATCCCTGAGGTACTAACTGAAGGTTGAGCTTTCTAAAAGATTCACAAAGATCAGGCTGGAGAGGCTTCAGAATGAGCCTGTTGTAGTAAGCCTTCCTGCTCAAGGCATCTGCGACGACATTAGCTTTGCCTAGAGTGTAATCAACGCATAGATTAAAATCTTGGAGAATTTCCACCCAACGAGTTTGCTGAAGATTGAGGTTAGGCTAGGTGAAGATGTACTTGAGATTCTTGTGATTGGTGAACACTTCAACCTTTCTTTCCGACAAGAGGTGTCTCCAAGTCATCAGAGCATGTACCACTGCCGCCAACTCAAGATCATGAGTGGGGTAATTCATCTCACTTGACTTCAACTGCCTCGAGGTATAAGCTACCACTTTCTTGTCATGCACCAGCACTGCACCAAGAACTTGAAGAGAGGCGTCACAGAACACTTGATAAGGTTTGGAGTCATCGGGAGGAACCAAGACCGGAGTAGAAGTGAGCTTCTCTTTGAGTGTGTCGAAAGCCAACTGACACTCTCGAGACCAGACATACTTCACACCCTTCTGAAGAATACTTGAGAGAGGCTTAGCAATCTTGGATAAATTATCAACGAATCTTCTGCAATAGCTTGCAAGCCCGAGAAAGCTTCGAAGCTGCTTCACATTTGGTGGAGGTTCCCACTCAACAATGGCCTGCACCTTCGATGGATCAACTTTGATGCCCACGGCAGAGATGATGTGCCCAAGGTAGACAACTTCCTTCAAGCAGAAGTCACATTTGGAAAACTTAGCATCGAACTTATGCTCCCTTAGCTTATCAAGCACAAGCCTGAGATGTTCTTCATGCTCTTCCTCAGTTTCCGAAAAGACCAGAATATCATCAAGATACAACAAGACAAATTCATTCTTGAATGGGGAGAAGATATAATTCATCATCCGACAGAAGGTCGATGGAGCATTGGCCAGACCGAAAGACATCACCGTGTACTCATACGAGCCAAAGTTTGTTCTGAATGCAGTCTTTGGAATGTCCTCTTCGCGAATGCGAATCTGATGATAACCCATCCTGAGATCAAGCTTCGAGAAGATCTTAGCCCCTTTCAATTGCTCAAACAACTCATTAATGTTAGGAAGTGGATACTTGTTTTTGATCGTCTTCTTATTCAATGGACGGTAATCGACACAGAGTCGTTCCATACCATCCTTCTTCTTGACGAAAAGAACTCCATAGCCCCAAGGAGATGAGCTTGGTCTGATCAGACCCACACGCTCTTGCTCATCAAGTTGTTTCTTCAGCTCCTTCAGCTCTTCTGGACCCAGTTTGTACGACTGTTTGCACATAGGCTCAGTACCCGGTTCAAGCTCAATTATGAACTCAACTGCTCGGTGTGGAGTCATTCCTCGCAGGTCTTTCGGAAAACATCTTCATATTCGCAGACCACCGGGACTTGCGAAATTGGAGATATCTCACCCTTCTCATTCAAGGAAAACAGACGAACCGTGTCATCACGCGCTGCGAAGATAATCACGTCCTCCAAAGAATGAGTTAGCTTCAATTCTTTAGCTTCACAATCAATAGACGCCTTGTTCATAGTCAACCAATCCATTCCAAGGATCAAATCGATATCAGAGTTGCCAAGGACAATAAGAGAAGCCAGAAAGGCATAATTACCTATCTTGATAGTGATATCAGGAACTATGAAGCGAGAATTCATTTGCAACCCCGGTGAGACCACAGATAAGGATCTAGGCAATCTTCACAACACATCTCATGCTTTGCAACAAAAGGCCTTGAAATGAATGAATGCGATGCATCAGAATAATAAAACCTTTGCAGGAAATTCATTAACTAGGAGTTTACCCATAATCACGTGTGAGGAGTTGTCTGCTTTAGCCGCATTCACCATATTGACTCTTGTATACTTAGGATTGAACTTCACCATAGCATTGATTGGAGGCTTTCCTGGAGGAGGGGGCAGAAGACATAGGTGAGAGGTGCACTTGTTGGCATAGTGACCCTTCTCCCCACACTCGTGACAAGTAACATCTGCCGGCTGAGGAAACTGCACCTAAGGATTCCCTTGCTTCTGCTGCTGAAACCTCTGCTGGAAAGCTGGGTTGGGTGGGTGAGAAGAACCACGACCACCTGATTGCTTGAACTGCTAAGTCTGCCGAGGAGGAGGAGGAGACATCCAGTATTTCTGCTGCTTCAGAACCACCTCAGTTCTGGGCGACGAACTGGACTCTCTGAAACGCTTCCTCAAATTCTCCACCCTGAGCAAAGCTGCCTCAGCCGTGAGAGCCAAGTTATAGAACTTATCAAACTCATCAGGATCGTGCAAGGCGAGGGCCAGCTGCAAGTCCTCTCTCCGACCACCTCTGAACTGATAGATCTTGCTCTTATGATCTGGAATATCCTGCAAAGCATATCGAGCCAGCTCATGGAACTCGACGTTGTACTTGTACACAGAGGAACCACCTTGCTTCAAGCGTCTGAAATTCTCACGCATCTCTGCCACAAAGCTACATGGGATATAGTGAGACCTGAAATCTGTGCAGTACTCATCCCAACTGATCAATCTGCCACCCGTGGAGTCCTTCAACTGCTGCCACCAAACTGGTGCCTGCCCCTTGAGCTGAAACATTGCAAACTTGATGAAGTCCTCTGGACGGACATTGCTGCACTCAAAGTGTTTGTTTATGTCCCGAATCCAGTCCTCAGCGTCAAACGACAGATCACACGACGTGAAGGTCTTCGGCTGGTTCGGGAGGAATTGATTCAGAGATGCAAACTGATTACCACCATGGTTGAAATTGCCCTGCTCCTGATTTGTCCTCTCTTGTAACAGCTGGATTAACATATGGGTGTTAGCATTTGTTGCAGCCATCACCGCTTGCCAAGCCTCTACTGGAGGAGGCGGCGGCGGAGGTGGTGGAGGGGGTGGCGGCGGAACATCAGTACCCTCGCGACCCGGATTCTGGCGCGTTGGTGGAGCCATCCTGAAGACGGACACCACGTTAGACCAGAGAATAACATTCAAGGTAAAGCTGAATCAAAAGGGAGGAATATCTGAAAAAGAATATTAGCAATTGCACTCGAACAAAATAGTAAGAATGCTTCCTCAAAGTGGCTGTTGACAAAATCTGATTAAAAACCACTTGCAAACCAAGTATGATCTACAACTGCTCGGAACAAACGTATGACATATATTCCATCTGATATCTTCGTGGATATGATCGCACGGGCTCGAACTTACAGTAGCCATCCTGTGCAAGGCAGTGCACACGACTTACGAAGCATCCCCGAGTCGTAGCAAGCTACAAGGACCCTTTAAGACACAATGAGAACCGCTGTAAGACGACCGTGAACAAACGTACCCACTGAATGTCGAATCCCAACCTCACATCATGCATCTGTAGGAAGATTGTCCTATAAGTCACTACTTGATATCCCACCTACGAATTTCCGAAATAACTGGTCATGTAATCTGGTACACGGATACAAGGAGTAATATGTCACACAACTCCTATACTAACCCATCCAGTGTATCACATCCATCAAAACATAACCAGAATATAGGACATTCATATACTAGGGACCCTCGTAATCACAACGATACAAAGTGTGGCGATACATCCGGAACTCTCTGCACCAGTACTGGGGAAGCCGGACTCCTCTCGTCACTACTAGTATTGAAGCAATTACGAACATCTTCCGTCCTGAGATACTAAGAAATCTGAATGATGGCGATGTGCACAAGAATCCCCTGGAGCTCAATTCCTCGGAAGAAATCGAGTCACACAGGAGGCACCAAGACAGAACTCCATCACATCGATATCATATAGATTTCAAAATACCCGCGTGATCCTAAATTTTTTTTGAGCAAGAAGAGGAGTAGAATTAAGATTTCCTAAGTCGTGAACCTCACCAGAGCATAGAAGAGGAGAAAAAAGAAACCTACTCTCCGATATAACTAAGACTCAAAACATTTTACTAGACTCGACTCGGCCAAGTTTGATCACACAAAGGCTCCTATGGTCGTAAGGCTCTGATTACCAACTTGTAACGACTAAGATGCGACCCTTTCCTTATTTGGGGGCGAGGCCTCAAAAGGGGAAAGGGGCGCACCTATGCATTTAGCACACTAGATAATCATCACAATACATAATTAAAGATTAACAAGTCGGGCATACACTTGCCATCTGTTAAGAATATAGCATATAGTTTACAGACACACATTATTCAGAGTAGCAGTAGGTCCAGCTACGGACTTAAACAGAAAACATATGATCTAACACATCCCGTATGCTAGCCCACGATCACGACCACGGCCTTAGTCTTCCGGATAGTTCACATACAGACGGCCAGAGTCCTCATCGAGCTCCCACTTCAACTGGTTGTCATCAGGATCTCCTGCATCGGGCGTACCTGTACCTATTGGGGTTGTAGTAATCTATGAGCCACAGGGACTCAACAATCTAATGACCTTGGTACTGAATCTAGTCAAGTTATTAGGTGAGGAAGGTTTAGTGTATGGGCTTGCAGCAACCTAAGCATATATGGTGGCTAACTTACGATGACCAGGGTATTCATATGGTGGTCTACGTGAGAGATCGAAGACTAGATTGATCACTAAGTGATCCTGAACACCTACCTACATCAAACATAACCCCGCCGTGTTCTCTACTGGAGAACGATCTCCGAAAGAGATAGTCACGGTTACGCACACAGTTGGCAGTTTTATTAGAGTTACTTCAAGTTGTCTAGAACCGGATGTTAACAAATTACCATGTTTGCCACATAACCGCGGGCACGGCTTTCCGAAAGATTAAACCCTGTAGGGGTGCTCCAACTAGTCTATCACAAACTGCCACGGGTCGCAAAGTCATCCTCTATCACGAAACTCGTGATCTCGTCGGATTCCTTAGAGGAAAACCTCAACTTTGAGGAGACCCAAATTTCACCGGGATTCCTATACGCAAGATATATCGCTCAGGTAAGAAAAATCTGGCAAGACATCCCGTCGTGTCGACGAACCCGATAGGAGCCGCGTATCTCATTCTCAGGACATGACGGATTGTCCAAACTTCCGGTAGGCCAATCACAGAGTTGCCCCTGGTAGCCACCGGCGGTTGACAGGGTGGACCAACACTCATGAGGGGCACTAGCCCGGGTTGTTGATTAAATCCTCGGGGTAGTTATTCCCTATGCAAATTTTTATTAGGTGATTAGCAGATTAAAACCAATGTTGGGTCCTGCCAAACGAGCCTTAACGCTACACGATTTATCTAGGGGGTCCCCATAACAACCACGATTGTGTTAGGAGCGATCAGTTATGGAATCAAACACCGGTAACCGAAACTAAGGTGGTAACAACAGAACAAATCACCCGGCAAAAGGCTAGGCCTCCCGTCATTTACCAAGTGTATAGGTGGATTAATTGAATAGCAGTTTAAACATAATGATATTAAAACACTGATGTTATCACATGAGACAACTGGCACCTGCAACTAGCAAATCTACTCATTAGAGGTTGAGCAAGCCTACTTAGCGAAACAACATTTGCTAGGAGAGGGAAGTGTTTGGGTTTCATGGCAAAGATAGGTGGCATTTGTATCAAGTAGTAGGCAGCGAGCATGTATCGAAGGAAACGTGATTCTAAGCATAACAAAGCTAGATACGGTATCAAGGTCACGGTCATCTTGCCTGTGATGTCTTCAGCTTGGACCTGCTCTTGACCTTCCTGCACGTACTCTCCAGAATCCACGTACTAGCTCTCCGATTCCGATGCTACCCAAGATAAGATAACAGCCAATGAACACCAACACAACATAATGCAACAAGCAATATGATGCATGTGTGAAGAAGGAAGCATGCATCACTATTCTTGTCACTTTCATATGCATTAATTGAGTTAATTAAATTATGGACAGAACCTCATATTAAGTTATCTTGACATGCATGAATATGGCATGAACATGCGCATCACGAGAAGACGATGCAAAAACATGTAAAGAACGTAGAGAACGGAGTAATGGATCAACCAGAAACTACGAAACAAGTTATAGAGACCTACGGTTCAAATCAGCCACAAACACACTCGAATGGCACTCCCCTCGTGTTACCAGGTTGCCACATGATCAAGCAACAAAATATAAGAGGGGTGGTGCATGGGAACACACCACACCCACAACAATGCCCACACAAGCTTCAAATCAACAAAAACATGCAATCTGTTTTCAACAGCATCATAGCAGTTTGTCTACAATATTTAAAGTAGCTAGAACCATCGAAAAGCGCCAAACAAGATATGAGGCAGAAGCCATCCAAAAGCTCTACAACCCTGAACAAGAAGTTAATACAAAGGAATCACCCATGAGCAGATCTATAGACACAAACTTGGACAAAATATCACAGATAGTGGGACTTAGTGAAAATCACAGATTTTCACCAGCTGCTTATGCTCTGAAGCATTTTGGCAGCCTCCAAAATGATATCTATAGAAAGTGTATAAGCATGAAATTTAACAGGGAGCTAATCAAACATAAAATCTCACAAACTTTAGTTTTTTGCATCGGCTGATTCCCAACACAGGAGGTAATTCATCCAAGACAACACAGGAAGAAAATAACATCAGATTCCCAGACTTAGTGAAAATCACAAGGTTTCACAAATCTTTCAGTTTCAGCCAAGTGTCAACTTTGACAGGGCATAGTAGGTGCATACAAATTCCTAAGAACAAAACAAAGACCCCATGCTGTAGAGGGGTTCACCCACTACCACTACATCAAGGATTCATCCTCAAAGGGTCAAGGCACCACCTAATACAAAACACTAAACATGGCATCATGACAGAAAATAACAGTTTTATGAAGTTGCTCTAAAGTGAAATCTGAATGCACCAATGGATTCGTGGGATGATTCTACCCCAAAATCATATGTAATACATGGGTACTTGCATGTAACATCAAGGCACAAAGCTAGCTCGAAAAATATCACCTAGAATCCAATAAGCTATAAATGAATAACATCACATGTAAAACTAGCACATATTGCACATCTACACCTACACATGCACACACACAAGCTCTATACACAACAACACCACTCCATAGTGGCAAACATGAGGAGTTAGGCCCTCATGCACAAGTGCATATGCACACATACACACACACATGCATGAGCACACACATACACATACATGTGCTCACACATACACACACTACAAGAATAGGTGCAACATGAGGGTTATGCCCTCTTGCGCATGTGTATGTGCACCCCCATGCACACACACACAGACACTCAGATGTGTGCACACATTCACTCATGTGCACACACCCACATGCATACATTCACATACACATGCACTCTAGGCCTTAAAAGAAATAAAACACCCTCTGGTTTTTTAAAAGAAACAATACAACAATATGTAGCAAAAGAAAAGGAAAAGAAAAATAACATAAAAGAAAATAAAATAAAAGGGGAGGCCCTGGGTTTCGAACCCACAACCCCTAGCACCACTACACACCTATGCACCACTGGGCTACCACTTCGGCTCTCGACAGAGAAGAGGAAGGAAGCATGTTAAACCTCTGTGGAAAGCATGTGCCACTAGGGAAAACAAGAAATGAAAAAGGGGGCCTGCAGGGGATCGAACCCGCGAGGCACTGCATGTGCCCAGACTCTGTTGCCACAACGCTACTCGTTTGAAACTTAACACAGAGGGGGGAGATGCTCTTTTGAGCAGGCCCCTCTACTCCTACTGCACACAACCACGATGGCCGAAACAAGGGAGGTTCTCCGGCGACGCTCCAACGATCTAAACTAAACGGATGCTACGGCTCAGGACGCGGGAGGAATGGGGAACTATCCGGAACCCACGCGGAGGGACCCTAGGACGGCGGCTTGACACGGCTGCATAGAACAACGATGGCGGCGCAACTCCGGCACCACGAACGGACAGGCACACGGGAGAGGGGGAGGAGACGTCGAAGGCTCACCCTATTAAGCGAAGAGGAGGACGAGCGGCTCGACGGAGAGGAAGAAGAGGCGATGCGGCATTGACCCTGTGCTCCTTCCGCCCGAGACGACGACGGCGAGGAGGGGCCGACAAAGGATGAGATCCCCCTTCCTAGTGCCGGGAATGGAGCAAGGGAGGATCCAGCATCCTCCCTGCACGCTCGGATTCTCGGGGATGCGCCGGCGACGAGGGGAGGGATGACGACGACGAGCAGCGCTCTCTCTGAACTACTTGCTCTCTGTGAACTTACCTGACGAGGGAGAAGATGGAGGGAGAAGAAGGTGCTGGCGGCGGAGGAGAAGGAAGGGGAGGAACCCTAGGAGGAGGGGCACTGATGCCGAGGCTTTATAGCCCTTGGCTTCCGTGTATTCACAGCGTCGACGACGCTGCCTCTCTCTGTCGCTCCATTGACGGAAAGAAGGGAACGCGACGGCGTCACGAGGAAGAAAGGAAAGGGGAGCGGGCCGCGCACGGGGGAAAAGGAGGCGAGGCCGAGGGAAGAGGAGAGCCGGCCCACTGCTCTATCTAGCGCCCGACAGGAAAAAAACTAAAGGGGGGTTTCCTGTTTTTAAAATAAACATCACACAAACCAAAATGCCCATAGCCACACAGGGGTTTGAAAAATAAAATAAAAATACATAGGACATAAGAGAATTATGACCTATTTAACAAAAATATAAATCAGATTTTTAGAACAATTAAATTATATTCCAAAACAGGATTTAATATGCTGTTTTGTAAATAAAAACCCCATATGACTTAAGTTTAAAACCCCCAAGACAATACCCCTTCAAGCACAAGATAATACACTAAATGTTTAACATTTTAAAACAGGCTCTAGGAAGGTTAGACACACAAGTTAAATAAATAAAAAGGGGGGAAGGTTTTAACATAGTTAGTAAAGCAATGTTGTTTGAAGGCATAGTTTGGAAACCTCCACATCATCACACACCACGACAAGCATAGCTAGCAGCCAACAAGAATGAAACAATGCAAAAGAAAAGAATGATGCCATGATGCAAAGATGATGTCATGAAATGATCCAAATGAAATGATGACTTTATAGCAACCACAACATAGTTCCACAAAAGGAAAGGATCCCAATATGGCAAGGATTACATCTGGGGCATTACCAACTCTCCCACACTACAAGAAGATCTCGACCCGAGATCTAGGAATGAAAGAACTCTGGAAAGTCAGAACGGAGGTGATCCTCGCGCTCCCAAGTGGCCTCTTTATCGGAATGATGTGACTATTGCACCTTGAGAAACTTGATTGACTTATTGCAGGTCTTGCGCTCAGTCGTCTCAAGAACTGTAGTTGGATGCTCACGGTAGGATAGGTCGGGTTGAAGGTCAATATCCTGAAGATCAACTGTGCGCTCGGGAGTCTTGGAGCATCTCCGGAGCTGAGAGACATGGAACACGCATGCACATTTGCGAAGTTTGAAGGGAGCTCTAATTGATATGCAAGGTCGCCTCTCTTGACAACAATTCTGAAAGGCCCAACAAAATGAGGAGCAAGCTTCCCTTTGATGCCAAAATGCTGAGTGCCCTTCATAGGAGACACTTTAAGATAGACGAAGTCATCGAGCTCATAAGACATGTCACGATGCTTGCTATCATAGTAGCTCTTCTGACGGGACTGCGCTGCTTTGAGATTATCCCGAATGACACGATACATCTCTTCTACTTCTTCTATCATGTCATTCCCAAGAATCTGACGCTCGCCAGTCTTTGACCAGTTGAGCAGGGTACGGCACTTCCTGCCGTAGAGAATCTCAAACGGAGCTTTGCCTGAACTTGCGTGATAGCTGTTGTTATATGAAAACTCAGCAAATGGTAGGCAGTCTTCCCACTTCATGCCAAAGGAAATGACACATGCTCTTAGCATATCATCGAGGACCTGATTGACTCTCTCAACTTACCCACTAATCTGAGGATGAAAGGTTGTGCTGAATCGAATCTTAGTACCCGCCGCAGACTGAAATGAGTCCGAGAACTTGGAAGTAAAGATGCTTCTCCGATCCGAAGAAATCATCATTGGAACACCATGCAATGAGACTACCCTTGACGAATACAGCTCTGCAAGCTGAGTTGCCGAGATAGACTCCTTGACTTGAAGGAAATGAGTGACTTAGCTCAACTTGTCGATGACGATGAAGATGGCATCATTACCCTTCTTGGACTTCGGAAACCCGGTGACGAAATCCAGCTCAATATGGTCGAACTTCCACTCGGGAATGGGCAATGGATGCAAAAGACCTGCTGGACGTTGATGCTGTGCTTTCACCCTTCGACATACATCACATTCATTTATGAACCGAGCAATCTCACGCTTCATGCGAGTCCACCAGAAGGTCTGTTTCAAATCCTGATACATCTTGGAACTTCCTGGATGTATCGAGAGAAGAGAATTATGAGCTTCTTCCATGATAACCTTTCTGATATCCCCTTTCGGAACGACAAGGCGATCCTCAAAGAACAATGTATCTCTGGCATCAACACTGAAGCACTTATATTTGGGCACTCCCTTTGCCAAGCCAATCTTAACTTTCTTCACCACAGCATCAAGAAGTTGAGCTTGTCGGACCTGGTCTTCCAAGGTAGGAGAAATCGGAAGATTAGCAAGAAATCCCTGAGGTACTAACTGAAGGTTGAGCTTTCTAAAAGATTCACAAAGATCAGGCTGGAGAGGCTTCAGAATGAGACTGTTGTAGTAAGCCTTCCTGCTCAAGGCATCTGCGACAACATTAGCTTTGCCTGGAGTGTACTCAACGCTTAGATTAAAATCTTGGAGAATTTCCACCCAACGAGTTTGCCGAAGATTGAGGTTAGGCTGGGTGAAGATGTACTTGAGATTCTTGTGATCCATGAACACTTCAACCTTTCTTTCCGAAAAGAGGTGTCTCCAAGTCATCAGAGCATGTACCACTGCCGCCAACTCAAGATCATGAGTGGGGTAATTCTTCTCACTTGACTTCAACTGCCTCGAGGTATAAGCTACCACTTTCTTGTCTTGCACCAACACTGCACCAAGAACTTGAACAGAGGCGTCACAGAACACTTGATAAGGTTTGGAGTCATCGGGAGGAACCAAGACCGGAGTAGAAGTGAGCTTCTCTTTGAGTGTGTCGAAAGCCAACTGACACTCTGGAGACCAGACATACTTCACACCCTTCTGAAGAATACTTGAGAGAGGCTTAGCAATCTTGGATAAATTATCAACGAATCTTCTGCAATAGCTTGCAAGCCCGAGAAAGCTTCGAAGCTGCTTCACATTTGGCGGAGGTTCCCACTCAACAATGGCCTGCACCTTCGATGGATCAACTTTGATGCCCACGGCAGAGATGATGTGCCCAAGGTAGACAACTTCCTTCAACCAGAAGTCACATTTGGAAAACTTAGCATCGAACTTATGCTCTCTTAGCTTATCAAGCACAAGCCTGAGATGTTCTTCATGCTCTTCCTCAGTTTCCGAAAAGACCAGAATATCATCAAGATACAACAAGACAAATTCATTCTTGAATGGGGAGAAGATATAATTCATCATCCGACAGAAGGTCGATGGTGCATTGGCCAGACCGAAAGACATCACCGTGTACTCATACGAGCCAAAGTTTGTTCTGAATGCAGTCTTTGGAATGTCCTCTTCGCGAATGCAAATCTGATGATAACCCATCCTGAGATCAAGCTTCGAGAAGATCTTAGCCCCTTTCAATTGCTCAAACAACTCATTAATGTTAGGAAGTGGATACTTGTTTTTGATCGTCTTCTTATTCAATGGACGGTAATCGACACATAGTCGTTCCATACCATCCTTCTTCTTGACGAAAAGAACTCCATAGCCCCAAGGAGATGAGCTTGGTCTGATCAGACCCACACGCTCCTGCTCATCAAGTTGTTTCTTCAGCTCCTTCAGCTCTTCTGGACCCAGTTTGTACGACTGTTTGCACATAGGCTCAGTACCTGGTTCAAGCTCAATTACGAACTCAACTGCTCGGTGTGGAGTCATTCCTCGCAGTTCTTTCGGAAAACATCTTCATATTCGCAGACCACTGGGACTTGCAAAATTGGAGATATCTCACCCTTCTCATTCAAGGAAAACAGACGAACTGTGTCATCACGCGCTGCGAAGATAATCACGTCCTCCAAAGAATGAGTTAGCTTCAATTCTTTAGCTTCACAATCAATAGACGCCTTGTTCATAGTCAACCAATCCATTCCAAGGATCAAATCAATATCAGAGTTGCCAAGGACAATAGGAGAAGCCAGAAAGTCATAATTACCTATCTTGATAGTGATATCAGGAACTATGAAGCGAGAATTCATTTGCAACCCTAGTGAGACCACAGTTAAGGATCTAGGCAACTCTTCACAACACATCTCATGCTTTGCAACAAAAGGCCTTGAAATGAATGAATGCGATGCATCAGAATAATAAAACCTTTGCAGGAAATTCATTAACTAGGAGTTTACCCATAATCACGTGTGAGGAGTTGTGTGCTTCAGCTGCATTCACCATATTGACTCTTGTATACTTAGGATTGAACTTCACCATAGCATTGATTGGAGGCTTCCCTGGAGGAGGGGGCAGAAGACACAGGTGAGAGGTGCACTTGTTGGCATAGTGACCCTTCTCCCCACACTCGTGACAAGTAACATCTGCCGGCTGAGGAAACTGCACCTAAGGATTCCCTTGCTTCTGCTGCTGAAACCTCTGCTGGAAAGCTGGGTTGGGTGGGTGAGAAGAACCACGACCACCTGATTGCTTGAACTGCTATGTCTGCCGAGGAGGAGGAGGAGACACCCAGTATTTCTGCTGCTTCAGAACCACCTCAGTTCTGGGCGACGAACTGGACTCTCTGAAATGCTTCCTCGAATTCTCCACCCTGAGAAAAGCTGCCTCAGCCGTGAGAGCCAAGTTATAGAACTTATCAAACTCATCAGGATCGTGCAAGGCGAGGGCCAGTTGGAAGTCCTCTCTCAGACCACCTCTGAACTGATAGATCTTGCTCTTATGATCTGGAATGTCCTGCAAAGCATATCGAGCCAGCTCATGGAACTCGACGTTGTACTTGTACACAGAGGAACCACCTTGCTTCAAGCGTCTGAACTTCTCACGCATCTCTTCCACAAAGCTAGATGGGATACAGTGAGACCTAAAATCTCTGCAGTACTCATCCCAACTAGTCAATCTGCCACCCGTGGAGTCCTTCAACTGCTGCCACCAAACTGCTGCCTGCCCCTTGAGCTGAAACATTGCAAACTTGACGAAGTCCTCTGGACGGACATTGCTGCACTCAAAGTGTTTGTTTATGTCCCGAATCCAGTCCTCAACGTCAAACGACTGACCACACGACGTGAAGGTCTTCGGCTGGTTCGGGAGGAATTGATTCAGAGATGCAAACTGATTACCACCATGGTTGAAATTGCCCTGCTCCTGATTTGTCCTCTCTTGCAACAGCTGGATTAACATATGGGTGTTAGCATTTGTTGCAGCCATCACCGCTTGCCAAGTCTCTGCTGGAGGAGGCGGCGGCGGAGGTGGTGGAGGGGGTGGTGGCGGAACATCAGTACCCTCGTGACCCGGATTCTGGCGCGTTGGTGGAGCCATCCTGAAGACGGACAACACGTTAGACCAGAGAATAACATTCAAGGTAAAGCTGAATAAAAAGGGAGGAATATCTGAAAAAGAATATTAGCAATTGCACTCGAACAAAATAGTAAGAATGCTTCCTCAAAGTGACTGTTGGCAAAATCTGATTAAAGACCACTTGCAAACCAAGTATGATTTACAACTGCTCGGAACAAACGTATGACATATATTCCATCTGATATCTTCGTGGATATGATCGCACGGGCTCGAACTTACAGTAGCCATCCTGTGCAAGGCAGTGCACACGACTTACGAAGCATCCCCGAGTCGTAGCAAGCTACAAGGACCCTTTAAGACACAACGAGAACCGCTGTAAGACGACCGTGAACAAACGTACCCACTGAATGTCGAATCCCAACGTCACATCATGCATCTGTAGGAAGATTGTCCTATAAGTCACTACTTGATATCCCACCTACGAATTCCGAAATAACTGGTCATGTAATCTGGTACACGGATACAAGGAGTAATATGTCACAGAACTCCTATACTAACCCGTCCAGTGTATCACATCCGTCAAATCATAACCAGAATATAGGACCTTCATATACTACGGACCCTCGTAATCACAACGATACAAAGTGTGGCGATACATCCGGAACTCTCTGCACCAGTACTGGGGAACCGGACTCCTCTCGTCACTACTAGTATTGAAGCAATTACGAACAGCCTCCGTCCTGAGATACTAAGAAATCTGAATGATGGCGATGTGCACAAGAATCCCCTGGAGCTCAACTCCCCGGAATAAATCAAGTCACACAGGAGGAACCAAGACAGAACTCCGTCACATCGATATCATATAGATTTCAAAATACCCGCGTGATCCTAAATTTTTTTTGAGCAAGAAGAGGAGTAGAATTAAGATTTCCTAAGTCGAGAACCTCACCAGAGCATAGAAGAGGAGAAAAAAGAAACCTACTCTCTGATATAACTAAGACTCAAAACATTTTACTAGACTCGACTCGACCAAGTTCGATCACACAAAGGCTCCTATGGTCGTAAGGCTCTGATTACCAACTTGTAACGACTAAGATGCAGCCCTTTCCTTATTTGGGGGCGAGGCCTTAAAAGGGGAAAGGGGCGCACCTATGCATTTAGCACACGGGATAATCATCACAATACATAATTAAAGATTAACAAGTCGGGCATACACTTGCCATCTGTTAAGAATATATCATATAGCTTACAGACACACATTATTCAGAGTAGCAGTAGGTCCAGCTACGGACTTAAACAGAAAACATATGATCTAACACATCCCGTATGCTAGCCCACGATCACGACCACGGCCTTAATCTTCCGGATAGTTCACATACAGACGGCCAGAGTCTTCATCGAGCTCCCACTTCAACTGGTTGTCATCAGGATCTCCTGCGTCGGGCGTACCTGTACCTATTGGGGTTGTAGTAATCTGTGAGCCACAGGGACTCAACAATCTAATGACCTTGGTACTGAATCTAGTCAAGTTATTAGGTGAGGAAGGTTTAGTGTATGGGCTTGCAGCAACGTAAGCATATATGGTGGCTAACTTACGATGATCAGAGTATTCATATGGTGGTCTACGTGAGAGATCGAAGACTAGATTGATCACTAAGTGATCCTGAACACCTACCAACGTCAAACATAACCCCGCCGTGTTCTCTACTGGAGAACGATCTCCGAAAGAGATAGTCAAGAATACGCACACAGTTGGCAGTTTTATTAGAGTTACTTCAAGTTGTCTAGAACCGGATGTTAACAAATTACCATGTTTGCCACATAACCGCGGGCACGGCTTTCCGAAAGATTAAACCCTGTAGGGGTGCTCCAACTAGTCTATCACAAACTGCCACGGGCCGCAAAGTCATCCTCTATCACGAAGCTCGTGATCTCGTTGGATTCCTTAGAGGAAAACCTCAACTTTGAGGAGTCCCAAATTTCACCGGGATTCCTATACGCAAGATATATCGCTCAGGTAAGAAAAATCTGGCAAGACATCCCGTTGTGTCGACGAACCCGATAGGAGCCGCGTATCTCGTTCTCAGGACATGACGGATTGTCCAAACTTCCGGTAGGCCAATCACAGAGTTGCCCCTGGTAGCCACCGGCGATTGACAGGGTGGACCAACACTCATGAGGGGCACTGGCCCGGGTTGTTGATTAAATCCTCGGGGGAGTTATTCCCTATGCAAATTTTTATTAGGTGATTAGCAGATTAAAACCAATGTTGGGTCCTGCCAAACGAGCCTTAACGTTACACGATTTCTCCAGGGGGTCCCCATAACAACCATGATTGTGTTAGGAGCGATCAGTTATGGAATCAAACACCGGTAACCGAAACTAAGGTGGCAACAACGGAACAAATCACCCGGCAAAAGGCTAGGCCTCCCGTCATTTACCAAGTGTATAGGTGGATTAATTAAATAGCAGTTTAAACATAATGATATTAAAATACTCATGTTATCACATGAGACAACTGGCACCTGCAACTAGCAAAGCTACTCATTAGAGGTTGAGCAAGCCTACTTAGCCAAACAACATTTGCTAGGAGAGGGAACTGTTTGGGTTTCATGGCAAAGATAGGTGGCATTTATATCAAGTAGTAGGCAGCGAGCATGTATCGAAGGAAACATGATTCTAAGCATAACAAAGCTAGATACGGTATCAAGGTCACGGTCATCTTGCCTGTGATGTCTTCAGCTTGGAACTGCTCTTGACCTTCCTGCACGTACTCTCCAGAATCCACGTACTCGCTCTCCGATCCCGATGCTACCCAAGATAAGATAACAGCCAATGAACACCAACACAACATAATGCAACAAGCAATATGATGCATGTGTGAAGAAGGAAGCATGCATCACTATTCTAGTCACTTTCATATGCATTAGTTGAGTTAATTAAATTCTGGACATAACCTCATATTAAGTTATCTTGACATGCATGAATATGGCATGAACATGTGCATCACGAGAAGACGATGCAAAAACATATAAAGAACATAGAGAACAGAGTAATGGATCAACCAGAAACTACGAAACAAGTTATGGAGACCTAGGGTTCAAATCAGCCACAAACACACTCGAATGGCACTCCCCTCGTGTTACCAGGTTGCCACATGATCAAGCAACAAAATATAAGTGGGGTGGTGCATGGGAACACACCACACCAACAACAATGCCCACACAAGTTTCAAATCAACAAAAACATGCAATCTGTTTTCAACAGCATCATAGCAGTTTGTCTACAATATTTGAAGTAGCTAGAACCATCGAAAAGCGCCAAACAAGATATGAGGCAGAAGCCATCCAAAAGCTCTACAACCCTGAACAAGAAGTTAATACAAAGGAATCACCCATGAGCAGATCTATAGACACAAACTTGGACAAAATATCACAGATAGTGGGACTTAGTGAAAATCACAGATTTTCACCAGCTTCTTATGCTGTGAAGCATTTTGGCAGCGTCCAAAATGATATCTACAGAAAGTGTATAAGCATGAAATTTAATAGGGAGCTAAACAAACGTAAAAGCTCACAAACTTTAGGTTGTTGCATGGGCCGATTCCCAACACAGGAGCTAATTCATCCAAGACAACAGGGCAAGAAAATAACATCAGATTCTGAGACTTTGTGAAAATCACAAGGTTTCACAAATCTGTCAGTTTCAGCCAAGTGTCAACTTTGACAGGGCACACTAGGTGCATACAAATTCCTAAGAACAAAACAAAGACCCCATGTTGTATAGGGGTTCACCCACTACCACTACATCAAGGATTCATCCCCAAAGGGTCAAGGCACCACCTAATACAAAGCACTAAACATGGCATCATGACAGAAAATAACAGTTTTATGAAGTTGCTCTAAAGTGAAATCTGATTGCACCAATGGATTCCTGGGATGATTCTACCCCAAAATTATATGTAATACATGGGTACTTGCATGTAACATCAAGGCACAAAGCTAGCTCGAAAAATATCAACTAGAATCCAATAAGCTATAAATGAATAACATCACATGTAAAACTAGCACATATTGTGCACACACACAAGCTCTATACACAACAACACCAATCCATAGTGGAAAACATGAGGGGTTAGGCCGTCATGCACAAGTGCATATGCATACACACACACACATGCATGAGCACACACATACACATACATGTGCTCGCACACACACACTACAAGAATAGGTGCAACATGAGGGTTAGGCCCTCTTGCACATGTGTATGTGCACCCCCATGCACACACACACACACACTCACATGTGTGCACACATTCACTCATGTGCACACACACACATGCATACATGCACATACACATGCACTCATGTGCTCACACATGCACTCCAGGCCTTAAAAGAAATAAAAGACCCTGTGGTTTTTGAAAGAAACAATACAACAATATGCAACAAAAGAAAAGGAAAACAAAAATAACATAGATGAAAATAAAATAAAAGGGGAGGCCTTGGGTTTCGAACCCACAACCCCTAGCAGCACTACACACCTATGCACCACTGGCTACCACTTCGGCTCTCGACAGAGAAGAGGAAGGAAGCAGGTTAAATCTCTCTGGCAAGCATGTGCCACTAGCGAAAACAAGAAATGAAAAAGGGGGGTTGCAGGGGAATGAATCCGCGACGTGCTGCGCGTGCCCAGGCTCTGTTGCCACTGCGCTACTCGTTTGAAACTTAACAGAGAGGGGGGAGATGCTCTTTTGAGCAGCCCCCTTTGCTCCTACTGCACACAACCACGACGGCCGGAACAGGGGAGGTTCTCCGGCGATGCTCCGACGATCAAAACTGAATGGTTGCTACGGCTCGGGACGTGAGATGAATTGGGAACGCATTCCCGTGGCTAACCCACGCGGAGGGACCCTAGGACAGTAGCTCGACGGGCTACGCAACCGGCCGCGTAGACAACAACGGTGGTGCAAATCCGGCACCATGAGCGGACATGCACACGGGAGAGGGGGAGGAGACATCGAAGGCTCACCCTATGACACGAAGAGGAGGACGAGTGGCTCGACGGAGAGGAAGCAGAGGCGACGTGGCACTGACCCTCTGCTCCTTGCGCCCGAGACGATGACGGCGAGGAGGGGCCGACAGAGGATGAGATCCCCCTTCCTAGTGTCGGGAATGGAGCGAGGGAGGATCGAGCATCCTCCCTGCGTGCTCGGCTTCCCCGGGGACGCGCCGGCGACGAGGGGAGGGACGACGGTGACGAGCAACGCTCTCTCTGAACTTACCTGACGAGGGAGAAGATGGAGGGAGAAAAAGGTGCTCGCGGCGGAGGAGAAGGAAGGTGAGGAACCCTAGGAGGAGGGGCACGCACGACGAGGCTTTATAGCCCTCGCCTTCCGTGTATTCACGGTGTCGACGGTGCTGCCTCTCTCTGTCGCTCCACTGACGAAAAGCAGGGAACGCGACGGCGTTAGGAAGAAGAAAGGAAAGGGGAGCGGGCTGCGTGCGGGGGAAAAGGAGCCGAGGCCGAGGGAAGAGGAGAGCCGACCCACTGCTCTATCTAGCGCCCGACAGGAAAAAAAGGGGGGGTTTCCTCTTTTTAAAATAAATATCACACAAACCAAAATGCCCATAGCCACACAGGGGTTTGAAAAATAAAATAAAAATACATAGGACATAAGGGAATTATGCCCTATTTAACAAAAATATAAATCAGATTTTTAGAACAATTAAATTATGTTCCAAAACATGATTTAATATGTTGTTTTGTAAATAAAACCCCATATGACTTAAGTTTAAAAACCCCAAGACAATACCCCTTCAAGCACAAGATAATAAACTAAATGTTTAACATTTTAAAACAGGCTCTAGGAAGGTTTGACACACAAGTTAAATAAATAAAAAGGGGGGAAGGTTTTAACATAGTTAGTAAAGCAATCTTGTTTGAAGGCATAGTTTGGAAACCTCCACATCATCACAAACCACCACAAGCATAGCTAGCAACCAACAAGAATGAAACAATGCAAAAGAAAAGAATGATGCCATGATGCAAAGATGATGTCATGAAATGATCCACATGAAATGATGACTTTATAGCAACCACAACATAGTTCCACAAAAGGAAAGGATCCCAATATGGCAAGGATTACATCTGGGGAATTACAACATTCACCTAGAATAGGAATCTCAAGGGATGAGTCACCTCGCATAGAGAGATTGAGTAGAGAAGATCGTTATGAATGAAGACACTCAGGAAGAGGCAAGGAATCAGAGAAGAAGGACAAATACACCAAGAGCCGTTCAAGAAGAAGACACCAAGCTCAGGTTGGTCAATGGTTTCTAGCTCTGAGTCTGACAACCAATCTGAGAGAAGCTACCACTCCAACTCCGACTATAGTCAAGATGTAGGTGTTGCCGGCTTTGCACTTGTTTCCTCCAACTCCGAGTATAGTCAAGATGAAGGTGTTGCCGTCATTGCACTTGTTTCTTCCAACTCCTACGACTTATTTGATTCACCAAATGAGGGGTTCGGAAACTGCTTCATGGCTAAAGACCCCAAGGTATTACACCCCGAGTATCTTGATTTTAATAGTGATGAGGATGACTAGTTAGGAGAAGATGACTTGGTTTTATATAAAACTAGTGTTTGCCCTGAAACTGAACTTGCTAATTATCATGCTAGTCAAGCGAAATCAAGTGATGATGATAAGAAAGAGATTGAACGACTCACTCAAGAATTAAATACTCTTAAGTTAGCTCATGAAACTACTCTAGAAGATCATGGAGAGCTTGCAAAAACTCATGAGAAGCTACGCTTTGAGAAGCTCAATTTGGAGCAAGAGCATGAGTTCCTAAAAGCAATCAATGATGATCTTAGAAAGAAGAGTTATTCTTCTTATCTATCCAAATAATTCCTCTTGTCTACTTTTTTCCACAAGTTAAACCTAAGAAAACTAGTAAAAACATCAAGAAAGTTTCTTCATCTAGTAACAACAATGCTAAAGATAAATTTAATGATGTTGTTGATGAGGACATCAAAACTATTGTTACACGCATAGCCCCAGCTGCTATACATACTGGACAAGTTAGTAGAGCTCGTGCACGCCAATTGAATTACCAGGTACTTTCGTTTGTTGGGAATACTTCTAATGTTCATGAACATATGATGCTGCCTAAGTTAGATACTTTTGTTGTGCTCATGAATGAAGGACCTAGCATGGACAAGAAGGATATCTGTTGGAGCAGGATCAAGCATGGAGAAGAAGGTGCACGCACGGGAGAGAACAATGGAGCTTCCACTGGTGATTTTCGCACTTTAAAGCCACCATAAGAAGAGCATGAAAGCTTTGGCCGAAATATTCAACACGTCACTTCATAAATTTTGTCCATAGGCTATTATAGGTGTTGCGCCACCTTATTTTTGGGCCAGACCCATGTAATTTCTAAATACCATAATATAGGCTATTTTAAGAGTCCGTATATGTGGGGAAATCGAGTTTAGGGCTGTTTTCGGACCCCTCCTCCAAGGGTCACGAAATTGCCTCTCTATTCCGTCATATTTATAGCCCTTAGGGCACCATTTAGACTTGGGTTTTGTTTAGATTACAAGTGAACCGTAGCTGCAACTTCGCGTTCTTCGTTTATGTCCCACGGCCAGACAAAGGCGTCACAGAACCCCATCTTCATCAATAAAGCTTTCCTCTTATATTCACAATATCTTGATTTCAATCTTAGTTTCTTGCTTGTTCTTTGTTTGTGTGCAGGAAACAGACCTTCGTGGTCAGGTTGATAATGCTCCGGCGTGTTCGATAAACTCACGGAGTTGGTTTAGCGATTGCTAAGGTGCGACGTCCTCACACGTTCGTAGTCGGATCGTCAAAGTCGACTCTACCAAAACAAAACCACCATCTCATCGAAAGACAGTGACAACTTCGCCTCTATCAAGTGTTATCAGATTTCCGGTTTTCTCGGTCAGATTTTATCAGTTTTTTGTAGTTAGATCACATCTGTTCTTCATACCCATCGTCCACGAAAAATCCATAAAAAAGTTAGGGTTAGATCATCATATTCGAACCAATTTGAGCCTTTGCATATTATTTTCAGTAGTTTGCTTAGTTGAATTTGAGGTTACATCGTCGTGTCATGTTGCTGGTCTTAGTGTCTGGTCCTTTAGAGTTTTGAGTTCTGTTCACAGGTTGTCACGCCGCCACCGCGCCGTCTTTCATCGCTGCCATATATCACCTCCACGCTACCATCATCGCTGCTGCCATATACCACCTCCATGCTACCATCATCCTTGCTGCCATATACCACCACCATATAATCACCATAATCCTAGTCTACATCCTTTTCCTCTTAGGTTAATTTCAAGATTTGTTTGATTTCGGTTTCTTGTTTCCTTACGTGAGTAGGTTTAAAAAAAAAGAGTCTTACACGCTTTCCAGAGCACTTTTTAGGCCAAAATTTCGAGGGGTGAAATTTTTCCCTATCGTTTTATTAGGCTTTTTAGAGAGTTTTGAGACACTCGCCATCATAGTGATTTTTGTCGCAATTTGTGGTCGTCGCAGCCCCGAATTGCTCCAGAAATAAAAAAATTGTCAATTTTTTTTCGTGCCTATCCTGTTTTTCGTCCTTGGGAAGAGTTTTGAGTCACTCGCCATTATAGTGATTTTCTGAAGAAAAAAGCGCAAAAAAAGAGAGTGCAAAAAAACCCAAGAGTGGCTCTTCCCTTGATTAGTATGTGTCATCGTGACTTTTGTTGGTGTTCTAGCCTCGCGTCTCTAGTACAGTCTAGCTTAGGACCAACACGGTACCGTTGTTGAGTGTCTTTTCAACTTTGCATCTCTAAACTGACTATTGCTGTTTCTTCTTGCTACCATATGATAAGCCTTCCCAGCTCCACATACATCTACATCGTGTGTTTGACACCACCTGGCAATCATTCTATCCAAGCTTTGAGAGTTTTAACTACACCGGTTGCCGATCGGCACCTGCTGCTGGGTAAGAATTGGTAAGATATTGAGATTTTCTTGACGGATTTGTGACACACCACCACCACCACCACTTCCTAGTAGTCTGTAGGTTCATTTTCTTCTGTGTTCCTATTGCTTCTAACCATGCCACGATCACACGACGAGGAGATCGACTGGGAGAACCTGACCAACCGGGAGCTCCATGATAAATTTCAGCAAATGATGTCGGACCAGGTACATGATTTCGTGACCACCTTTGGAGAGACCATGGACAAGCTCGAAGGTATGGAGAAGAAATTCGACACCAAGATGAACGCCAAGTTCAATGAGGTGCTTGCCCGTTTACCACCACCAGATGCAGCTTCTGTCCCTCTTCAACCACAACAACAACAACGCCTACGAGCGCGACGTGTGCCTGTCGGCCAAGTTCAGAATTTTGGTGTTGTTGCTCCTACTGCTGCTGCTGCTCATCCTGCTGCTACTACCGAGGTTTCTGTGGCTGAGCAGAATGAGGATTATGATGGAGATTATGATGGTGATTACGATGACGAGGGAGAAATTGCTCCAGTTAAGCACCAGGAACAACAGCCGCCGGTCGTCCCCATGGATACAATCGCAACGGTAGGGATGCACCACACCCTCAGGTACGGGATCATGACCATCTCCCTAAACTTAAATTGAATATTCCTACTTTTGATGGTCGATATGTTCCTGATATATATCTTACTTGGGAGTTAGAAACATAGCAACGTTTTACATGCTTGCAATTTCCTGAAGATAGTAGTGTTGCTGCTGCCGTTTGTTCTTTCACTAGTTTTTCTTGTGTTTGGTGGTCTGAATATTGTCAAATACATCATGCTAATATTCCAACTACTTGGCCTGCTTTGAAAACTTCTATGCATACTTGTTGGGTTCCACCATATTATCAACGTGAATTACTTCAAAACTTACAGCGTTTAAGACAAGGAAAAAGTTTGTAGAAGAATATCATCAGGAATTACAAACTGGCACGTTTTATGGGTGGATTAAATAGAGATATTCAGACTATTCTAGAATATAAGGATTATAACACTATCACTCGTTTATTCCATCTTGCTTGCAAAGCTGAACATGAAGTGCAGGATCGACATGCATTGGCGAGAACTTATTTTTCTGCAGGTCGCACTTCCTCATGGACACCACGAACCACATCTACTTCCACACGTCCTCCTGCATCAGCACCGCCTCATTCAGCCACCAATTCCACCAGAGATACCAGGAATCAGGCCTCTGCACCACCCTTCGCCAAGAGCACACCTTCTGGGCCCGCAAAGATTTCTTCTTCATCCATGGCATCCATAGATCAAACACATGAGGTTATTTGTCGTCCTTGCAAGGGTGGAGGTCATTATGCGAGAGAGTTCCCATCCAAGCGCCTGATGATTATTACTAAGGATGGTGGATATGACTCCGCCAGTGATTATTACGAGGAGACCCTCGCTCTTATTGCAAGTGAAGAACGGGGTGTTGATGATACTGAACAAGAGACACAATACATGGCTGCTGACTACGTTGACAGATATGAAAGCTTAGTTGCTCAACGTGTTTTAAGTGTGCAGGTAACATAGGCTGAGCAAAATCAGAGGCACAACTTGTTCCATACTAAGGGAGTGGTAAAGGAACGTTCTGTTCGCGTAATCATCGATGGAGGGAGTTGCAACAACTTAGCTAGTATGGAGATGGTGGAGAAGCTGTCTCTCACCACCAGACCACATCCTCATCCTTATTATATCTAGTGGTTCAACAACAGTGGCAAGGTTAAGGTAACACGTACTGTTCGTGTACATTTTAGCATTGCTACATATTCTGATTTTGTTGATTGTGATGTGGTACCCATGCAAGCATGCTCCATTTTACTTGGTAGACCATGGAAATTTGATAAAAATTCTGTACACCATGGTAGAACAAATCAATATACTCTTCTTCATAAGGATCAAAATATAACTTTGCTTCCTATGTCTCCTGAACATATTATGAAAGATGACATTGCTAGAGCTAGTAAAGCAAAACAAGAGCTACATAAGAGTAGAAATCAGATTGTAGAAAAGCTATTTGAGAAACACAATAAGCCTACTAAATCATCATCTAGTGTTTCCTCTGAAATAAAACTAAAGAGTGGTTGTTTACTTGCCACTAAATCTGATATTACTGATTTGGATATTACTACATCTGTTTGCTATGCTTTCATATGCAAAGAGGTATTATTTTCATTTGAGGACATGCCACCCTCTTTGCCTCCTGCTGTCATTAACATTTTGCAGGAGTTCGCTGACGTATTTCCACAAGACGTGGTACCGGGATTACCACCTATTAGAGGGATTGAGCATCAGCTTGACTTAATTCCCTGTGCATCGCTACCCAACCATGCACCATACCGTGTCTATCCAGAGGAGACGAAGGAGATTATGTGTCAAGTACAAGATCTGCTCGACAAAGGTTATATACGTGAATCTCTTAGTGTTGGAAATATGCCCCAGAGGCAATGATAAATAGTTATTATTATATTTCCTGTTTAAAGACAGTCGTTTATTATCCATGCTATAATTGTGTTGAATGAAAACGTAGATACATGTGTGGATACATAGACAAAACGATGTCCCTAGCAAGCCTCTAGTTGGCTAGCCATTTGATCAATGATAGTCAAGGTTTTCTGACTATATGCAAGTGTTGTCACTTGATAACTGGATCACATCATTAGGAGAATCATGTGATGGACTAGACCCAAACTATGAATGTAGCATATTGATCGTGTCGTTTTGTTGCTATTGTTTTCTGCTTGTCAAGTATTTGTTCCTATGACCACGAGATCATATAACTCACTGCACCGAAGGAATACCTTGTGTGCATCAAACGTCCCAACGTAACTGGGTAACTATAAAGGTGCTCTACAGGTATCTCCGAAGGTGTCCGTTGAGTTAGTATGGATCAGGACTGGGATTTGTCACTCCGTGTGACGGAGAGGTATCTCGGGGCCCACTCGGTAATACGACATCACACACAAGCCTTGCAAGCAATGTGACTAAGTGTAAGTCACGGGATCTTGTATTACGAAACGAGTAAAGAGACTTGCCGATAACAATATTGAAATAGGTATGCGGATACCGACGATCGAATCTTGGGCAAGTAACATACCGAAGGACAAAGGGAATGACATACGGGATTATATGAATCCTTGGCATTGAGGTTCAACCGATAAGATCTTCGGAGAATATGTAGGATCCAATATGGGCATCCACGTCCTGCCATTGGATATTGACCGAGGAGTGCCTCGGGTCATGTCTGCATAGTTCTCGAACCCGCAGGGTCAGCACACTTAAGGTTCGATGATGTTTTAGTATAGTTGAGTTATATGTGTGGTTACCGAATGTTGTTCGGAGTCCCGGATGAGATAACGAACGTCACGAGGGTTTTCGAAATGGTCCGGTAACGAATATTGATATATAGGATGGTTTTATTTGGTCACCGGAAAGTTCCGGACAATTTTGGAAGTGTACCGGGAGTGACGAATGGGTTCCGGGTGTTCACCGGGAGGGGCTCACCCACCCGGGAGTGAGCGCAAGGCCCTAGGGTGGCACCACAAGTCCTTAGTGGGCTGGTGGAGTCAGCCCAAGGAGTCCATGGCTCCACATAAATAAAATACCAATATAAAAGAAAGAAAAAGGAAAAAGGGAGGTGGGAAGGAAGAGGAGGACTCCTCCTTCCCAAACTGAATTGGAGGAGGAGTCCTCCTCCTCCTGACGGCCAACGCACCTTGAGGGACTTGTCCCTAAAGGCTAGCCCCTCCCCCTCCCTCCTATATATAGTGGTGGTTTAGGGCTTTTTGAGACACAACTTTGCCACGCGCAACTCTAGCCTAAACCACACAGTTTCACCTCCAGATTGGATTTCTGCGGAGCTCAGGCGGAGCCCTGCAGGAGTGGATCATCACCACCATCGGAGCGCCGTCAGGCTACCAGAGAACTCATCTACTTCTCCGTCTTGCTTGATGGATCAAGAAGGCCAAGATGATCGTCAAGCTGTACGTGTGCTGAACGTGGAGGTGCCGCCTGTTTGGCGCTAGATCGGAACGGATCGTGGGACAATTCGTGTGACGGTTCGAGGGACGTGAAGACGTTCCACTACATCAACCGTGTTTCTTAACGCTTCCTGCTATGCTATCTACAAGGGTACGTAGATCCAAATCTCCACTCGTAGATGGACATCACCATGATAGGTCTTCGTGTGCGTAGGAAGTTTTTTGTTTCCCATGCAACGTTCCCCAAAACTTAGTCCTTGTGTTGTTCCTATTATTCTAGTGCCAAAAAAGGATGGTACATCGCGTATGTGTGTTGATTATAGAGGCATTAATAATATTACTATTCGTTATCGTCATCCTATTCATAGGCTAGATCATATGCTAGATCAATTAAGTGGCTCTATAATTTTCTCCAAAGTTGATTTGCGTAGTGGATACCATCAAATTCGCATGAAATTGGGAGAGGAATGGAAAACGGCATTTAAAACTAAGTTTGGCTTATATGAGTGGTTAGTTATGCCTTTTGTATTGACTAATGCACCTAGCACTTTCATGATATTAATGAATGAGGTTTTACATGCTTTCATTGGACGATTTGTGGTAGTCTACTTTGATGATATACTGATTTATAGTAGATCTTTAGAGGAACACTTGGATCATTTGCGTGCTATTTTTACTGCTCTACATGATGCACGTTTGTTTGGTAACCTTGGGAAGTGCACCTTTTGCATAGACCGAGTATCTTTTCTTGGCTATGTTGTTACTCCACAGGGAATTGAAGTTTATAAAGCCAAGATTGAAGCTATTGAGAGTTGGCCACAGCCCAAAACAGTCACACAAGTGAGGAGTTTCCTTGGACTTGCCGGGCTTTATAGGAGTTCTGTGAGAGATTTCAGCACCATTGCTGCACCTCTCAATGAGCTTACAAAGAAGGATGTGCCTTATTCTTGGGGTACCGCACAGGAATAAGCTTTCACGATTTTGAAAGATAAGTTAACACCTGCTCCTTTACTCCAACTTCCTGATTTTAATAAGACTTTCGAGCTTGAATGTGATGCTAGTGTATTTGGATTAGGAGGTGTAATATTACAAGATGGTAACCTGTTGCATACTTTTCTGAAAAATTAAGTGGCCTAGTCTGAATTATTATACTTATGATAAGGAATTATATGCTCTTGTTCGGACTTTGGTAACATGGCAACATTATCTATGGCCCAAAGAATTTGTCATACATTCTGATCATGCATCTTTGAAACATATTTAAAGTCAAGGAAAACTGAACCATAGACATGCTAAATGGGTTGAATTCATTGAGACTTTCCCATACGTCATTAAACACAAGAAGGGTAAAGAAAATGTTATTGCTGATGCTTTGTCTCGTCGTTATACTATGCTTTGACAACTTGACTTTAAAATATTTGGATTGGATAGCATCAAATATCAATATGTGCATGATGCTGATTTCAAAGATGTGTTGGAGAATTGTAAAGAAGGGAGAACATGGAACAAGTTCATCATTAATAATGGATTTGTGTTTCGTGCTAACAAGCTATGCATTTCAGCTAGCTCCGTTCGTCTTTTGTTGTTACAGGAGGCGCATGGAGGAGGATTGATGGGACACTTTGGCGTAAAGAATACGGAGGACGTACTTGCTACACATTTCTTTTGGCCAAGGATGCGACGGGATGTTGAGCATTTTGTTGCTCGCTGCACGACATGTCAAAAAGCTAAGTCAGGACTCAATCCTCATGGTTTATATATGCCTTTGCCTGTACCTAGTGTTCCTTGGGAGGATATTTCTATGGACTTAGTTTTAGGTTTACCTCGAACAAAGAAGGGGAGGGATAGCATATTTATTGTCGTGGACAGATTTTCAAAAATGGCACACTTTATACCATGTCATAAAAGTGATGATGCTGCTAATGTGGCTGATTTGTTCTTTCGTGAAATTATTTGCTTGCATGGTGTGCCAAATACGATTGTTTCACATCGTGATGCTAAATTTCTTAGCCACTTTTGGCGATGTTTATGGGCTAAGTTGGGGACAAAATTGCTTTTTAGTACTACATGTCACCCCCAAACTAATGGACAAACTGAAGTAGTCAATAGATCTTTGTCTACTATGCTTAGGGCTGTTTTGAAGAACAATCTAAAACTGTGGGAAGAATGCTTGCCTCATATTGAATTTGCTTATAATCGTTCACTGCATTCTACTACAAAGATGTGTCCTTTTGAAGTTGTGCATGGTTTCCTACCTCGTGCACCTATTGATTTGTTACCTCTTCCATCTTCGGAGAAGGTTAATTTTGATGCTAAAGAACATGCTGATTTGATATTAAAGATGCATGAGTTAACTAAGGAAAATGTTGAGGGCATGAATGCTAAATATAAACTTGCTCGAGATAAGGGTAGAAAACATGTTGTCTTTGCACCTGGAGATCTTGTTTGGTTGCATTTGCGTAAGGATAGGTTTCCTGATTTGCGCAAGTCAAAGCTAATGTCGTGTGCTGATGGTCCTTACGAAGTGTTAGAGAAAATAAATGATAATACATATAGACTTGAGCTGCCTGCAGACTTTGGGTTAGTCCCACTTTTAACATTGCAGATTTGAAGCCATATTTGGGTGAGGAAGATGAGCTTCCATCGAGGATGACTTCAGTTCAAGAAGGGGAGGATGATGATGACATCAACACCATTATTACACCCACAACCCCAACTGCTATACATACTGGACCAGTTACTAGAGCTCGTGCACGCCAATTGAATTACGAGGTACTTTCATTTCTTGGGAATACTTCTAATGTTCATGAACATATGATGCTGCCTAAGTTAGATACTTTTGTTGTGCTCATGAATGAAGGGCCTAGTATGGACAACAAGGATATCCATTGGAGCAGGATCAAGAATGGAGAAGAAGGTGCACGCGCGGGAGAGAACAATGGAGCTTCCACTGGTGATTTTCGCACTTTAAATCCACCATAAGGAGAGCATGAAGGCTTTGGACGAAATATTCAAGACATCACTTTATAAATTTCGTCCATAGGCTATTATAGGTGTTGCGTCACCTTATTTTTGGGCCAGGCCCATGTAATTTCGAAATACCATAATATAGGCTATTTTTAGAGTCTGTATGTGTGGGGAAACCGAGTTTAGGGCTGTTTTCGGACCCTCCTCCAAGGGTCACGAAATTGCCTCTCTATCCCCTCATATATACAGCCCTTAGGGCACCGTTTAGACTTGGGTTTTGTTTAGATTACAAGTCGCCATAGCTGCAACTTCGCGTTCTTCATTTGTGTTCCATGACCAGACAAAGGCGTCACAGAACACCATCTTCATCAATAAAGCTTTGCTCTTATATTCACAATATCTTGATTGCAATCTTAGTTTCTTGCTTGTTCTTTGTTTGCATGCAGGAAACAGACCTTCGTGGACAGGTTGATCATGCTCTGGCGTGGTTAATAACCTCTCAGAGTTGGTTTAGAGATTGCTAAGGCATGACGTCCTCACACGTTCGTAGTCGGATCGTCAAAGTCGACTCTACCAAAACAAAACCACCATCTCATCGAAAGACAGGGACAACTTCGCCTTTACCAGTTGTTGCTAGTAGCTCTCTTGATTCCACTAATGATTCTTTTATCCAAGTTACACTTGAGCAAGAAAATGATTTTTTGAAAGTGTTATATAGAGAGGTGTCTTCAAGAGTCTTGTCGGAAGTAAGCAATTTGAGGAAATTGTGTGCAAGCAAGGACGACATTGAAAGAAACAAGGTGTTGGCTACTTCAACGTCAACGAAGGTGATTGGGAAGAAGGACCATATCCCATTCCTAAGTTTGTTCCTCAAGAGGAGAAGTATGATCCTACTCCTCCCAAGGGAACTAGCTCACAAAATGACCTTCTACCAGAAGACCATAAGGGCAAGGGAAAGCTTCAAGGGGACATTGACTTATTTGAAGAGGAACCCCAAGTCAAGGTCAAGTGGATTCCCAAGGACACGTCTACCACTACCTCATCTAGTGCTACCACAACTTCAAGGATTCCCATCAAGTTTATGTGGATCCCCAAGAGGAAGAACTTGAAAGTTCTTGAGGGGTGACTCAATGAATGAAATCAACTCTTATTCATTTTGGCAAGAACTATATGCAATCAACCTCACCCATATGCTTAGTTCAAGGAGTCACATATTCCCTCAAATGTAAGCAAGGAACAAGGTGACTAATGTATCTTTGGACATCATCTCATATGTACTTCACTCCATGTCCATAGATATTCTTGCATATGGTCCTTGTGCTTTGGGACTAACCCATGTAGGTGAGAATAGTAAGAAACAAAAAGGATTGCTCCCAACTCAAGATGATCTTCATCAACATTGAGCATCCACCACTACTTCACCTACTTGAAGTCTTGTATGACAAAACCCATGGTTAGTTTATCCCTCTTAGGGGGATGTCATATCAAGGGGAGCTTTACTCTAAATCTTGAGTATAATCATCTCCCAAGGATATGAACACATTAATGCTTATGTAAAAGTGGTAACCCCACTTGTGCTTAACGAGGAGTGATCTATGATCAAGTATTCTTACTTGGCTACTTAGTCAATACACTCATACATAGATGACTTTGTCATCACCCAAGTGCTTGATAGATGCTAGGATGTTTGTGCATGTTCACCATATTCTATCTATCATCTTATTGTGTGAGCATGTTGGTCTGCATGTTTTTGCTCATTCGAGGACATCCAATTGTTTTTATTTGGCTCTTCTTTATATTTTGCCAATTGGATGGACAATAATGCCTAGGACCCTCCTCTAGCTATCTATGCTTTCTCATCTCAAGTTCTATTCATGCTTCATCCCAAAACTTGAACAAGCACTTGTCCATCCCTGTGTGTGAAAGATTACTCCGGAGTTCAGTATTGTCAAAGGCCGCGTTCCAAAACCTCTTTGTGAATCTCGGTGAGACCAACCCCATAGACTCGGTTCCACCAAATTCCCAAAGTTGATCTGGTTTTTCAATCTCGGTACCACCGAAATCACCAACTCGGTTACACCGAGTTTCCCTGTCAGCTGATAGCACAAGAACGTGGTGACACCGATTTTGTAATCTCGGTGACACCGACAACGACGGACATACAATCTCGCAGACCGGACGTTTTGAAATCCACTCCTCAAACGTTTCGTTCCCAAACCCTAAGCTGCCGCCATAGGACCCGAGCACCTCCACCGTTGGGATTCGCCGCCGTCGACAGAATCTTCGCCGTCGTCGTCGCCGTAGTCGGGCCGCCACCATGCTAGGGTACGGTTTCGATCTGCTCTTGCGCTCCTTTAATCCAACTCATGCGCATTAGGACTTTTTCTCTTCTTGCCACCATGTGCAAACCCCTCCTTCTACGACAGAATATCGTAGCATAGAGAACGATGGAATTTAGGATCTGATCTACCGCAGCATGCAACTCGGTGAGACCGAGTTGGTAAAATCGGTTCCACCGATTTTAGTTTTAGGGGTCCTGAGAAGCAAATTGGTGAGACCAAGCAGTTCTTTTCGGTGACACCGGAAAGACTGCCAATTCTGTGTTATTCGAGTAGATTTTTTCGGTGACTCCGAAATGACCAACCCAGTGCTACCGATTTATATTCTGCAGAAGATCATACCCTAAGTTTGTGAGTTCAAATTTTGTGAAATCCTTTTGTATTTTGTGATGCTCAACCCTTCTGCTCTTCTATATCTATTTCACAGGGTTGCTATTTGCCGGTTTAATGTTGTGTTGTTGCTTGTCTGCCAAGATGTCAGGATCTGAGGATAGCCAGAGTGATTTCAGAGAAAACAGTGTTGAGATGGACTCAGGTACAAGTCCTAAGAAGACAGACTCTGCCCTGGTTCTTACAGCTCCCAAGGCTTTCCCAAGGCAGCTACCATGTAGAGAAAGAAGCTTAATTCAGATGAAGCAGACTCGAATTTTGTGCCAGAGGAAACTTCAGCTCCTCCAAAGGCTCCTAAGAAGACTGGCAAGAAAGATCATGCAAGACCTGCTAATCTTAGAGCTCCTAAGACTGCAAGGCAGAGCACGACACTCTCCACTAATAAACCTACCAAGAAGGTTGGTGTGAAGAGAGCTAGGAGGAGGGTAATTCATATTATTGGGAGAAAAACTTCTATGTATGAGGAACCAGAAGATGCTGCTGGAAAAGATGAGATCCCGCTCCTCATAAGAAGAAACCTCATGCCTGATGCCATGCCCAGGAAATCTGCTCCTAAACCTCCTTCTAAGGCTAAAAAGGTTGTAGCTCATACAAAGACTACAAAGGATATTCCTGCAGCTGCCAAGGAGAAAGGCCCTGCTTCTAGTGCCTTTGATATAGAGGAAGAAGAAGAAAATGCACCCATTCTCACAAAGCTCCAACCAAATCTGCCACTGCACAATGCTACTCATCCAATAGATGAAGATATGAAGAAGAGGAAAGATGCAGATTTCAGGAAATGGAGAGCTGCCAATCCATATGCCATAAGGAGAAGGACTATTGTTGATCCAAGGTTTCACACCAAGGAACAACAAGATTTTTATGAGACTGTTTTGTATGACAAAAGTCCAGCTGTTAGTGACATGAGATACATTGATTGGGCTTACATCAAAGCCAATGAAAAATTCTTTCCCCATGGGCAAGACAATTTCAAGTCTGTAGACTTGAAGATTTTGTTGGAAAAGAGATGGCCCCATGGAATGATGAACTGATCATGCAATTCTACTCAAGTGTTCATTTCTATGGAGACGGTTCTCTGATGTGGATGACTGATGGTCACAAGTATGAGTCAACGATTGATGAGTGGGCCACTATCATTGGTGCCCCTAAGAAGAAAGAGAGTGATGTTGATGTGTACTCTGAGCCGAAGATGAGTCACAACTCCATGGCCAACATGTACAAGGCAATTCCTCACAACTTTTTAGCAACTCACAGGATGGGCTCAATGTACTTCTTCCAAGCAGGGATACCCACAACTAACACCATTCTGGGACACACCTTGATGCCCAAATCAGGTGATGATAGGATGATTAGAGGTCACACCATCAATTTGCTGCACCATTTGGACTCTCAGACTAGATTTAGAGTGGCGAACTTGATAGTAGAGACTATCAGGAGGACTGCTGCTGATTAGAAAAGATCTTGTGGATATGCCCAGTACATTCAGATGCTTATCAATGCCAAGCTAAGAAAGCATGCATTTCTCCTTGATTGTCCCCATTTACCTCTTTAGCCAGAACTTCAAGACAATGAAGTGGTGATGGATGACAATGATCCAATCTCGGTTGCAACTAGAATGGCAACAGAGGCAGCGTAAGCCGAGGTTGCTAGAAATGTGCCACCACCAGTTCCATAGCTCAGAACTCAAGTTGAGAAAATGGCATTTCTAGTTAGCTCTATTCAAGGTATGGAGAAGAACATCTCGGATATACTGCAAAATCATAAGAGCTTAAAGAGCGTCGTGGAAACAAAGTTTCATGACATGGATGTGAAGGTAACAAAATTGACCACTATAGTCAAACAACTTCAACATGAAGTTGACTCAGTGCAGATTCCACACCCATATGATGATGATGATGATAATGATGATGCTGAAGAGTCGCCTCCTCTCACTACCACTCGGTTCAGCACCAAGCCTAGATCAATCGTTGTACCTCCTTCGGAGACAAGACATACTTCATTAGCTCAAGCATCTCCACTTCAGCTCCAGCTCCAGCTCAAGCACCTCCAATATCCACTCCTCCAGCTCCAGGTCACTCAGGAGAAGCCTTCATGGACGCTATTCTATCGACTCCGTCATCATCTACTAGAGAGACGATTTGCTCTATACTTTTGAACTTTTTGGTAACTTGTTGCCAAAGGGGTTGTGTTGGTGTTCTGGGAATGGGGGTACCTAGACTTGCCTGCATGTGGCCCAGAGCTGGCCCACTTCATCAAGCAAGCACAATCGGGCACGTCACCACTCAAGGCAAGGTCCTCGCGAGGGGCCTCGCGAGGAGGTACAACATCAAGACCCGCAGGGGGCCTCATCAGGACCCCTCCGGAGCGGTGGATATTCCGAGGAGAGACCCTGGCTCAGGAGTCAAGAATGATGCAGAGGAAGGACAGGCGAGCAGTAGACAGCAGGACGTAGCATTTCCCCTTTTGTGCAAAGGGGGCAAGGACGAGTTGGGGTTCCCAAGGCATTTTCCAAAGGTTTCCTTTGTGATGCAACAAGGCCATCGCCGCCCGCCAGCAAGACCGACGTCATCCCTCGACCCGTCCCTGCCGCGCTAGCAGCCACATTGTAGGGGAAGACCACCTTTGGGTAGGGGAGCATGTTCCCCTGTTCCCCTTCAAAATTGGCTGTTGTGGGATCCCTTCCTGCCGAAACGATAAGGGAAGAGGACTGGGTCCGCCACTATATAGATAGAGAGTAGGTTAATTCATTTGGGGCCGATTCATCCATTCGCCCACCTGCACCACAAAAAGGCCACCCAGCCTACGGGGGCCATGGAACACTATACTAGTTCGTCCACCAACCTCCACGAGAGGCAATCAACCAAAGCAGGAGTAGGGTATTATGCTTCTCAGCGGCCAGAACCTGGGTAAACTACCGTGTTCTGTGTCTTCTTCACCATCGAGTGAGTTCTCTGCCATCCCCAGTGAGTAGCGAGTTAGGTGAGGCGAGCCCGTGATATATCCTCGTACACGCCCCTGTGTTCGAATCTTTAGGGTTTTGCGGAGCCCCAAATCTGACATTTGGCGCACCAGGTAGGGGGCGTGTCAAGGTTTCCTCCAAGCTCCGCCTTCACCAAGCTTTGCCACTCCTATGGCTAATGCTCGCGGGGCTCACGCCGAGCGCCACGCCACCCGCGTTGCTCAAACGGTGCCCATGGGCCCCGCCGGCACACGCCGGTCACCATCGCCCATGTTGAACGCTGCCACAGGCCTCGACGCTCAAGAACAGCAAGGTTCCTCCCAGCCGGCTACCGAGCAGCCCGATGACTGCACCGCTACTCCGTCGCTCATCCGGGCTTCCGAGTCGCCCCCCCGCGCCCGACGGGAGATGCCGCATGGCCGGCGCGCGCTTGCCATGGCCGTCGAGCTGCTCCGCTACCGGCCTGCCCCTGACCGCCACAACGACTGGCTCCAGCACGTCGAGGAGGTCGTCGCCGCTACCGGTGATCCCCCGGCGCTCTCGTGCTCGTTTCGACCCCAACCATCCCTGGCGAACGACAAGGAGCAACACGCGCACCCCCACCTCCGCGGCGTGGCGCGCACCTCGAGCCCAGGCAGGAAGCGCGTCCCCGCGACCGGCCTCGCGAACCCAGGGCGAGGCCGGGAGATGAAGCAAGCTGTCACATGGTTTCTCCTTCACGCGCCGATGTGCGCACACTCCCGACGTTGCAAATCCCGCGCTGCGAGCGTGCCTCGCTCAAAGTAGACCCATTGGAGCAATAGGACCAGGTCGCCCTCGCGGGCGCTGCACCCATTGGGCCGGTGGGGTGCCTCGCCATCGCCCCTGAGCCCTACCCAACTGAGTGGCCCTACAAGTTCAAGCCTGATCTACCCCCGCGCTACGACGACACCCTGGACCCGGCCGAGTTCCACCAACTCTACATGTTGAGTATCAAGGCGGCAGGAGGGGGCGACACCTTCACTGCGTGCTGGTTCCCCATGGCGCTCAAGAGCGGCGCACTCTCTTGGCTCCTCAACCTCCCAAGGGCGTCCATCACCTCCTGGGATGATCTACGCAAACGCTTCATCGCCAACTTCCAGGGCACCCGCGACCGCGCTCCCACCATGAACGACTTGCGGCGCATCAAGCAGCAGGAGGGGGAGATGCTGCACAAGTTCATACAACGCTTCACGGCCATACACCTCAAGATCCCCAAGGCGTCGGATGTGGCCGTCATCTCGACCTTCTCCGATGGATTCACCGACCTCAAGATGAAGGAGGAGCTCGCCATGGGTGATGAAATGAGCACTGCACTGGAGATGTTCAACCTAGAAAACAAGTGCGCCAGGGCTGAAGAAGGTCGCCTGCCACTCCTCGGGCCTTAGGCGGCGGAACCAGAAAAGAAGAAGACCAAGGCCAAGGAGACGAAGCGCAAGGCTCCAGCGGGGCTCGCAACCGAGCCTGAGGCGAAGCACGACCGAGGGGGAGAACGCCCGTCAGGAGGGGGGCCAATGTGCATCTTCCATGGCACCTTGTCCATGATACCTCCGAGTGACACGAGCTCCGACTGGGCCGTGCCAAGGACTTTAGAAGGCGCATCAGAAGGGGAGACAGAGGGCCCGCGCGCGACGGTGGTCGTAGTGGAGGCCGTTGGGATGACAAGGAGCCGCGTGAGGGGTGGCATGAACAACCTCATGAAGACCGTTGGCGCGGCCAGCCTCAGGAGGACCGCTGGCGCAACCGGGCTCGGGACGGCCGCTCGCGTGACGACCTTCACGAGGGACAACGACGCGGTCAGCCTCGTGAGGTTCGCCCTCATGAGGCTAGGCTGCCTCCACTGCCTCCGCCACCCACAAGGAGGGATGAAGACAGGTAGAATGATGGGTCTGGGGCTTCCAGGAGGTTAGGGCGGTGGCCTCCATCCTGGGCGGTGCCCAGACCCAGGCCTCAAACTGCGCCTTCAAGCAGTTCGCCCGGGAGGTGAATGCCGCTCTCCCGAATCCTGAAGCGATGCGCCCCCTCAACTGGTCCTAGACCACCACCACCTTCGACCCAAGTGATCAACTCAGGTGCTCGTTCATGGTTGGCAAGCTCCCCATGATGTGCACCCTGACCATCAGCAACGTCCTTGTCACCAAGACCCTTATCGACTGTGGAGAGGGGCTCAACTTCCTCTCGGTCGAGACCTTCGAGACACTCCAGCTACCGTACGAACAACTCATGCCGACCAGACCCTTCTCACGAGTCACGGAAGGGTCCACCGTGCCCATCGGGCAGGTGCGCCTGCCAGCCACCTTTGGTGAGCGCATGAACTACCACACCGAGATCATCGTCTTCGACTTTGCGCACATCCACCTATCGTACAACGCGATCCTTGGGTACTCGACACTCGCCAAGTTCATGGCAGTGACCCACCATGGCTACAACATCCTCAAGATGCCAGGGAGCAACGACGTCATCACCATCGCCTGCGACGAGAAGGATGTCGTCTGTACACTCAAGCGCTCCTACCGCGCCGCGGTGGCGGAACGCTCGAACGACAGAGAATATGAGACACCTCGCGAGGACCCACGCAAGAAGAAGAAGCAACTCCTCCCCACGGAGCGCCCTGGGACTTCGGGCTCCGTGCCCAGGGACAGGGTCATGGCTCCAATCACATAGGAAGGCGTGCTTGGCGCCCCCCTTGGGTCAGGCCTGGGGGCTCCCACCGGAGAGGTTCCCGGCGTGACTAGTGAGGCGAGGGTGGTGCTCAAGCACAAGCCGACGGCACACTCCGGTGCGCGTCCGCCCAACTCCCGTGAGTCCGTCATCAGAGCGATCCAAGAACTTCGAGAGGCCGAGGTCGTGCGAGGCGGGGACTGCTGTGCATCACAAATGACAGTCGCCGTCATCGGCATGGTCGATCGTTCCCACATCTACATCAACACGCTCTCAATTCACAGAGCCGTGGCTCAAGGCCCCTTTTGGCCCGCGCGAACTGACCATCGGTGGGTGTACCCGGGCGCCGGCACCCTAATGCCCTTAGGGCTGGGGAACGCGGCTGCTACCTATCGGCGGCTCCAGCAGACCATGCTCATGCCTTGCCTGCTGGGGCATGGTGAGGAAGAGGAGGAGATGCTCGGGCCAAGTGAAGGTCTCCAGCCTCGGGAGACGACGGACCCGTGAGGGTCGCGATCGTGGAAGCACGAGATCGGGCGACAACGACGCCCTCGGGCCTTCAGCGGCGTGGCTGCCAAGTGACTTTTTGTTGGCTGTTGCCAGGTAACTTTTTGGTTCACTCTGTCCGAGGGCGCCCACAGGGCCATGCGGCCCCCAAGAGTTCAGGGTACTCCCCAACCGCCACTTTCATTTGCACATCCTTCAGTTGTTTCTGTCGCACCCACTTCGAACCCTACCATTCTACCTTGCTTGCATCTTTGGGCGGTCGGCCCCCCGCTTGAGGGCTCCAGCCGAAGCTTATCCTTGCCGGCCTCCTAAGGCAGCAGACACCCTTCCTCACTCCCGAAGAAGAAGTCAGCAGAGTTTACCATTGACCCAAAAGGAATTAGGATCCTATGCTTCGGGGGTAGGGACACTCGCGAGGCCAAAGCGTCCTCGCGACCTCCCAGATACACCCCCCGTGACAATCTCACGTAATAACGTGGTGCGACTGTATACGCTCGCCCCCCAAGGACGCAGAGGGGTCCCTCCCACGCCTAGTGGCATCCCTATGCTCCGCGATGGGGAAAAGACTGTGACACTCTCACGTAATAACGAGCTGCGGCTGTATACGCTCGGGGCCCCCCGAGGATGCAGAGGGGTCCCTCCCATGCCTAGTGGTGTTCAACGCTCCTCACTGGGGAGAAGACGGAGGCAATCAACTCAGTCCACCAATGACTATGCCTGCAGGTGGGAAGGAAATCAACTCAGTCCACCAATGACCATGCCCGCAGCTGGCAACGAAATCAACACAGTTCACCAATGACTATCCCCGCACCTGGCAGGGAAATCAACACAGTACACCAGTGACTATGCCCACAGCTTGCCAAGAAGTCAACCCAGTCCACATATGACTACGCCCACGCCCAGTGCGAGGGACTGACAACTGGAGGTACGGAGCTGCTCGTACGTCAAGGGGGATCCCTGAGCATCGCGACTCAGGGGCCTAACTGCGCCCGTAGCCCCTTCCCTCTTGGGCCATCCTGGAATCTGGTCCGTTCAATGGCGATGGAGGTACGCGCGGGGCGGGCCCTGCCGACGCAGAGCCTAGTGCGCTCAGCAAGCCACTTAAAATTTCTTAGGGAGAATGCTGGAGTCACTCGTACGTCAAGGGGGACTCCTGAGCATCGCAACTCAGGAGCCTGAACTGCGCCCATAGCCCCTTCCCTCTTGGGCCGCCCAGGCGGTCCAACGGAGGTGGAGGTATGCGCGTGGCGGGCCCTGCCGATGCAGAGTGCTGAAGGAGTTCAGTATTGTCAAATTGTCAGTTTCTGAGGAGGGACATTGGAGTCGCTCGTACGTCAAGGGGGACTCCTAAGCATCGTGACTCAGGGGCCTAACTATACTCATAGCCCCTTCCCCCTTGGGCCGTCCTGGTATCCGGTCAGTCCAATGGCGCCGGAGGTACGTGCAGGGTGGGCCCTGCCAACGCAGAGTGCTGAAGGTGTTCTGAAGTTTCAAAATCCTCGCCGCATTCCCCTCATGAGGGTTGCTCGCACGTCAAGGGGGACTCCTCAGCATCGCGACTCAGGAGCCTAACTAGACCCGTAGCCCCTCACCTCTTGGGTCGTCCCGGAATCCGATCGGTTCTATGGCGGCTCACGTATGTGCGGGCCGGGCCCCGCCAACGCAGATTATCACACCAAACATGAAAGAAACGAGGCAAAGAAAACATTCAAGCAGTCAGCCAGTTATTACAAGCCTTAACAAGTTCTTGAAAACACAAATGAGTTTGACGCCTCCACGAGGCACGATGTGCATTGCAGGGAAAAACAGGGGGAAGAAATCAGGAGGAACCGCCGCCGCGGGTCGCTCCATATTCAAGGGGCTTGTCGTTGGTGTCAGTGGCGTCGTCTTCCCCACCGTCGGCTTCAACGACATCCGGAGATGGGGGAACTGCGACGCGAGCGAACCTCTTCACCAACGCCTCCACGGGGCCCTTCACCGCCTCCGCAATGCTATTGCGGGCCTTAGTAGGGACCAGCAGGATCACGGAGTCGAAGTCAAACCCCGACTCACAAAGATGAAGGTGACTGAAGACGCGTGTCGCGGCCTCAGAAAAGAGGTCGCGACACTCACTGTCCAAGACCTTGTCCACCTAGATGATGGCGTGCTCCAATGCCACGGCAAGCTCCACCGCGATCACGGCGAAGCCGCCCTCTAGGGTGACCATAGGCTCGTTGAACTCGTCCCGGTAGAGGGTGTGGAGCGCCGTGCGAAGCATGAGCTGAACATCAGGGAAGCCGACCAGCTCCGTGGCCTTCTTCTTCTCGGCCGTGGCGAGGGCTTCCCCCTTGGCATCGAGAATGGTCTTCTTCGAGGCGATGTCCTTATCCCGCTCGTCCAAGCGCGCCTACTTCATGCCTAGACGAGTTTCCTCCTAGGAGAGGTGTTCTTCCCAGGCGGCGAGCTTGGTCTTGCGGGCCTTGAGTTCTTCCTCCCGCAGGCGAAGCTGCTCGGCTAGCTTGGCTTGTTCTTCTTGGAAGGCCTTCAGGCGAGCCTCCGCCTCTTCACAGCGTTTGGTAGCCGCTGCGACTCCTTTCATCGCCTCGTCGCGCATGGCGCGAGAAGATTCAGCGTCCTTCATCGCCTTCTCAGGCGTGGCTCGAGCGGATTCGGCTTCCTCCAGCACCTCCTCGCGCGCAGCGCGAGCAACATTGGCCTCCTTCTCTCCCTCCGACATCACGACCGCGACCTTGCCCAGGGCAGCGAAGGCCATGTTCAGGACACCCTGGATGTATACCGGAGTCCTCTCGATCTCCCCCTGAGGAGGCTCTAGTGCTGTCGCGGGCGGTGTCATCAGGGAGGCAACGTCATGAGGGACAGGGGGCTCCGAAGGTTGCTCGGAGATTGCGAGCATTGGCGCATCAGTGGACTGAGGGGCCTCAAGAGCCTGCCCCTCGGGAAACGGCGCCGCCACGACCGCCTCAGGACGCTTCGAGGGCTCGGGGGCTTGACGACCGATGCCTGAGAGGTCGCCTTCCGAGTCTCCCCCTCTTCATGGGCATGCGGCGACGCGTTGGGGAGGGCCGGCAGTGTGTTAGGAGTTGTGTTTGACTTGACGCCCACCTTCTTCTTTTTCGCCCCCAGCGAGGCAATGCCCCTGGACATCAGGCAAAAAGGGAATCAACCATGCGCGGACGATGGACGCACGGGGCGTGCCAAGATGAGTCACTTACTCTTCGAAGTCGACCCATCTCCTCTTCCTCTCCGCCCTGGCGACGATAGGGGTGACAGGCCCCCCCACGGAGGGGGAGAGCCGAGCACGTCTGACTTCCCGCCAACGGAGGCAGGACGTGCCAAGGGCGACTCAGCTCCGTGCTTCCGGGGGGCGAGCACGCACGCGGACCGCGTGGCACGCATGGCTGACGTGGGTCCCTTGGAGATCCTGGTCACGTGCGAGGAGACCTCCAAGGAGACTTCGTCGATGACATCATCATATTCAAGCTAGCACAGAAGGACGACCCATGACGGGAGAGGCGTGCTTGCCCGATAGTCGTCGACGGTCTTCTCCGAGTCGTCCCCACCGAAGGTGTCGTCCGATGACACCTCGACTGGACCAGAGACCTCGGCCGAGAAGAGCCCCCGCTCATCGAAGACAGGCAGCGTGGCGATCAGATCGACCCGGTCGTTGAGACGGTACATCGGACCCATAGCCTCGGGCAGGTCACCAGGGTCACCACCCAGCAGGGTCGCCATGACCCTGTTTAGCTCCTCGATACGAAGTTCCTGGGACCGGAGCTTGGGCTTGTCATCACCGGACTGGTAGTCCCACAGGGGCCTAGAATGGGCGTGAAGGGACATCGCGCGCTGCGCTAAGAATTCCTTCACTATCATCCCGCCGGTGAGCCTCTTGGCACTGTTGTCGCGGGAGAAACGCTCCAGGATGGGCTCGGCCTGAGGGTCGGATAGATTCGCTGAGTTCTATGCAGAAGTCTTCTCTGGCAGCCCCTTCGGCACCTCCAGCCGAGGGTTGGCGTCCTTGAGGCTCATGAGAACCCAATGGTGCCTGAAGTTTTCCACCTTCTTCCCGGCCTTCAGGAGAAAATTGCTGCTCTGGGCCGCTATGAAGGAGACATATGCCGACAAATGGGCACCGTCGTGCAGACGCATGCTGAAGAAATGGTGGAAGATGGCTACTGAAGACCGCAAGCCTACGAAGGCCTCGTAGTAGAAAGCAAAGACGAACAAGAGCAAGATGTAGTTGGGCTGCAGGTGAAGGGCCTGGATCCCATAGTGATTCAGGATGGCGGGGAATAATGAGGAGAAAGGCGGCACCATCCCGACGAAGATGCTACATAGGAAGAAGGGGTATACCGCCTTCGACGCGGGCGGCTTCGCTGTGGCGCCGGACCAGATCAGGGTCCGCCCATGCTCGGTGGACTCGGCCGCCGTCCATTGGAGCACGGGGGTAAGATCCACATCCTTGGAGAGGGCGCACTCGAAGATCGGAGGAGCCGGGGCAGGACCTTGCGTCTCTCGCTTCTGCTTGCCGGCGGGCGCCATCGCTGAACCGACAAGGGAAAGGCGCGGTGCTGGATCTGGGAGACGCCAGTTGGAGTTGGAGACCGAGGAGGAAGAGCGAGTGTGGGAGAAAGGAAAGAAATGATGGACCGCCACAACGAGTCAGGTTCCTAATAGCTTGGGCAGAGAAAAAAGGCAAGGGAGACCCGACATCAGCCGTGTGACACGCACCGGCCTGGCCCGCAGGCATTTAGGGCCCGTAGCGCCTTAGGCCGCCCCAAGGCTTCGCCTGGAGGCCGGCGCGGTACTGTCAGTGTTCTAGGAATGGGGGTACCCAGACTTGCCTGCCTGTGGTCCAGGGCTAGCCCACTTCATCAAGCAAGCACAATCGGGCGCGGCACCACTCAAGGCAAGGTTTCGCGAGGGGCCAAGCCTCGCGAGGAGGAACAACATCAAGACCCGCATGTGGCCTCATCAGGACCCCACCGAAGCGGCGGATATTCCGAGGCGAGACCCGGCCTCAGGAGTCAAGGATGATGCGGAGGAAGGACATGCAAGCAACAGAGAAGAGGAGGAAGCCGTTTCCCCTTTAGTGCAAATGGGGCAAGGACGAACCGGGGTTCCCAAGGCATATCCCAAAGGTTTCCTTTCTGGTGCAACAAGGCCATCACCGCCCGCCAGCAGGACACACATCATCCCTGGACCCGTCCCTGCAGAGCTGGCAGCCACTTTGCAGGCGAAGACCACCTTTGGGCAGGGGAGCATGTTCCCCTTTTCCCCTTCAAAATTGACAGTTGTGGGATCCCTTCCCGCTGAAATGATAAGGGAAGAGGACCGGGGCCGCCACTATATAGATAGAGAGTAGGTTACTTCATAGGGGGCCGATTCATTCATTCACCCACCTGCACCACAGAAAGGCCACCCAGCCTCTGGGGGCCCTTGAACACTGTATTAGTTCGTCCACCAAACTCCACGAGAGGCAATCCACCAAAGCAGGAGTAGGGTATTACGCTTCTCAGCGACCCGAACCTGGGTAAACCGCCATGTTCCGTGTCTTCCTCACCATCGAGTGATTTCTCTGCCATCCCAAGCGAGTAGCAAGTTAGGTGAGGCGAGCCCGCGAGAGATCTTCGTACACGCCCCTGAGTTTGATTCTTTAGGGTTTTGCGGAGCCCGAAATCCAACAGGGAGAAATGTATAGATCATGGGGCTTCGAGAGAGAGATTTTGACTTTATTTTGCTCTTATTTGGTTTTACAAACTTTGGTCTTTTGGATGACTTTATCCAGTTATCTGTGTGTGATCATACGCTTTGCTTGGTTGATGCTATTCATTATCTTTTAAGCTATTGTTGTGATGATCATTCACTTATCTTGTTGGTGTCATGTGCAGTACTATTCACTCTTATCTTGTATGCGCACCACCAAGTTGTATGTGACATGGAAGAGTGACCCATGATCCTAATTGATTGTGCATTTGCATTCAAACGCAAATTTTAAATAATGCACAAATATAGGGGGAGCTCTTTCTTTTCACATCTTCTCTAACAATTGATTATATATTTTGTCGAAGCTTTGATCTATATGTTGTCATCAATTACCAAAAAGGGGGATATTGAAAGCATAATTGGGCCCTAGGGTGGTTTTGGTAATTGATCACAACATATGCATCATTGGAATAATATGTTTATCGAAGTATATTTCAGAAAAGTTCAAAAGATGCTTTGGCTAAAGGCTTATGCGGAGATGCCCCTCGATGCAAGAAAGGAATAAGATTGGCTCAAGCTTCAAGCTTGAAGACTCTTCATTTTGTATTTCTGATAAATCACTTTTGAGTCCACAGGAAAGCCAATACTATTAAAAGAGGGTGAGGTACTAAAATGAACTGGTTTCTGAAGTGCTCAAAGTTAGCCACCAAAGTACTCAGTCATTTTTCCCACATAACCATTCTGTCCAATACCACACACTCAAAATCGGTGCCACCAACTTTCCCATTTCGGCACCATCGAGTTTGATCTCAGACAGAACCCTAGCCATTCCCACCAAACTGGTGCAACCGAAAGCTTATCAGTGCTACCGAGTTTATGTGACCAAGTTTCTGTTGCCTTGGTACACAAAATCAGAATTTCCAAGTTTGTGTATCGGTGTCACCGAGTTGTGTCATCTGACCATTAGCCACCTTTTCGGTGCCACCGAGTTGTGTATATCGGTTCCACCAAGATTCAAAAGTTGATGCCTTTTGTCCAAGTCAGTACCACTGAGTTTATGACTTCAGTGTCACCAAGTTGGCCACTTTAGGTGTAACAGTGGGATTTTGTGTGCTCCTATATATACCCCTGCACCCACCTCTCATTCGTAGAAGAAGCACTCAGAACACACACTTCATTGCCAGATCCATTTTCTGAGAGAGAGCCACCTACTCATGTGTTGAGACCAACATATTCCAATCCAATCATTTGAAACTTGATCTTTAGCCTCCCCAAGTTGCTTTCCACCAAATCAATATCTCCTACCAATGCCTATTCTGTGAGAGATTGATTTTGTGTTGAAGAGACTATCTTTAGAAGCACAAGAGCAAGGAGTTGATTGATCTACCACATCTATTACCTTTTGGAGGGTGGTGCCTCCTAGATTTGTTAGGTGTCGCATGGGAGCCTCCTACTTCGTGTGGTGGAGTTGCACTAAGATGTTTGTAAGGGCAAGGAGATCGCCTACTTTGTGAAGATATACCGTGAGTAAGGCTAGTCTTTCGTGGGCAGAAGCCGTGGTGGAATAGACAAGGCTGCTTCTTCGTGGACCCCTTGTGGGTGGAGCCCTCCGTGGACTCCCTTAGCCGTTACCCTCCATGGAACAACATGAAGACCCGCAGGGGGCCTCATCAGGACCCCTCCGGAGCGGCGGATGTTCCAAGGCGAGACATGGCCTCAGGAGTCAAGGATGAAACGGAGGAAGGACATGAGAGCAGCAGACATCAGGACGGAGCAGTTTCCCTTTTAGTGCAAAGGCGGCAAGGACGAACCGGGGTTCCCAAGGCATCTTCCAAAGGTTTCCTTTTTGGTGCAACAAGGCCATCGCCGCCCGCCAGCAGGACACACGTCATCCCTGGACCCGTCCCTGCAGTGCTGGGAACCACTTTGTAGGCGAAGACCACCTTTGGGGAGGGGAGCATGTTCCCATGTTCCCCTTCAAAATTGGCAGTTGTGGGATCCCTTCCCGCCAAAATGATAAGGGAAGAGGACCGGGGCCGCCACTATATAGATAGAGAGTAGGTTACTTCACAGGGGGTCGATTCATTCATTCACCCACCTGAACCACAGAAAGGCCACCCAGCCTCCGGGGCCCCTCGAACACTGTACTAGTTCGTCCACCAACCTCCACGACAGGCAATCCACCAAAGCAGTAGTAGGGTATTACGCTTCTCAGCGGACCAAACCTGGGTATACCGCCGTGCTTTGTGTCTTCCTCACCATCGAGTGAGTTCTCTGCCATCCCCATTGAGTAGCGAGCTAGGTGAGGCGAGCCCACGGGAGATCTTCGTACACGCCCCTGAGTTCGAATCTTTAGGGTTTTGCGGAGCCCGAAATCTGACAGGGAGAAATGTATAGATCATAGGGCTTCGAGAGAGAGACAGAGAGTTTGACTTTATTTTTCTCTCATTTGGTTTTACAAACTTTGGTCTTTTGGATGACTTTATACAGTTATCTGTGTGTGATCATACGCTTTGCTTGGTTGATGCGATGTCATTATCTTTTAAGCTATCGTTGTGATTATCATTCACTTATCTTGTTGGTGTCATGTGCAGTACTATTCACTCTTATCTTGTATGTGCACCACCAAGATGTATGTGACATGGAAGAGTGACCCATGATCCAAATTGATTGTGCGTTTGCATTCAAACACAAATTTTAAATAATGCACAAATTTAGGGGGAGATCTTTCTTTTCACATACTTCTCTAATCATTGATTATATCTTTTCTCAAAGCTTTGATCTACATGTTGTCATGAATTAAAAAAAGGGGGATATTTAAAGCATAATTGCACCCTAGGGTGCTTTTGGTAATTGATCACAACATATGGATCATTGGAATAATATGTTTATCCAAGTATATTTCAGAAAATTTCAAAATATGATTTGGCTAATGGCTTATGCGGAGATGCCCCTCGATGCAGGAAAGGAATAAGATTGGCTCAAGCTTCAAGCTAGAAGACTCTTCATTTTATATTTGTCATAAATCCATTTTGAGTCCACAGGAAAGCTAATAGTATTAAAAGGGGGTGAGGTACTAAAATGATTTGGTTGCTCAAGTTCTCAAAGTAAGCCACCAAAGTACTCAGTCATTTTTCCCACATAACCATTCTGTCCAATACCATACACTCAAAATCGGTGCCACCAACTTTCCCATTTCAGCACCATCGAGTTTGATCTCAGACAAAACCCTAGACATTCCCACCAAATCGGTGCAACCGAAACCATATCGGTGCTATCGAGTTTATGTGACGAACTATGTGTTGCCTCGGTACACAAAATCGGAATTTCGGAGTTTGAGTATCGGTGTCACCGAGTTGTGTCATCCGACCGTTAGCCACCATTTCGGTGCCACCAAGTTGTGTATATCGGTTCCACCAAGATTAAAAAGTTGATGCCTTTTGTCCAAGTCAGTACCACTGAGTTTATGACTTCAGTGTCACCAAGTTGGCCACTTTAGGTGTAACGGTTGGATTTTGTGTGCTCCTATATATACCCCTGCACCCACCTCTCATTCGTAGAAGAAGCACTCATAACACACACTTCATTGCCACATCCATTTTCCGAGAGAGAGCCACCTACTCATGTGTTGATACCAACATATTGCAATCCAATCATTTGAAACTTGATCTCTAGCCTCCCCAAGTTGCTTTCCACCAAATCAATATCTCCTACCAATGCCTATTGTGTGAGAGAGTGATTTGTGTTTAGGAGACTATCTTTAGAAGCACAAGAGCAAGGAGTTTATTGATCTATCCCATCTATTAACTTTTGGAGGGTTGTGCCTCCTAGATTTGTTAGGTGTCGCTTGGGAGCCTCCTACTTCATGTTGTGGAGTTGAACCGAGATGTTTGTAAGGGCAAGGAGATCGCCTACTTTGTGAAGATATACCGTGAGTAAGGCTAGTATTTTGTGGGCGGAAGCCGTGGTGGAATAGACAAGGCTACTTCTTCATGGACCCCTTGTGGGTGGATCCCTCCATGGACTCCCGTAGTCGTTAACCTTCGTGGGTTGGAGTCTCCACTAACTTGGATGTACGATAGCGCCACCTATCGGAACCATGCCAAAAATCGAAGTGTCAACCTCATGTGTTTGATCTCCCTACCTTACTCCTTTACTTTACACTTGCATGTTTTATATTCCGTTGCAACACTCTTAGAACTGCATGTGTAGGGTGTACTTGACTTGCCATAACTGCCAAAACTGCCCCTAAACTAAAATCGAGAAAAGGCTAAATTTTTATCTTGTCAAGTAGTCTAATACCCCCGTGTAGACATACTTTCAATCCTACACACTGGAAGTTGCATGGAAATATATCTCGAAATGGCTATGGAAATGCCATGATAGGTAGGTATGGTGGTTGTTTTGAGGAAGATATAAGGTGGCTTATGTGCAACAGAGCGTATCATGTCGCGGGGTTTGGATGCACTAGCGAAGGTTGCACCGATCCTGGAGGTGAGAATGGGAAATGCATGGTACCAAAGAGGCTAGCAAATATGGAAATGCGAGTTATCGTACATCCATGGATTCATATTAGTCATAAAGAACTCATAAACTTATTGCAACTCCTTATTAGCTCTCTCGAAGCAATGTACTACTTGCATGCCCCTAGAGAGGAGGTTGGTAGGAGTTAACCATCGTGTGCCCCCGACCTAAACATAACTAGGATTTCAACGAGTGTAAGGGCATATTTCTCCCTTAGTGGATTTTGTGATTGATGACAATGCTTTTGGGGACTAATCGTGTGCATTAAGCTTTTCAAAGAATTCTTCATATGGCACAAGACGGTTATGACCACTCTATGGATTGTAGTGAAGACGTTTATTTTCTCGTGTTTCGTTTTCGGTGGAATTGAGTCATAGGAGAACAATAGTATTAAGAGCAAGTCCGCATTGGAAAGGTTTGTGTGGAATCAACATTTGCACCCATGTTCCTTTCACTCTTCAATGGAGCCTTTCCAACCTTACCTTTGTTCTGGTCCAAAAGATGCCAAGCGGTAGTTCACTGTGCAACGTTCCCCAACAGTGGCCTCATGAGCTAGGTTCATGCGTAGATGATATCTCGAGTAGAACACAAAAGAGTTTGTGGGCGTTGATGTTCAATTTGCCGCCCTCCTTAGTCTTTTCTTGATTCGGCGGTATTGTTGGATTGAAGCGGCCTAGACAAACATTACTCGTACGCTTATGAGAGACCGGTTTCATCGACTAACATGCAACTTGTTACATAAAGATGACTGGCGGGTGACTGTTTCTTCAACTTTAGTTGAATCAGATTTGACCGAAGCGGTCCTTGGAGAAGGTTAAATAGCAACTTGCATATCACCGTTGTGGTTTTGCGTAAGTAAGATGCGATCATACTAGATACCCATAGCAGCCACGTAAAACATGCAACAGCAAATTAGAGGACTCTAACTTGTTTTTGGAGGGTATGCATGTGATGTGATATGGCCAAAGACACGATACGATATATTGGATGTATGAGATGATCATGTTGTATTAGTTAAATATCGACTTGCACGTCGATGCTACGGCAACCGGCAGGAGCCATAGGGTTGTATTTAATTATTTTTGCACTTGGAGATGCTTTGCTTTACCGCTAGTAGTAGCTTTAATAGTAACAACATAGTTAGCGCGACAACCTCGATGGAAGCACAATGATGGAGATCATGGTGTGGCACCACTGACGATGGAGATCATCCCGGTGATTTGATGATGGAGATCAAGAAGCACAAGTTCATGGCCATATCATGTCACTTATGATTTGCATGTGATGTTAATCCTTTTACGCACCTTGTTTTGCTTAGGACGACGGTACAATTATAAGGTGATCCCTCACTAAAATTTCAAGATAAAATTATGTTCTCCCCGATTATGCACAGTTGCGATTGTTCGTCATTTCGAGACACCACGTGATGATTGGGTGTGATAGACTCAACGTTCAGATACAACGGGTGCAAAATAGTTGCACACACGGAACACTCGGGTTAAACTTGACGAGCCTAGCATGTACATACATGGCCTTGGAACACACGAGACCTAAAGGTCGAGCGTGAATCATATAGTTGATATGATCAACATGGAGATGTTCACCATTGAAGCTAAACTCAACTCACGTGATGATCAGACTTGAGTTAGTGAATTTGGATCATGCGTCACTCGAATGACTAGAGGGATGTCAATTTGAGTGGGACTTCTTAAGTAATATGATTAATTGAACTCATTATCATGAACGTAGTCAAAAGGTCTTTGCAAATTATGTTGTAGATTGCGCTGTAGCTCTACTATTTTTAATATGTTCCTGGAGAAAATTTAGTTGAAATATGATAGTAGAAATTATGTGGACTAGGTCCGTAAACTTAGTATTATCCTCATTGCTGCACACAAGGCTTATGTCCTTAATGCACCGCTCGGTGCGCTAAACCCCGAGAATCATCGGTAGATGTTGCGAACATCTGACATCCACATTTTTTATGAGTACATGATAGTTCACTGCATAATGCTTAAACAACTTAGAATTGAGACACCGAAGACATTTCGAGCGTCGCACGACATACGAGATTTTCCAAGGGATGAATTTGGGATTTGAAGCTCGTGCCCACGTCAAGAGGTATGAGACTTCCGACAAGATTCTTTGTCTATAAAGTAAGGGAGAAAAGCTCAATCGTTGAGCATGTCCTCAGATTGTCTGAGTGCTACATTCACTTGAATTGAGTTGGAGTTAATCTTCCAGATGAGATAGTGATGGTTCTCCAAAGTTACCGCCACCAAGCTACTAGAGCTTCGTGATGAACTATAACATATCAGGGATAGATACTATGATCCTTGAGCTATTTGCGATGTTTGACACCACGAAAGTAGAAATCAAAAGGGAGCATCAATTGTTGATGGTTAGTAAAACCACTAGTTTCAAGAAGGGCAAGGGCAAGAAGGGATACTTCATGAAACGGCAAACCAGTTGCTTCTCTAGTGAAGAGACCCAAGGTTGAACCCAAACCCGAGACTAAGTGCTTCTGTAATGAGGGGAACGGTCACTGAAGAGGAACTACCCTAGATACTTGGTAGATGAGAAGGCTGGCAAAGTCGACAAAAGTATATTGGATATACATGATATTGATGTGTACTTTACTAGTACTCCTAATATCACGAGGGTATTAGATACCGGTTCGGTTGCTAAGTTTTAGTAACTCGAAATAGAAGCTACGAAATAAATGGAGACTAGCTAAAGGTGAGGTGACGATGGTTGTTGGAAGTGTTTCCAAAGTTGATGTGAGCACCATCGCACGCTACCTCTACCATCGGGATTAGTGTTGAACATAAATAAATGTTATTTGGTGTTTGCGTTGAGCATGAACATGATTAGATCATGTTTATTGCAATATGATTATTCATTTAAGAGAATAATGGTTATTCTATTTTCTTGAATAAATACCTTCAATGGTTTATTGAATCTCGATCGTAGTGATACACATGGTCATGATATTGTTGCAGAAAGATACAAAGTAGTAGTGATAGTACCACTTACTTGTGGCACTGATGCTTGAGTCATATTGGTGTAAAACGCATGAAGAAGCTCCATACCGATGGATCTTTGGACTCACTCGTCTTTGAATCGTTTGTGACTTGCAAACCATGCCTATTGGCTTAAGCGCATGAAGAAATTCCATGCAGATGGATCATTTGGACTCACTTGATTTCGAATCACTTGAGACATGCAAATCATGCCACATGGGCAAGATGACTGAAGGCCTCATTTTCTAGTGAGAAGGAACGAGATAGTGACTTATTGGAAGTGATACATTTTAATGTATCCAGTCCAATGAGTGCTGAGGCACGCAGTGGATATCGTTATGTTCTTACTTCAAAGATGATTTGAGTAGATACTAGTATATTTACTTGATGAAACACAAGTCTGAACTATTGAAAGGTTCAAGTAATTTCAGAGTGATATTGAAGATCGTCGTGACAAAAGATTAAATGTCTATGATATGATCGTAGAGATGAATATCTGAGTTGCGAGTTTGGTACACATTCAAGACAATGTGAAAATTGTTTCACAACTCATGCCACGTGGAACACCATAGTGTGATGGTGTGTCCGAACTTCATAGCCGTGCCCTATTGGATATGGTGCATACTATGATGTCTCTTATCGAATTACCACTATAGTTTTTCGGTTAGGCATTACAGACAACCGCATTCACTTTAAATAGGGCACCACGTAATTCCGTTGAGATGACACCGTATGAACTATGGTTTGGAGAAACTTAAGTTGTCGTTTCTTAAAGTTTGGGGTTGCGACGCTTATGTGAAAAAGTTTCAGCGTGATAAACTCGAACCCAAAGCGGATAAATGCATCTTCACAGGACACCCAAAACAATTGGGTATACCTCCTATATCAAATCCGGAATCAACGTGTTTTTTTCTAGAAACGGGTCCTTTCTCGAGAAAATGTTTGTCTCGAAAGAATTGAGTGGGAGGATAGTGGAACTTGATGAGGTTATTGAACCGTCACTTCAACCAGTGTGTAGCAGGGCGCATGAAGTTGTTCCTGTGGTGCCTACACCAATTGATGTGGAAGTTGATGATAATGATCATGAAGCTTCAGGATCAAGTTACTACAAACCTCGTAGGTCGACAAGCTCACGTAATGCTTCAGAGTAGTACGATAACCTTGTCTTGGAGGTCATGTTGTTGGACAACAATGAACCTACGAGCTATGGAGAAGCGATGGTGGGCCCGGATTTCGACAAATGGCTGGAGGCCATGAAATCCGAGAGAGGATCCATGTATGAAAACAAAGTGTGGACTTTGGAAGAACTACTTGATGGTTGTTAGACTGTTAAGTACATATGGATCTTTAAAATAAAAAAACGATGATGGTGAAAAGTCACCATTAAGAAAGCTCGACTTGTCACAAAAATGTTTCCGACAAATTCAAAGAGTTGACTACGATGAGACTTTCTCACTCGTAGTGATGCTAAAGGTGTGTTGGAATTATGTTAGCATTTGCTGCATTATTAATGAAATCTTGCAGATAGGATGTCAAAAGATTGTTTCCTCGATGGTTTCCTTGAGGAAAGGTTGTATGTGATACAACCAGAAGGTTTTGTCAATCCTAAGGATGCTAACAAGTATGCAAGCTCCAGCGATCCTTCCATGGACTGGAGCAAGCATCTCGGAGTTGGAATATATGCTTTAATGAGATGATCGAAGTTTTTGGGTTTATACAAGGTTTGTGAGAAACTTATATTTCGAAAGAAGTGAGTGGGAGCACTATAGAATTTCTGAAGAGTATATGTGGTTGACATATTGTTGATCGGAAATGATGTAAAATCTCTGGAAAGCATATAGGGTAGTCTGAAAGTAGTTTTTCAAAGGAAAACCTGGATTAAGCTATTTGAACATTGAACATCAAGATCTATGGAGATAGATCAAAGTGCTTAATAGAACTTTCAACGAAATGCATGCCTTGACAAGTTTTTGAAGGAGTTCAAAATAGATCGGCAAAGAAGGAGTTCTTGCTTGAATTGTAAGGTGTGAATTTGAGTAAGACTCAAAGCCCGACCATGGCAGAAGAAAGAGAAAGGACGAAGGTCGTCCCCTATGCCTTAGCCGTAGGCTCTAAAGTATGCCATGTTGTGTGCCGCACCAAATGTGTGCCTTGCCATGAGCCTATCAAGGGGTACAAAGAGTGATCCAAGATTAAATCGCTGAACAATAGTCAAAGTTATCCTTAGTAACTAGTGGACTACGAAATTTTCTCGATTATGGAGGTGATTGAAGAGTTCGTTATACAGAGTTACGTTGATGCAAACTTCGACACTAATCCGAATAACTCTGAGTAGTAAACCGGATTCGTATAGTGGAGCAGTCATTTGGAATAGTTCCAAATGGTGCGTGGTAGCAGCATCTATAGGATGACATAGAGATTTGTAAAGCACACTCAGATCTGAAAGGTTCATACCCATTGACTAAAATCATCTCTCACAAGCAAGACATGATCGAACCCCAGAACTGTATGGGTGTTAGATTCATTGCAATCACATAGTGATGTGAACTAGATTATTGACTCTAGTGCAAGTGGGAGACTGTTGGAAATATGCCCTAGAGGCAACAATAAATTGGTTGTTATTATATTTCCTTGTTCATGATAATCGTTTATTATCCATGCTATAATTGTATTGATTGGAAACTAAAATACATGTGTGGATACATAGACAACACACTGTGCCTAGTGAGCCTCTAGTTGACTAGCTCGTTGATCAAAGATGTTCAAGCTTTCTAGGCCATAGACAAGTGTTGTCACTTGATAACGAGATCACATTATTAGGAGAATGATGTGATGGACAAGACCCAAACTATGAACGTAGCATATGATCGTGTCTGTTTATTGCTACTGTTTTCTGCATGTCAATGTATCTGTTGCTATGACCATGAGATCATGCAACTTCCAGACACCGGAGGAATACCTTGTGTGTATCAAATGTTGCAACATTACTGGGTGACTATAAAGGTGCTCTACAGGTATCTCCGAAGGTGTCTGTTGGGTTGGCATGTGTCCGTGTTCTGGGAATGGGGGTACTCAGACCTGCCTGCATGTGGCCCAGGGCCGGCCCACTTCATGAAGCGAACCAACGGGCTAGGTGCCACTCAAGGAAAGGCCCTCGTGAGGGTCCAAGCCTCACGAGGAGGAACAACATCAAGACCTGCAGGGGGCCTCCTCAAGACTCCTCTGGGGCGGTGGATATTTTGAGGTGAGGCCGGGACTCAGGAGTCAAGGGTGATGTAAGGGAAGGACAAGCAAGCAGCACACAGCAGGGTGGTGCAGTTTCCCCTTTAGTGCAAAGGGGGCAAGGACGTACCGGGTCCCTAAAGGCATCTTCCAAAGGTTTCCTTCTGTTGCAACAAGGCGGCCGCCGCCCGTCCGCTGGACAGACGTAATCCCCAGGCCCGTCCGTGCAGCGCGGGCAGCCACTTCGCAGGCGAAGACCACCTTTGGGCAGGGGAGCATGTTCCCGTGTTCCCCTTCAAAATTGGCCACTGTGGGATCCCTTCCAGCGAAAACGATAAGGGAAGAGGATTGGGGCCACCACTATAAATAGAGGATAGGTTGCTTCATAGAGGGGGATCCGATTCCCGAACCACCTATTCACCCACTAGCACTCCGCAAGGTCATCCAGCCTCCGGAGGCGCCCAAGCACTATACTAGTTCATCAACCAACCTCCCCGAGAGGCAATCCATCCAAGCAGGAGTAGGGTTTTATGCTTCATAGCGGCCCGAACCTGGGTAAACTGTTGTGTTCTGTGTTTTCCTCGCCATCGAGTGAGTTCCTAGCCATCCGAAGCGAGTAGGGGGCTAGGTGAGGCGAATCAGTGAGAGATCTTCGTACACGCCCCTGAATTCGAATCTTTGGGGTTTTTCGGAGCGCGAAATCCAACATGTGGTGCGCCTGGTAGGGGGCGTGTCAAGGTCTTCTCGCTGGGCTCGCGCCGAACGTCGCGCCACCCACGTTGCTTAGACGGCGCCCGCAGGTCCCGTCGGTGCACGCCGGTCGCCATCGCGTGTGATGAACGCCGCCATGGGCCCCGACGCTGAAGAACAACAAGGCTCCTCCCATTCGGTTACTGAGCACCGCAACGGCCGCACCGCCACTCCATCGCTCGTCCGGGGCTCCGGGGAGACCTTGCACGCCTGACCGGAGATGCCACAGGGCCGGCGCGCGCTCGGCATGGCCACTGAGCTTCTCCGCTACCGACCCGCTCTTGACCGCCACCACGACTAGCTCCAACACATTCGAGGAGCTTGTCACTGCCGCCGGCGACTCCGCGGTACTATCTTGTTCATTTCGACCCCAACCGTCCCACGCAAACGACGAAGAACAAGATGCACCGCCCCAACCACCACGGCGAGACGTGCGCCCCGAGCCCAGACAGGAAGCGCGTCCCTGCGGCCAACCTCGTGAGCCTAGGGTGGGGCCAGGAGATGAAGCTAGCTGTCAGGTGGTCCCTCGGCACCGCGCTGGTGCGCACGCGCCCCCAGCGCTGCAACCCCCACGTCGTGAGCACGCCCTGCTCGAAGCAGAGCTGGTGGAGCAACAAGATCCAGCCGCTCCCGCACGCGTTGCACCCTTCGGGCTAGTGGGGTGCCTCGCCATCGCCCCTGAACTCTACCCAACTGCGTTGCCCTGCAATTTCAAGCCCGACCTTCCCCGGCGCTACGATGGCACCCTGGACCCAACAGAGTTCCCGCAGCTTTACACACTGAGCATCAGGGCGGCTGGAGGAGGCGGCAAGGTCATGGCGTGTTGGTTCCCCATGGCGCTCAAGGGTGGTGCGCTCTCTTGGCTCCTCAACCTCTCGAATGCATCCATCACCTCGCGAGACAGCCTGCACGAGCGCTTCATCGCCAATTTCCAGGGCACTCGCGACCGCGCCCCCACTGTGAACGACCTGCGACACATCAAGCAGCAAGAGGGGGAGACCCTGCACAAGTTCATACAATGCTTCATGGTCAGGCGCCACAAGATCCTTAAGGCGTCGGACAAGGCTGTGATGACCCACAAGTGTAGGGGATCTATTGTAGTCCTTTCGATAAGTAAGAGTGTCGAACCCAACGAGGAGTAGAAGGATCTGACAAGTGGTTTTCAGCAAGGTAATCTCTGCAAGCACTGAAATTGTCGGTAACAGATAGTTGTGTGATAAGATGATTCATAGCAAGTAGCAAGTAACAATAGTAACAATGGTGCAGCAAAGTGGCCCAATCCCTTTTGTAGCAAGGGACAAGCCTGGACAAACTCTTATAGGAGGCAAAGCGCTCCCGAGGACACATGGGAATTTCTGTCAAGCTAGTTTTCATCATGTTCATATGATTTGCGTTCGCTACTTTGATAGTTTGATATGTGGGTGGACCGGTGCTTGGGTGCTGCCCTTACTTGGACAAACCTCCCACTTATGATTAACCCCTCTCGCAAGCATCCGCAACTACGAAAGAAGAATTAAGACAAAGTCTAACCATAGCATTAAACTAATGGATCCAAATCAGCCCCTTACGAAGCAACACATAAACTAGGGTTTATGCTTCTGTCACTCTAGCAACCCATTATATACTTACTACTTCCCAATGCCTTCCTCTAGGCCCAAATAATGGTGAAGTGTTATGTAGTCGACGTTCACATAACACCACTAGAGCAGAGACAACATACAACACATCAAAATATCGAACGAATACCAAATTCACATGACTACTTATAGCATGACTTATCCCATGTCCTCAGGAACAAAAGTGCCTACTCACGAAGCATAATAATATTCCTGACCAGAGAAGTATTGAATAGCATCAAGGATCTGAACATATAATCTTCCATCGAGTAATCCAACTAGCATCAACTACAAAGAGTAATTAATACTACTAGCAACCTTACAAGTACCAATCGGAGTCGTGAGACGGAGATTGGTTACAAGAGATGAACTAGGGTTTGGAGATGAGATGGTGCTGATGAAGATGTTGATGGTGATGAGTCCCCTCCGATGAGAGGAGTTTGGTGATGACGATGGCTTAGATTTCCCCCTCCGGAAGGGAAGTTTCCCTGGCAGGACGACCCTGCCGGAGCTCCAGATTGGTTTTGCTCAAGTTCCGCCTCGTGGCGACGGCGATTCCTCCCTAAAGCCTCCTCTTGATTTTTTCTGGAACAAAACCCTCCTTATAGCAAAAGTGGGGAGCCAGAGGGCCAATTGGGAGCCCACAAGCCCCCTAGGTGCGGCCAGGGGGGTAGGCCGCGCCTAGCAGGCTTGTGGCCTCCTGGTGGCTCCCCTCTGGTACTTCTTCCGCCCAATATTTTTTATAAGTTTCAAAATAATTCCTCGTTTATTTTCATGGCTTTTGGAGTTTCGCAAAATTGATATCTCAAACGTGCTCCTTTTTCAGGCCAGAATTCCAGCTGCCGGCATTCTCCCTCTTCATGTAAACCTTGCAAAATAAGAGAGAAAAGGCATAAGTATTGTACCTGAAGTGTAATAACATCGCATAAAGCGATAAATATCAACATAAAAGCATGATGCAAAATGAACGTATCAACTCCCCCAAGCTTAGACTTTGCTTGTCCTCAAGCGGAAGCCGAGATCAATAAATATGCCCACATGTTTAGAGAGAGAGGTGTCGAGAAAACCAAATACGGGCATGCAGGCATCATGATCATAATCAGAACAACAATATAATCATATAATGTCTTATGCCAAAGTGATAATTCCTTCACAAAGTAAAGTATGGTTCAATAAATTTATTGAGAATTAACATTGTTCGGAACCAAGCAAACACAATTCATTATGTTGTCTTCCTTGTCCAACATCTACTTCTAAGCATGTAATAGTTTAGTGAGTGTTCACAATCATAGATGGTGTCCAAGATGATATATTTATATGTGAACCTCTCCTTCTTTATTACTTCCTATTAATTGCAACAATGACCAAGGTCTACGTTTGTCCACTCACAACAAGTTTCAATCAACATTCTTTTTATATGTGGAGTCATCACTTCTCATAAGATCATTACATGATCTTTCATGCTTTTGTTCTTTTATCATTCTTTTCCTTAGATCAAGGCATGAAGCAAGGCCCTTAACTAAAACACTCTTTATTATATGACTCGCGAACTCGAATACATCGGGGGTGACACAAAGCAAAACTCAAGCCTAAGACACTAAGAACTTTATTCTACTCGAGAAAGATAAAACCAAAAAAGATCAAACTAAGAAAAGGTAAAGGCAAAAGATGTGATGGTGATACGATACCGGGGAAACTCCCCCAAGCTTGGCACAAGCCAAGGGGATTGCTCATACCCGTGCTTAGTTGTCTTCCTTCGGAGGTGATGGTGGTGGAATTGTTTTGTCTTTTGATTCCAAGAGGGCCATCAACCTTTGATTTATACCTTGGAGCTCTGTGATATGTTTCTCCAGCAAAACAACTTCACGAGTGAGATAAGTATTACGAACGCGAGTTATTTCACATAACCTCAAGAGCTCGATCAAGGATGGAGGTCAAAGGTGGAGGTAAGGTTGAAGAAAATCCTCTTCCTCAGCTTCTTCCTTGTTGAGCACAGATTGCCCTTCGTCCAACGCCGGATTCTTCTCCTTACTTTTGCCCTTAGTTTCTTTAGGTAGCCTTTCCTTGGCCTCCATGACCTCCATTCTTTTCAGATCAGCATTTACTTCTTCATATACTTGAGGGAGATTGTTCTCCCTTACATATTCCTGAGACGACATCTTGCCTTAAATCTGCGGAAGAAAACAGGCTCAAAACAAAAACAGAGGAAATTTGCGTGATATGAGGGTCAGACCTTTCGGGAGAATATATAATGATTTTTCCGACCAGAAGGAGTACTCCGCAAGAAAACAGAGTCCGGGAGGCACACGAGGTGGTCACAAGCCCCCAGGGGCGGCCAGTGGGTGGCCCATGCCTGGCAGGCTTGTCGCCTCCTCGTGCGAATTCCGGACTACTTTAAAATTTTCTATTTTTCTAAAAATTCCAAAACGGAGAAAAATTCCTACTGGAAAAGTTTTGGAGTCGGTTTACTTACCGAATCACATACCTCTTTGTTTTCGGAGTCTAAAACAGGCTGATAAATATCCCTTATGTACTCCTCCGGAGTTATGGTATTGATAATATTGCTTTCAATATTTACGGGAGTACCTGAGATATAATGCTTGATTCTTTGCCCATTTACCACTCTCGGAAAATTACCTTCCATGTTGTTGATCTTGATGGCACCGGAACGATATAATCCCTCAACAATGTAAGGACCTTCCCATTTAGAGAGAATCTTGCCTGCAAAAAATCTTAAACGAGAATTGTATAGCAAGACATAATCACCTACATTAAACTCACGTTTTTGTATCCTTTTATCATGCCACCTCTTAACCTTTTCTTTGAACAACTTGGCATTTTCATATGCTTGAGCTCTCCATTCATCAAGTGAGATAATATCAAATAACCTCTTCTCACCAGCCAGTTTGAAATCAAAGTTGAACTCTTTGATTGCCCAATAAGCCTTATGCTCTAGCTCAAGAGGTAAATGACATGCTTTACCATAAACCATTTTATACGGAGACATGCCCATGGGATTTTTATGAGCAGTTCTGTAAGCCCACAGTGCATCATCGAGCTTCTTAGACCAATTCTTTCTAGACCTGTTGACAGTCTTTTGCAGAATTAGTTTAATCTCTCTATTACTTAGCTCTACTTGACCACTGGAATGAGGGTGATAGGGAGATGCATCTCTATGGTTGACATCGTACTTAGCAAGCATTTTACGGAAAGCACCATGAATGAAATGTGAACCACCATCAGTCATTAGATATCTAGGGACTCCAAATCTAGGGAAAATAACTTCTTTAAGCATCCTGATAGAGGTGTTGTGATCAGCACTACTAGTTGGGATAACTTCTACCCACTTAGTAACGTAATCAACAACAACTAGGATATGAGTATACCCGTTGGATTTTGGCAAAGGTACCATATAATCAAAACCCCAAACATCAAATGGTTGAATGACAAGTGAATAATTCATAGGCATTTCTTGACGTTTACTGATATTACCTATTCTTTGACATTCGTCACAAGACAAGACAAACTTACGGGCATCCTTGAAGAGACTGGGCCAATAGAATCCTGATTGCAATACCTTGTGTGCAGTCCTATCTCCCGCATGGTGTCCTTCGTAAGCCTCAGAGTGACACTTCTGTAGGATCTGTCCCTGTTCATGTTCAGGTACACAACGTCTAATAATTCCATCTACTCCTTCCTTATAAAGGTGAGGATCATCCCAAAAGTAATGTCTCAAATCAAAGAAGAATTTCTTCTTTTGCTGGTATGTGAAACTAGGTGGTATATATTTGGCAACGATATAATTTGCATAATCAGCATACCACGGTGTACTACGTGAAGTATTGATGACATTCAATTGCTCATCAGGAAAGCTATCATCAATAGGTTGTGGGTCATCAAGAACATTCTCCAACCTAGACAAGTTATCTGCTACAAGGTTCTTATCACCCTTCCTGTCGACAACATGCAAATCAAATTCTTGTAGCAAGAGAACCCATCTGATAAGTCTAGGTTTAGCATCTTTATTTTCCATGAGGTACTTAATAGCAGTGTGATCAGTGTGAATAGGGACTTTGGAATCAACTATGTAAGATCTGAACTTTTCACATGCAAACACGACTGCTAAAAATTCCTTTTCAGTAGTAGCATAGTTTCTTTGGGCACTGTCTAGAGTTTTACTAGCATAGTGAATGACATTCAACTTCTTATCAACTCTTTGTCCTAGAACAACGCCAATAGCATAATCACTAGCATCACACATGATTTCAAAAGATAAGTTCCAATCAGGTGGTTGAACAATAGGCGCAGTTATCAAGGCCTTTTTAAGTATTTCGAAGGCTTCCTCGCAATCATCGTCAAAAACAAAAGGAATATCCTTTTGCAAGTGATTGGTAAGAGGCCTAGAAATCTTAGAAAAGTCCTTAATGAACCTTCTATAGAAACCAGCATGACCAAGGAAACTTCTTATACCTTTGATATCTGCAGGGCATGGCATTTTCTCGACCGCATCAACCTTAGCCTTATCGACTTCAATACCTCTTTCGGAAATTTTATGTCCTAAGACAATGCCTTCATTTACCATAAAGTGGCACTTCTCACAATTCAAGACAAGGTTGGTATCTTTACATCTCTGCAAGACTCGATCAAGGTTGCTGAGGCAATCATCAAAAGAAGACCCGTAAACGGAGAAGTCATCCAGGAAAACCTCAACAATATTTTCACAAAAGTCTGAGAATATAGCCATCATACATCTTTGAAAGGTAGCAGGTGCATTAAATAAGCCAAAAGGCATACATCTATAAGAAAAGGTGCCGAAAGGGCATGTGAAAGTGGTTTTCTCCTGATCATATTGTGCAACAGGTATTTGGGAGAAACCAGAATAACCATCTAGAAAGCAGAAGTATGTGTGTTTAGATAGTCTTTCTAGCATTTGGTCGATAAAAGGCAAAGGCTAATGATCTTTCTTAGTGGCTTTATTCAATTTCCTAAAATCGATCACCATCCTATAGCCAGTAATAATCCTCTGTGGGATCAATTCATCCTTATCATTAGGGACAATGGTAATACCTCCCTTCTTAGGGATGCAATGCACCGGACTCACCCAATCACTATGAGCAACATGATAGATAATACCTGCTTCCAGGAGCTTTAGTATTTCTTTTCTTACTACCTCTTTCATCTTAGGATTTAATCTCCGTTGATGATCGGCAACTGGTTTGGAATCAGGATCGGTTTTAATCTTTTGCTGGCATAGAGTGGGACTAATGCCCTTAAGATCATCAAGAGTATATCCAATAGCAGCACGGTGCTCCCTCAGAGTTTTTAGTAACTTATTTTATTCATGCTCTGAGAGGCTAGCACTAATTATAACAAGATATATCTGTTTTTCATCAAAATAAGCACACTTAAGAGTATCAGACAACTGTTTGAGCTCGAACACAGGATCACCCTTTGGTGGGGGTGGATCTCCAAGCAGTTCAACACGCAAATTATTCTTAAGGATATGATATTGTTCAAAGATAACTCTGTCTATCTCATCCCTTTCATCCATATGCATATCATTTTCATGCTCAAGCAAGTATTGCTCTAAAGGATCAGTAGGAGGCACGAAAATAGAAGCTAGGGCAATAATTTCATCCTTACTAAGCAACTCTTTTTCATGAGGTTGTCTACCAAACTTGGAGAAATTGAACTCACGTGACACACCTTCAAAGACAAAAGTGACAGTTTGCTTCTCACAGTCAATATGAGCATTGACAGTATTGAGGAAGGGTCTGCCAAATATGATGGGACAAAAGCTATCTTGTGTGGTAGAAATAACAAGAAAATCAGCAGGATACTTTGTTTTACCACACAAGACTTCAACATCTCTAACAATTCCCAATGGGAAGATAGTATCTCTATTGGCAAGCTGAATAGTGACATCAATAGGTTCCATCTCAACAGGTGCAATCTCGTCTTTAATTTCATCATATAAGGATTGAGGTATTGCACTAACACTAACACCCACGTCACATAAACCATGATAACAATGATCTCCTATCTTAACAGAAACAACAGGCGTGCCAACAACAGGCCTATGTTTGTCTCTAGCATGTGGTTTAGCAATTCTAGCAGCATCTTCACATAAGTGAATATCATGGCCATCAACATTGTCCGACAGGAGATCTTTGATAATGCAATGCTAGGTTCAACTCTAATTTTCTCAGGGGGTGTAGGTGTTCTAATGTAGCCCCTACGTATCACAGTTGAAACTTTAGAATGATCCTTTATCCTAACAGGAAAATGTGGTTTCTCAATGTAAGCACTGGGAACAATAGGATCATTATAAGCGATGACTTTCTCTTCAACTGGATTAGGTTTAACTACATTGAATTCTAATGGTGGATGATATTTAAACCACTTCTCTTTAGGGAGATCAATATGATCAGCAAATGATTCACACAATGAAGCTACTATCTCAGAGTCAAGTCCATATTTAGCGCTAAAATCACAAAAAGTATTTGTTTCAACTAAGGATTTAACGCATTCAGACTTGAAATTCATACCTGACTCCTTACCTTCATCAAACTCCCAATCTTCAGAGTTGCGTTTAATTCTTTCCAATAAATTCCATCTGAAGTCAATATCTCTCTTCATAAAAGAACCGATACAAGAAGTATCAAGCATGGTGCGATCATCATGAGAAAGCCGAGCATAGAAGTTCTGAATGATAATTTCTCTCGAGAGATCATGGTTGGGGCATGAATATAACATTGATTTAAGCCTCCCCCAAGCTTGAGCGATGCTTTCTCTGTCACGAGGCCAAAAATTATAAATATAATTCCGATCACGATGTACTAGATGCATAGGATAAAACTTTTGATGAAATTCCAATTTCAACCGGTTGTAGTTCCATGATCCAGTATCATCACATAGCCTATACCATGTCAATGCTTTATCCCTCAAAGATAAGGGAAAGACCTTCTTCTTGACCTCATCCTCGGGCAAACCTGCAAGCTTAAATAAACCACAAACTTCATCTACATAGATTAGATGCAAGTCGGGATGTGAAGTTCCATCTCCTGTAAAAGGATTAGCCAGCAGTTTCTCAAGCATACCCGAAGGAAATTCATAGCAAATATTTTCAGTAGGTGCAGCAGGTTGAGGAGCAACTCCTTGTGCTTCCGTTCGAGGTGACAAGTGACAATAAATTTCAGCACACTATATAAATGTTTCCTTTCCAAATTCCACTTACCAAAGGCGCTTCACTCCCTGGCAACGGCGCCAAGAAAAGAGTCTTGATGACCCACAAGTGTAGTGGATCTATTGTAGTCCTTTCGATAAGTAAGAGTGTCGAAGCCAACGAGGAGCAGAAGGATCTGACAAGTGGTTTTCAGCAAGGTAATCTCTGCAAGCATTGAAATTGTCGGTAATAGATAGTTGTGTGATAAGATGATTCGTAGCAAGTAGCAAGTAACAACTGTGCAGCAAAGTGGCCCAATCCCTTTTGTAGAAAGGGACAAGCCTGGACAAACTCTTATAGGAGGTAAAGTCCTCCCGAGGACACATGGGAATTTCTGTCAAGCTAGTTTTCATCATGTTCATATGATTTGCGTTTACTACTTTGATAGTTTGATATGTTGGTGGACTAGTGCTTGGGTGCTGCCCTTACTTGGACAAACCTCCCACTTATGATTAACCCCTCTCGCAAGCATCCGCAACTACGAAAGAAGAATTAAGACAAAGTCTAACCATAGCATTAAACTAATGGATCCAAATCAGCCCCTTACGAAGCAACGCATAAACTAGGGTTTAAGCTTCTATCACTCTAGCAACCCATCATCTACTTACTACTTCCCAATGCCTTCCTCTAGGCCAAAATAATGGTGAAGTGTTATGTAGTCGACGTTCACATAACACCACTAGAGGAGAGACAACATACAACACATCAAAATATCGAACGAATACCAAATTCACATGACTACTTATAGCATGACTTATCCCATGTCCTCAGGAACAAAAGTGACTACTCACAAAGTATAATAATATTCATGACCAGAGAAGTATTGAATAATATCAAGTATCTGAACATATAATCTTCCACCGAGTAATCCAACTAGCATCAACTACAAAGAGTAATTAACACTGCTAGCAACCTTACAAGTACCAATCGGAGTCGCGAGACAGAGATTGGTTACAAGAGATGAACTAGGGTTTGGAGATGAGATGGTGCTGATGAAGATGTTGATGGTGATGAGTCCCGTCCGATGAGAGGAGTGTTGGTGATGACAATGGCGACGATTTCCCCCTCCGGGAGGGAAGTTTCCCCGGTAGGACGACCCTGCCGGAGCTCTAGATTGGTTCTGCTCAAGTTCTGCCTCGTGGCGGCGGCGATTCCTCCCAAAAGCCTCCTCTTGTTTTTTTCTGGAACGGAACCCTCCTTATTGCAAAAGTGGGGAGCCAGAGGGCCAACTGGGAGCCCACAAGCCCTCTAGGCGCGGCGAGGGGGTAGGCCGCGCCTAGCAGGCTTGTGGCCTCCTGGTGGCTCCCCTCTGGTACTTCTTCCGCCCAGTATTTTTTATAAATTCCAAAATAATTCCTCATTGATTTTCACGGCTTTCGGAGCTGCACAGAATAGGTATCTGAAACTTGCTCCTTTTTTAGGCCAGAATTCCAGCTGCCAGCATTCTCCCTCTTCATGTAAACCTTGCAAAATAAGATAGAAAAGGCATAAGTATTGTACCGTGAAGTGTAATAACAGCCCATAAAGCGATAAATATCAACTTAAAAGCATGATGCAAAATGGACGTATCAGGCTGTCATCTGGCCTTCTCTGACGGAGTCACCGACCTCAAGATGAAGGAGGAGCTCGCCATGAGTGACGAAATGAGCACCGCACTGGAGATGTTCAACCTGGCAAACAAGTGCGCCAGGGTTGAGGAAGGTCGCCTGTCCCTCCTAGGGCCTCAGGCGGCGGAACCAGAGGAGAAGAAGGCCGAGGCCAAGGAGATGAAGTGCAAGGCCCCTGCGGTGCTCGCAGCCGAGCTTGAGGCGAAGTACGGCGGAGGAGGAGAGCGCTCGTCAAGAGGGGGCCAATGTGCATCTTCCATGGCACCAGTAGACATGACACCTCTGAGTGCCAAGAGCTCTGGCTAGCCCATGCAGAGCATTTCAGCAGGCGCCCTGGGCGGGGAGACAGAAACCCCGCCCGCGGCGAAGGCCACGGCAGAGGCCGCTGGGATGACCGAGAGCCGCATCAGGGGTGGCGCGAGCAACCTCATGAGGACCGTTGGCATGGCCAACCTCAGGAGCACCGCTAGCGCAGCCCGGCTCAGGAGGACCTTTCGTGCGACGACCCTCAGGAGGGGCAACCGCGCGGCCAGCCTCATGAGGTCCGCCCTCGTGAGGATGGGCTGCCTCGTCTCCCTCCGCCACCTAGGAGAAGGGATGAAGACAGGCAGGACGATGGGGCCCGGGGCTTCCAGGAGGTTAGGGCGAAGGCCTCCATCTTGGGCGGCGCCCAGACCCCGGCCTCCAACCATGCCTTCAAGTAGTTCGCACGGGAGGTGAATGCTGCTCTTCCGAAGCCTAAAGAGATGCACCCCCTCAACTGGTCCCGGACCACCATCGCCTGCGATCCCAGTGATCAGCTCAGGTGCTCGATCATGGATGGCAAGCTCCCCATGATGTGCACCCCGACCATCAGCAACGTCCTCGTCACCAAAACCCTTATCAACAGCGGAGCGGGGCTCAACGTCCTCTCGGTCGAGACCTTTGAGAAACTCTAGCTATCGTATGCATAGCTCCTGCCGACGAAGCCCTTCTCAGGAGTCACAGAGGGGTCCACCATGCCTATCGAGCAGGTGCACCTGCCAGTCACCTTCGCCGAGCGCTAGAACTACCATATTGAGGTCATCGTCTTCAACGTCACGCACATCCACCTGCCGTACAATGCCATCCTTGGATACCCGGCTCTCTCCAAGTTCATGGGACTAACCAACCATGGATACAACGTCCTCAAGATGCCGGGGAGCGGCGGCATCATCACCATTGCCTGCGACGAGAAGGATGCCCTGTGCACTTGAGCGCGCTTACCACACAGCAGCAGTAGAGCGCTCAGATGACGAAGAAGACGAACTGCCTCGCGAGGAACCCCACAATAAGAGAAGGAACTCCTCCCCACGGAGCGCCCGGGGGCTACGGGCTCCGTGCCGGGGGAAGAAGCTCTGCCCCCCATCGCATAGGAAGGTATGCTTGGCGCCCCCTTAGGTCGGGCCTGGGGGCTCCCACCAGGGAGATCCCCGGCCAGGCCAGTGAGGCAAGGGAGGTGCTCGAGCACAACTCGAGGGCGAGCGCCGGCGCGCGCCAGCTTAGTTCTCGCGAGTCCGTCATCAGAGGAATCCGAGAACTTCAGAAGCCCAAGCCGTGCGAGGCGGGGGCTGCCCCGTACCACCAATCGCAGCCGCCGTCGGCGGCACAGTCGACCGGCCTCGCGTCTGCATCAACGTGCTCACAATCGACAAAGCCGCGGCCCAAGGATGTTTCTGGCCCGCGCCGACTGAGCACCGGTGGGTGTACCCGCACGCCTGTGCACACATGCCCTTCGGGCTGGAAAACGCGGCTGCCACATATCAGGGGCTCCAGCGGCCATGCTCATGCCCAGCCTGCTGGGTCGTGTTGGGGAGGAGGCGCTCGGGCCGAGAAAAGGCCCCGAGCCTCGGGAGACGGCCGACCTGTGAAGGTCGCTACCGCGGAGACAAGAGATCGGACAACAATGTTTCTTTTGGCACTTCAGCGGCATGGCCGCCAGGTGACTTTTTGTTGGCTGCTGCGAGGTAACTTTTTGGCTCACCCCGTCCGAGGAGGCCCACAAGGCTATGCGGTATCCACAAGCTCAGGGCACTCCGAGCCGCTACTTCCATTTAAGCGCCTTTCAGTTGTTTCTACATCACCCGCTTCGAACCCTAACATTGTACCTTGTTTACGCCTTTTGGCGGTCGACCCCGCATGGGGGCTCTGGTCGAAGCTTATGCTTGCAGGCCGCCTGAGACATCAAACACCCAATCTCACTCCCAAAGAAAAGAAATCAACTGGGTTTACCAATGACCCAAAAGAAGCTCAGGCCACTAATGACTCGGGGGTAGGGTCACTCGCTAGGCCAAAGCATCCTCGCGACCTCCCAGATACACCCCCATCATGACACTCCCACGTAATAATGAGCCGAGGCTGTATACGCCCACGGCCCCCCTAGGACGCGGAGGGGTCCATCCCACGCCTAGTGGCAGCCCTATGCGCCACGCTGGGGAGAAGATCAGTCCACCAATGACTCCGGGTAGGGTCACTTGTGAGGCCAAAGCGTTCTCGCGACCTCCCACATACACCCCACCGTGACACTCTGACGTTATAATGAGTCGAGGTGTATACGCCCAGGGCCCCCAGAGGACGCAGAGGGGTACACCTCACGCCTAGTGGAAGACCTATGCTCCGTGCTGGGTACACATGGAGGCAATCAACACAGTCCGCCAATGACTATGCCCTCAGCTGGCACCAATGCAGTCTGCCAATGACTGTGCCCGTAGCCGACACTAGCACAACCCGTCAATGGCTACACCCACGGCCGGCAAGGAGATCAGCACAGTCCACCCGCGACTACGCCCACGCCTAGTATGTGGGACAAACAACTGAAGGTACGGAGCCGCTCGTACGTCAAGGGGGACCCGTGAGCATCGTGACTCAGGGGCTAACTGCGCCTGTAGCCCCTTCCACCTTTGGGCCGTCCTCGGTTTTTGGTCGGTTCAATTGCGGGGAGGTACCCGCGGGGTGGGCCCTGCTGACACTGAGCCTAGTGCGCTCTACAAGACATCTCAGATCACTTAGGAGGGACATTAGAATCACTCAAACGTCAAGGGGGACCCCTGAGCATCGTGACTCAGGGGCCAAACTATGCTCGTAGCCCCTTCCCCCTTTGGGCCGTCCTTGGTTTCCGGTCGATTCAATCACGATGAGGTACGCGCGGGGTGGGCCTTGCCGACGCGGAGTGTTGAAAGTGTTCTAAAGTTTTACAATCCTCGTCGCGTTCTCCTCATGAGGGCAGCTCGTGCATCAAGGGGGTCTCTAGAGCATCGCGACTCAGGGGCCTAACTACGCTCGTAGCCCCTTTCCCCGTTGGGCCATCCTTGGTTTCCGGTCGGTCCAATCGCGACACAAAGTAACACAGCAAACATGACAGGAAAGAGGCCATGAAAAAATTCGAGCATTCAGTTATTAACAGCCTTGACAAGTTCATGAAAATGAAAATAATTTTAATGCCTCCACGAGGCACAATGTGCATTGCAGGGAAAAGACAGGGACAAGAAATCAGGAGGAGCCGCTCCTGGTCGCCCCCTTCGCAGGGGGCTTGTTGTTGATGTGAGAAGCGCTGTCTTCCCCATCGTCGGCTTCAGCGGCACCTGGAGACGAAGGAGCTGTGACGCGGGCGAACCTCCTCACCAGTGCCTCCATGGAGCCCTTCACTACCTCCACGGCGCGGTCGCAGGCCTCGGCGGGGACCGACAAGATCATGGAGCTGAGATGAAATCCCGGCCCGCAAAGATGAAGGTGGCTGAAGACGAGAGTTGTAGCCACGACGAAAAGGTCGCGACACTCGCGGTCCAAGATCTTGTCCACCTGCATGGTGGCGCCCTCCATCACCACGACGAGCTTCTTCGTGAGTGAGGGAAAGCCGTCCTCCGGGGAGGCGAGAGGCTCGTCGAACACATCCCGGCACAGGGAGCGGAGCGCCATGTGAAGCTCGAGCTAAACCTCAGGGAAGCAGGCCAGTTCTGCGGCCTTCTTCTCCTCGGCCGCGGTGAGGTCTTTCTACTGGGCATTAAAGAGGGCCTTCCTCGAGGTGTCCTCCTTCTCCCGCTCTCCCAAGATCCTCACCTCCTGGGACAGCTCTTCCTCCCGGGCGGCGAGCTTGGCTTCGCGGGCGTTAAGCTCCTCCTCCTGCAGGCGGTGCTGCTCGGTGAGCTTGGTCTGCTCCCCTCGAAGGGCCAGTAGGCGGGCCTCCACCTCTTCATAACGTTCGGCCGCCGCCTTGGCTCCCTCCAGCGCCTCCTCACGCGCAGTGCAGGCGGCCTTGGCTTCCCTGTGTGCCTTCCCCATCTCAGCTGCGACCTTGCCCAGGGCAGTGAAGGCCGCGATCAGGACACCTTGGGCGAATACCGAGGTCCTCCCGACCTCCTCCTGGAGAGCCTCCAATATTGTTGCGGACGGTGTCGTCGGGGAGGCAGCGTCATGAAGAGTAGGGGCTCTGAAGACTGCCTGGAGGTTGCAGGCGTTGGTGCATCAGTTGGCCACGGGGCCTCCAGAGCCCGCCTCTTGGGCAACGACATCACCACGGTAGCCTCAGGCGCTTCGGGGGCTCGGGGGTGCGATGCTCAGGGCCTGGGAGGTTGCCTTGCGAGCCTCCTCCTCTCCATCGGTAGACAACGACGCGTTGCAGAGAACTCGCGGTGCATCAGGAGCCGCCTTCGGCTTGACGCCAGACTTCTTCCTCTTCCCCTTCGGCAAGATGACGTCCCTGGGTATCAGGAAAAACAGGGAATCAGCCAAGCACGGACTTCGAATGCACATAGCATGCCAAGACAAGTGACTTACTCCTCGGGGTCGTTCCACCTTTTCCTCTTCGCCTCCCCCCTCGCCTGCAGGAGCAACAGGATCCGTCATGGAGTGGGCGAGCCCGGTGCCTCAGCTTATCCACTGGCGGAGGCGGGATGCGCCAAGGATGGCTAAACCTCGCACTTCTGGGGGGCGAGCACACACGCATACCACATAGCACGCGGGGTCGACGCGGGTCCTCTGGAGGTCCGGATCAGGCGCGAGGGAACCCCCGCGGAGACCCCACCAACGACATCATCATTCGCGAGCTCGCGTAGAAGGACAACCGTGACGGGAGGGCCGCGCTCGTCAGGCAGTCCTCGACGGTCTTCTCTGAGTCCCCCTCACCTGAGGTATCGCCATACGACACCTCTACCGGACCGGAGCCCGCGGCTGGGAGGAGCCCACGCTCATCCAAGACATGCAACCCAACAATCACGTCGGCACGGTCGTCAAGGTGGTACAACGGACCCAGAGCCTCAGGGAAGTCACCAGGGTCGCCACCCAGCGAGATCGCCATGACCTTGCTCAGCTCATTAGTAGGGAGGTCTTGGGACCAGAGCCTGAGCTCGTCGTCACTAGCGCAGTAGCCCTACAGGGGCTTGGAGTGGGCCTGAAGGGGCGCGAGGCGCTGCCCCAAGAACTCCTTCACTATCATACCACCAGTCAGCCTCTTGGCGCTGATGTCACGGGAGAAGCACTCCAGGACGGGCGTAGCCCGAGGGTCGGAAAGCTTCGCCGAGCTCCACCCGGAGGTCTTCTACGGAAATCGCTTCGGCTCCTCCAGCCAGGGGTTGACGTCCTTAAGGCCCATAAGAACCCAGCGTTGCCTGAAGTTTTCCACCTTCTTCCCGGCCTTCAGGAGCAGGTTGCTACTCTGGGCCGCCGCGAAGGAGATAAACGCCGACAAATGGGCGCCGTCATGCAGACGCAGGCAGAAGAGGTGGCGGAAGAGGGCCACCGAAGGCTGCACTGCTACGAAAGCCTCGTAGTAGTAAGCGAAGACGAACAAGAGTAAGACATAGTTGAGCTGGAGATGAAGAGCGTGGATCCCATAGTGGTTCAAGATGGCGGTGAAGAACGAGGAGAAGGGTGGCACTAGTCTGGGGAAGACGCTATGCAGGAAGAAGGGGTACACCGCCTTCGGCGCGAGCCGCTCCTGTATTACGCCAGGCCAGATCAGTTTCCGCCCAAACTCGTTGGACTCGGTCGCGGTCCAGGGAAGCGCGGGGGCAAGATCCACCTCCTTGGAAAGGACACACTCCAAGAGCAGGGAAGCCGGGGCTAGACCTTGCGGCTCTAGCTTCTGCTTGCTGGTGGGCGCCATCGCTGGACTGGTGAAGGAGCGGCGCGACGCTGGATCTGGGGATGATGGTTGGAGTTGGAGACCAAGGAGGAAGAGCGAGTGTGGGAGAAGGAAAGCAATAATGCACCAACGCAACAAGCAAGGCTCCCAATAACTCGGGCAAAGACTGAAGGCAAGGAAGACTCAACCGGCCCACAGGCATTTAGGGCCCGCGACGTCTCATGTCGCCCCCGAGGCTTCACCTAGAAGCCAACCCAAGCGCGCCGTGGACCCGAGGGCTACTATCGGCGTTCCGGGAATGGGGGTACCCAGACTTGCCTGCATGTGGCCTAGGGCCGACCCACTTCATTAAGCGAACAAACGGGCTCGGCGCCACTCAAGGCAAGGCCCTCATGAGCTGCCAAGACTCACGAGGAGGAACATCATCAAGACCCACAGGGGGGCTCCTCAGGACCCCTCTGGGGCGGCGGATATTCCGAGGTGAGGCCCGGCCTCAGGAGTCAAGGGTGACGCAAGGGAAGGACAGGCGAGCAGCAAACAAGAGGGTGGTGCAGTTCCCCCTTTAGTGCAAAGGGGGCAATGACGTACCGCCCCCCCGAAGGCATCTTCCAAAGGTTTCCCTTCTGGTGCAACAAGGCCGTCACCGCCCGCCAGCCAGACAGACGTCATCCCCGAGCCTGTCCTGTAGCGTGGGCAACCACTTTGCACGCGAATACCACCTTTGGGAAGGGGGCATGTTCCCCTATTCCCCAATTGGCCACTTTGGGATCCCTTCCCGCCGAAACGATAAGGGAAGAGGACAAGGGTTGCCACTATAAATAGAGGATAGGTTGCTTCGTAGAGGGGGATCCGATTACCGAACCACCTATTCACCCACTAGCACTCCGCAAGGTCATCCAGCCTCGGAAGGCGCCCAAGCACTGTAGTAGTTCACCCACCAACCTCCCCGAGAGGCAATCCATCCAAGCAGGAGTAGGGTTTTACGCTTCGCAGCGGCCCGAACCTGGGTAAACTGTTGTGTTCTGTGTTTTCCTCGCCATCGAGTGAGTTTCTAGCCATCCGGAGCGAGTAGCGAGCTAGGTGAGGCGAATCAGTGAGAGATCTTCGTACACACCCCTGAGTTCAAATCTTTAGGGTTTTGCGGAGCCCGAAATCCGACAACATGAATCAAGACTGGGATTTGTCACTCCTTATGACAGAGAGGTATCTCGGGGCCCACTCAGTAATAGAACATCACAACAAGCCTGGAAAGCAATGTGACTAATGAGTTAGTTATGGGATCTTGGATTACAGAATGAGTAAAGAGACTTGCTGGTAACAAGATTGAACTAGGTATGGAGATACCGACGATCGAATCTCGGGCAAGTAACATACCGAATGACAAAGGGAACAACATATGGGATTAACTAAATTCTTGACATAGAGGTTCAACCGACAAAGATCTTCGTAGAATATGTAGGATCCAATATGGGCATCCAGGTCCCGCTATTGGTTATTGACCTGAGAATGTCTCACGTCATGTCTACATAGTTCTCGAACCCGCAGGGTCTTCACATTTAAGGTTCGCTGACGTTTCAGTATTATTGAGTTATGTGCATTGGTAACCGAAAGTTGTTTGGAGTCCCGGATGAGATAATAGATGTCATGATGAGCTCTAGAATGTCTCGGAGGTAAAGATTGATATATAGGAAGTACTGTTTTGGTCACCGGAAAAGTTTCGGGTACTTCGGTAGTGTACCGGGAGTGCTAGGAGGGTATCGCGGACCATCGGGAGGGGTGTAACGCCCCGAGGGCCCTCATGGTCCGTGGGAGGAGAAAAACAAGACCTTAGTGGGCTCGCCTAAGGCCCCACTAAGGCCCATGAGTTGTGAGAAGGAAAAAACCCAAAGGTGCAAGAGGAGGAAAGGGTTTCCAAGTGGAGATGAGGACTCCTACTCCTAGTAGGATTAGAGTAGAACTCCTCCACCTCCAATTTCGGCCAAACCTTGAGGGTTTGTGGCTGCCTCCTCCACTCCCTCCCTCCTATATATACTAGAGGAATTACAGGCAACCCTAACCCTAATTGCCACGTGCTCCCTCTACTTCTCTCTAGATATGATTCTCCTCTAGTCTAGTTCGGCAACGCTTAGGCGAAGCCCTAGTGGATTAGTTCACCACCATGACCACCACGCCGCCGTGCTTAAGACTCATCTACCTCTCTGCTCCGCTATAACACCCTGTGTTTAGCTTTCCTGATTGATTTGACTTTTCCAAAAATTAGGACCAATTTTTTTTTGAATGCTTGTAATGCTTGAAGTGAGTGTTGTTTGCTTGCTTGCTGGTATGCATGTGTTTGATTCTCAATAATTCTTATTACTCTCCAGACTCACCTCCTAAGCCCAAAACTCCTGCCTAATGATCATGCCATGTGCTTAGGACCAGAAACTATTTTTACCAAATATTATTTTCACCAAAAAGGCCTTTCTTTGAATTAAGCTTTCAAAACCCCTCATATGAGATTTGTACTACAAGTCCTCAAATTAGGGAATTTGTTTTGCACCAACTATTTTATTGAAAACCTATTATCAAAATGGCTTCCCAAAACAACAATATTATTATTTCAAAATTTATTTTACTATTTTATTTAAATGCCTTCCTGTGAGGCCAGAAATTGTCTCTCATAAGGAAAGTTGTTTTTATTGCTTCCAAAATATTTGAGAAAATTTAGGGAAACTCAGTGGACATATATATTCCATATATATGAATTTCAACACAAGGTCATGTTCAAAATATTGGGCAAACCCCTCCAAAACCCTTCGTGCCTATTTCAAGCTTTTGGAATATTTCTATAAGAAATATTTTAAATAAATTCCTGTAAAATTCTAGCATGTCACATATGGTATATGTGATGATCTTGCCAAGTTTCATATCAATCCAAGTTGATTTGACTCCCCTAATTATTCTAAAACCCTATCTGTCCAGATCCAAATTTGAGCAATTCTACATTGTCAAGTATCTCCAATTGTGCTCAAATTTGGAAGACATGTTCTAATACTCTAATAATGCATCCACACCAAGTGGTGCATCAAGGAGAATAGAAGGACTTGTCCCAAGCCTCTCAAAACCCTCTCTGTTGATTTCTGACTTTGGGAAACTTTACATTATAAAGTTTCTGTATTTGACCCCAAACTTTTTGTGCATGCTTTAATGCTCAAATAATGCCCCACACCAAATATTGGATTTGTGGGAATTGATTTGAATATCTTTGTAAGAAGAAGGCCATTTCTGTCCATTTCATGAGTTTTCCAAGTCTACACTGGAAACCTGCTCCACCAAATCCCAAATTTGGTGTCCAAGCTTATTTTCATCTATTATTTGATTATGTTAAGTTTCATATCCATTGAAGTTCATTTGGTTGCCCTGACACTCATCAAACACCTTGTGTGCACTCACTAAAGCGGCTACTTTGGCCCCTTCCACTTTTACCCTTGAGCTCAACTTTCTACCAGAGCCTCCCCTAGTTACCTTTTTACTCGAGTAGCTTTTGCATGGTAAATGGTCAATTATTGGAGAGAGACTCCTTGTATCTACCTCTCATTTTTACCCTTGGTTCACCCCCCTTACCCCTCATGTCCCAGTTTTGCTTAAGCCAAAGCCCCCACCTCTTACCAGAGGGTTCCTAGCATCCAAAAGCATTGTTTCAAGCCAAGAGATGGCATGCTCATGTGGAGAAATTGAGTAGCACATCTTCATGTTGAATTGTGGCTGAAATATAGTTTTGTACTGCAAGTACTAGTTAGGCTCCTCCAACTAAGCTGAAACTTTGCAGTGGTGTAGTCCTTCCATAATAGGTGCTGCTAGACATGGTTTCACCCCAAGTTTCCCCCTTTGAAAACCACCTTTGCCAGCCCAAAGTTTCCTGCTGGAATCATAACCACAACCAACTCCAATTCAAACCAGCATCATATGGCTCCAAACTCCCTCAATGACCTCTAGCAAGCATTCCTTGCACGCGGGACATCTTTGACGGGTCAAATGGTCACTCGGGACACGCGTGACCACGGTGACCACGCTGGCAGCATGCACTAATGGTGCTCTACACCGTTTCTTCGTCTTATAGCTCATGTCCCGCAACTAGAGTGTGCCCCAGCACGCCTGAGCATCCCCTACTCCACCTTTGACTCCCTCAATGACGCTAGAAAGACTCCAAGCTGATCTGGGACGCGTGTATCCCTCCTGCCAGAGAGCATCGAAAGCTCTCGAGCTCCACCTCGTCGCCCCTCTCCCTTATACTCGGCCCCGAGCCCTCTCTGGCTCCCCCAGATCATCCTCTCTCCCTCGAATGCCCGTGTGCCCCCAATCTCGCTCCCGTGGCCTAGTTTCCCCGCCATGGCCGAAGGAGATCTGGCGACCTCGGCTCAAATTCGGGCACGCTGGGCGTCCCCTCCCCCTTTGAACCGCACCATGGAGTCCCCCCTAGCCGGCGTGAACCTTCCCCCGCAGCTCCCCATCCTCCGCTGTGGTCACGGCGCTGTGCCTCCGTCGCCGAAGGCCGCATCCGCGCTGGCAGGAGCTGGCCGCAACCAGGTCCTCCCTGGAGTGCGTGGAGCCTTCCCCCTCCAGGTCGTCGCCTTCCCCTGGGGCTCCGGGAGGCCGGGCCTCGCTGGACGCAGCGCATGACGTGGCACAAGCGGCGTCGGCGCCCTCTTCTCGCCTCCAATTGACAAAGGCGGGAGGAGGAAGAAGCACATGCCCTTGGGCCCCATATTCCCTCGGGCCCACCTGTCGGCCTAAGAGGCAGCCACGCGGCCCAGCTGTCAGGTTAAGTGGAGGCGGGTTGCTCCGTGTGCGCGTCCCCGCGCTGGAAGCGTATTTTCTCCTGGGCACCTTCGGTGTGGCCGCTGCCGGCCCTTGCGTGTGGCTATGCCGGTCCGAAGGCCTATCTAACGCCCAAAGCGCAGGGTAACCCCCCCTCCATTTCCACCTTTTTCTTTATCTGTAATCTTCAAAAAACTATCATAAATTCATTATAAGTCCAAATTAGTTGATTCACAATGCTGTAGATTCCTAAAATTTAGGGCTATCAAAATATGTTCTTTGCACATTTTTCAAAACAACACCTCTGCTCTGTTATTATTCAAACAGATTCAAATACTCCTAGCTTCCCTTTTGAAAATTCCTATAGGTTTCAAATAAACTCCAAATGGAGCGATTCCAAATTCCAGAGTCTTCTAATATCATACCCTATTTTTGAAGCCTTAGTCAACATTTTTGTGTGAAATATTTCTGTTACAATAAATAAATAGCCCTCTTTTGCTCTTTATTCAATGTTAGAAAATTACCTAGTATATTGATATTAACTTCAAGTCTAGTGAAATAACTTCCTAAATGTTTCTAAAATTGTTCTCTCTTAAATGAGTGCCTCCACTCATTTTTATCATAATATTTTCTGTGGGCTTCATAAAGGATCCCCTATTCCTCCTCTCATCCATTCAAAAATCGCTGATGGTCCAACTCTCCTCTAGCAAGCTTCATGTATTTTTCTTATGAGTAGAGAGTTCCATGAAAAATAAAACTTCTATTTTATATGGCACTTTTGTTCTGCTTGCTGTGCGGCTGACTGTGATTGTTTCCGACGATAGTTCATGAGTAGACGGAGTTCTCGGAGTTGGAACGGAAGACCTGGAAGAGCCCGATGACTTATGTGAGCAAGGCAAGCAGCCCTTTGACCATGTTATAGCATATGTTATATTAGATGCTAGTAAAGCAAATACTCTCGTTGCATACGATCATAAACATTCAGTAAATCATTGAGGTGATGTTACCGATGGCTCCTCCGGAGCACTTGCATTATGAGCATGATCCTACCACCTATGAGGGTCACGCTAATACCATGTTGACAAGTAGAATTAAGCATCATAGAAACATGAGCATGATGATGGTAATATCAAAGGTTTATGAAAACCCCGTCGTGTCCCACTAATGCCCGAGGGTGAAGATGAGTTAGGTGGCCACTTTTGGAGAAGTGGTGCACGGGTTGTATTTTGGTGCGAGTGGTTTCGGAAATTGGATTACATTTATGATGTGTCGACCGTCCCAACCTTACGTGTATGACCACGTTACCCCTTTATGGGACGGGGCTTTGTTGATTACTATGGTCGGTGCTAGCAAAGAGCCACATTACTAGTGGCGGGAGTGATGTGTGGTCACTCTCATGATGGGGTCATGCCAGGTAGGGAGACTATGCTGTTTTTACGTGTTCCAGGCACACCGTTTGTCGCCGCATGGATGATACTGTCCAGAGTTGGTGCGCGTAAGACGTACATCATGTGGGCTGGGTACCAATCAAGTGGATCTCTTTGTCTAGTATCATCAGGGGAAAGGCATTGATCGGGTACTTACCTCGGGTATACTATATATCGTGAGTCGTGGATGACACGGAAGTTTCCCGGATCTCGTGGGTCCAGCGTACTACCTCTGTAGAGTGTAAAACTATTCGATTATCCGTGTCCACGTTCAAGGACAATTGGGTGGTGCTGCTTAAACTACGTCCAGTCGTTTCCGCATAAACCAAGTGTGTGTGTGTGTGTGCGTTTTATGATGTTATCTAAGAAAGCATGGATATGACCAAGTTTGTTGACTTGGCATATCGGGTGAACCTGGAATGTTCAACCCTTGACATATATGTTGATATCTCTAACCTGTTCTTCTAAATACCATCTAGCTTATGTTGCACATCCATCCATGATCATGTCTATTCACAGTTAAGCTGCTATCCACCAATACTGCATATTACTTGTTAGCATACCAATTGCACTATTCATATCATGAGCTGTTTGCGAGTACATTCAAAGTACTCATTGGCTTGCCACTGGTTATTTCATTGACCAAGTAAGGGAAGTCAGGATATGGTGAAGAGTAACCTGGTGACGTTCCTGCGAGCTAGGACGCTTCCCAGTTAGAATGCTTGTAGGTTAAGGCTGATGGCATGGGTTCACGCTTTCGACCAATAATTCCGCTATTGGTCAAGTTTGGTGTGTTGGCCCTCAAGGCCCTATATATGTAAGACTTCACTACAACGATCATTTATTGTATTAAACGGTAAGTATGGATGTAAGACTCTTGTTATTCTGTTCCTGTGTGTTCGGTGAGCATTGATCTCTGGGATCACTGAGCACGTTCATTCGGCGATCTCGACTCGTAAGTTGGGGTCCCCACACCCTCTTTCTTGGTCAAGAAGGCGGGGATCCTCATTGAGCTATAGGTGTGCTAAACGCGGAGGTGTTGTCCGTTCGGCACTAGATCGGGATGGATCGTGAAGGGATCGCGGGATGGATCGTGATGAGATCGCGGGATGGGTTGCGATTTGGATCAGGAAGATGTTCCACTACATCAACGACATTATATACACTTCCGCTTAGCGATCTACAAGGGTATGTAGATTCACTCTCCCCTCTCGTATCGTCACCATGGATAGGTATTGCATTTGTGTAGGAATTTTTTTGTTTCCCATGCAACGTTCCCCAACAGTAACGTCATCGAACCATGACTACTACTTGATAGAGCCAGTTCATTATAACACCAAGAGTTTTAGCTCACGATCATAGTTGCCCTACTAAATCCAAACATACTCCAGGAACATGTATGTTAAGCTACTTTATCAACTTGTTCCACCAAGTTCATCCCCTAGACACCTATCATGATCACAACAAACCATGGTCTATAAATACATATCTGAGAACGGTCACTCCTATGGCATCTGGGTTCTGGTGCTAGCTTGAAGAATGATGGATACTTGTCCACTGTGATCACTTGTTCCATAAAGAACTCAGTGCTAAGCAGGGGTTACCGGTGCTCCACGGGTGCTCTGGGAAATCCTTGTATTATACATTTGACCAGAAATTTGAGCCGGGGAATCTTGTGAGGGTTAGTTTGGTCTAGAGAGGGGTTTCTAATCTTGAGGGAATGCATAACTATGGGGTCGCGTGTTGTTGAGTACGTTGCAGTCGGAGTCTTCAGTGGTCGTTGCCTATCAAAGTGGATCCTTGGTGCATCTTGTTTCGCTGGTCTTCAGTTGTCGAGAAAGGTGACAGAGAGAATAACATGGAGAGGAGTGCCTAAGGGGGTGGTATAGTGCAAGTGCAATCAACAAGTGCTGAAAAGCCAACTCAACATTAAGATGAGTCAGATGATACAATCGCTTACTCGTTGCCTAGGGCAAAAATGCGACTTATATCAAAGCACAAGCAAGCAAAAATAAGCAACACACAACTTGGTTCCATCTGAACCATTTCATGGACTTGAATTTGTACATGGGATTCATGACTCATCGTACCCTAGGGGTTGTTAGAATTGAGATTCATGCTTGCTTTGTATCTTGGAGAGGAGTCCGCTTGGTCTTCCGGGTCATCTTATGGTGTTGTTATGTTCCTTGTTGTTGTTTGCCGAAACGACCCGGGTTGAGCTGAAAAGAGTCCATGAGGACTTCTCATCTGGGAGCTACCGACGAAGGTGGTTCCTCATGGCTGTCGTTCACAGGGTCTTCTGTTATCTTTGCAATCTTGTTAGTGTCTTCTTGTCTTCCAAGACGTCAAGAGTTCCAAGTGGACAGATTTTATGCAACAACATCAACAAGGCATGATAGAGTTCCGACTTTTGAGTCAAGTTTATCACAATATCGACTCCTAGAGCGGGGGATGAAGAGAACCGTTTTCCTTCTCACTAAGGTGAGGCGGACCAAATGGCGAGGTTCTTATCAACCGGTGGTGGTTGATGCATCTTCGATAATGACAGGGTCGCTCTATCAATGATGCTTGTCATGGTCTTGCATATATTAAGTCCTGATCATCATAGGTAAAGGGTGCATCACTCCGGGACAGTGTCGGGGGTGTCACCATCTCGATGTCCTCCTTCCTCAAGAAGGTAGCTTCCGTTGGTGTCGTCTGGTTGTAGCGTTGCCACCCTTGTCTTCCAAGTACGTGGGTGATTGCTCAGTAAGGTTGCTTCCTTCCAAGTTACCCACGAGGATTTTAAATAATCCGGTGATCAAAGGGCATAAGGGTGATAGCGACAATTTGCAAGTTAAAAAAACAGACAAGGAGTGTCAAGAAAATAAGGGTGGAAGTGCTAAGGTAAAACCTTTGCTTTCTTTGAAGATTTAGGAGAGGTGAGAAAGATACATGTTTTGCAAGTACTTTTGAGGAGTACGGAAATCAAATTGCCCTAACTAACGTCCGTGCTAACTAAGGGATTCCTACAGTCAGGATGGCTCTAATACCAGCTCTGTGGGGACCCCTACTTATGAGTCGAGATCGCTGAATGAACATGCTTAGTGATCCCAGAGATCAATGCTCACCGAACACACAAAAATTGAATAACAAGAGTCTTACATCCATACATACCGTCTCATACAAATAATGACCCTTGCGGTCAAGTCTTACATAGATAGGGCCTTGAAGGACAACACAACAAACTTGTCCAATAGCGGAAATATTGGTCGAAAGCGTGAACCCATGCCATAAGCCTTAACCTACAAGCATTCTGACTGGGAAGCGCCCTAGCTTGCAGGAACGTCACCGAGGTACTCTTCAGAATCTCCTGTTCTCTCTTACATGGTCAATGAAATAACCAGTGGAAAGCCAATGAGTACTTTGAATGTACTTGCAAACAACCCATGGTCAACCCATGGTGTGGCACAAGGCGATAACGGAACATGATATATCACAAGTATGCAGCCTTTGTGAAAGCAGGTTTTTCCCTAAATGCAATAACATGGTCAAGTGTTTATATGATCGTGTATCACATGGTAAATGGGAAGCATAAGATCAGGTTACATATAACAATATATCTACTAAGGGCCGAACACCTCAGGTTCACACTCTATGCCAAGTCACCGGACATGACAATATCATCTTTCTCAACCACACACACACTCACACTTGGTTTATGCGGGAACGACTCGACATAGTTTAAGAAGGATTATGCAAATGTCCTGGATCGTGGACATGACTATTCGAATAGTTTTACACTCTACAGAGGTTGCACGCTCTACCCACGAGATCCGGGAAACTTCCATGTCATCCACGACTCACGGTATATGACATACCCGAGGTAAGTACCCGAACAATACCTTTCCCCTGGCGACACTAGACAACGAGTCCACTCGATTGGTACCCAACCCACATAATGTACGTCTTACGAGCACCAAAAGTAGACCGTATCATTCATGTAGGGACCAACGGTGTGCCCGGAACCTATAAAAACAACACAGTTGCCCTTCCTGGCACGACCCCGTCCCGAGAGTGACCATATCACTCCCATCACTAGTAATGTGGGCGCTTTGCTAACACCGACCAAAGTAATCAACAAAGCCGTGTCCCATAAATGGGTATCGTGGTCGCACATGTAAGGTTGGGATGCTCAACACATCACTACTAGGGAAAAGCCTAGTCGTAGCACGGGTTTAGTGCCTACTAGTAGTGCAGTTACCGCGCTACTAGTAAGCGCTACAACTATTACTTACCAGAAGCGCGTGTAAGACGCGCTACTAGTACGACATATAGCTGTAGCGTGTATCATACCAGCGTACTGATAAGATAACTATTAGAGCGTTCTTTCAAACCCGCGCTACTAGTAATCTGTTTTTCATTATTTTTAATTTTTAGTGTATTTATACGTTGTTATACAAATTTTGATACAATACCAATTAAGAGGTTGTTATATCATTATGTTCATGATGAATTATTATATCATTGTGAGAAGAAACATGTATTTATACATCCCAATGTATCAAAAGTGATCAAAAGTTGAATTAGTAGGACGACGATCCTACTAATTCAACTTCTGGTCACTCTTGATCCATCCACATGAATCTAATCCGCTTCCCTTCCCCAATGATATAATAACCAATCATGATCATCATAACAAATCATCATGATAATCATGATCAACACCATCATCATATTAATATAAAAACTCTTGCATCATATCATCACCAACAACACTATAGCTAATAATCATCATAGTCATTACCACCAACAATATTTAATCATCATTTTTGTCAATGAGACATCATATAACAAGTTAGTCACTGGTCATAATCACAACTCCTCCTCCTCCTCATCATCAACTCTAACACATTGTCAGGGAAAACGAACACCTATGGGAAACTCGAGGAGTCCCTTGATCGTTCGGCGGGGAGAGAGAGGTACGACGTCGAGAGCGGAACTAGCGATCAACACCGGCAAGGTCCTTTTTACCCAGATTCGGGCTGCTTGGCGCATAAAACCCTACTCCTGCTTAGTTTGTATTATGTGCTTACCGTATGGTGATTTGCTACACTAACTTAGTAGGTGATTAGGGAGTCTCTTCTCCCAAAAGGTCCAAACCCTAAGAATGAGCTTTGGGCCTCCTTTTATAGGCAAAGGGGTCACCAACAGTGTGTTCACGGGGTGTACAGTGAACAGTGTTCACCGGTCTACTTCTTCGGTGGTGTCAGGGGTAGTAAATGCCTTGTCTGACCCCTGACCTGCCGCAAGATGGTTGCGACACGTATCCAGGTGAATCAACACCTAGGCCTTGTGCTGGCACATGAGGGATGTGCTGGATCGGTCGGATTATGGTAGAAACTAGGCGGGGGTGACACCTGGAGAGTGAACAGGGGCTTGCTGGCCTAGTGTCTCTCTCGGATGACTTGGTCACCTTCCCGACAAGGAAGGCTTGCCGGGGCCTTGAATACTTTCCCAGCAATGAGGGCTTGCCGGGGGCCTCGTCAGTCTCTGCGAGCTTTCCTGGCAAGGGAAACTTGCCGGGGTCTTGCTACTCTTCGGGTAGTCTTCGCAGTGAAGCGGGCTTGCCGGGGCTTTGGGAATCTTCCCAGCAAGGAAGGCTTGCCAAGGCCTTGCGTCTTGAGCCTTTGTACTCCACACCCCTAGAGAGGGGGAAGGGCGTGGCCTTGGTGGGTCTTGGACTGCCTTTCCGCTGCTCTTCTCGATGCACTGCCATCAGGGGGGTCGCCGATGCCCGTGCACAAGTCTCGGGCACAAGGGACCCCAGTCTTCAGTGCACCGACATACTTTGTAGCACATAATAACACATTGTACCTAGGGCCTACTCCTCTCTCATAGGACCTACTCTACCCTCTCTTAGGTACAATATCATAAAACAAGATAGGCCGTGACTCTCCATTATGGAGAACGGAGATCATCCTGTCTCCAAGTCTTGGCCTATGCACAATGTTGCTTCCAAATAGCTCTCTACAATTGACCATACATTTTTCCAATCTTGGATTGTCATGACTTCATCGGTTTTAGAAATCCAGTATGGACAGGATTGATGCGTAGGCTGACCTGGCCGTGCTGGCCGTAAGCTCATAACATCAACGCGACCTCTTGGAAACATCAGATAAGGCACATAATCCTTTAGGATTTTCTGTTGAAAAACATAGTAATAACTTTGTAGTTAGAAATGTAGTTTAGTTTTAGAAGAATTTATGCAAAAGATGCACGGATGTCGTAATAGTAGAAAATGTTACCATGCAATCCCCATGGATGTTACCGTAGTTCACCACGTGCACTAGTGGAACGTATTGACCATAATGTGGAGGGGTTTGATAATAGCTATTGTAATTCTCAAGATCATTAATAAATGCGATAAGATGATCTTTCTCCTTATAAGGTAATTCTGCTTCATCACTGTAGTACATTCTGTCTACCATCTTCCGTGCATTTTTTGAAGAATGAAAATAAGCTGTCAATGGAAATAAGTTGTCAACTATTTTTAAATAAACAATATAAATTACATAATAAATATGGTTGTTAAACTCACATAACGGTAGAACTGGAGGCGTGTGCACATCGACCCAGATGTCGATATTACCTTCAATTTCATCTTATGGACGAATATCAAAGGTGATAAGGATATTAGGCTCAAATCCATAAGCCTTGCATAGTGCTGGCCAGTTAGTGCATTGAAAATAGGAGTAGTTTGTCTGAATTGTACAACTTTACAACAAAAGTATAACCATGCTCGGTCCTCAAGTGAACTCACTTTACCTCCATAGTTTTTTTAGTACTGAAACCAATCCAATCCAAGACATAAATTCTTGCATGGCAGGGGATACGCTAGTAGAATAGTAAAAAAATAAAATTTTTAAGTTGAAGCAAAAGAAGTCATGCTTAATTACTAAAAAAGACTTGTCGTTGTGACTTACTGTATCCACTTCGAAGTTCTCATCCAGCATGATGCTGAAGCGCCTACCACCAACTAGGTGAGGTGCGCCGCACATGCCCCGCTCGTCTTTGCAGTATTCGCACATAACGAATTTCCTTTCGTCATGAGACATTTCCTTCCTAAAACTGATCAACACACAGATCACTATTACTCAACATGCAATGGGTTTACTTTAGGTTTGTCGAGTCTTTCCTTCCTAAACTCTGATCTCACGTATATGGTGGGCACTCCTTGTGATATTTCGACCGTCGATGATGGTCGCTACTCCTCCTTCCCCTAGTGCATTACAAATATCTAGCACAAGGAAAAGAAGGAGAAGCGACCCCCACGACAACAGTCAGGATTCTTCCTCTATCTAGCACACAAGGAAAAGAAGGAGAAGCGACCCCAACGACACCTAAAGACAACCCATTCCATATATCGAGCAATGGCATAGAGAAAATGTCATATGTTTTGCCGGAATATCATTGAATTCCCGTTCTATCAAATCACAAGCACTCGATATGTCCTACATTGTAGCACAAGTCATGCTAAAATTCATGAAAAAATTTCGACATGACCTTTACTAAAAACAGGACATATCGAGCGCCTGAAATTTGCCGGAACGGAAATGAATCAACATTTCGGCAAAACATAACCTACTCGGAGGTACATTGCAAAGAAGAACACCAGGACATCCTTTTTATTCAGAATGCATCATCATCGACATCAATGACATGGCAACTAGGACTAGCATTTTCATTATCGACAATTACAACACATTATCATCTATATCAACAACATGGGTATTTGGCTATTCTCACCTAGAGGTCTTAGGTGGTCGGCGATGGGGACGACTACGGGGATAAGGCACGGGCAAATACTTGATTTTTGTATAAACAAAATATATTCTATCAACATGTATTTGAGTAGTATTAACAATTATGACATGTTCATTCTAGCAAATGAATAAAAAGTTTCAGGATCACTAGAAACTATCAACTCTGTCTAAATATAATATACGAAAACCCTAGTAATAATTCAGTTAACTAGAAACTATCAACTAAACCCCAAAAACTATCGTAAATCAAAGTGTTATATGAACAGGGCTTCTATCAACTAAAAACTATCAACTATTTCTATTTTTTTACTAATTAGTTAATCATACTAAATCAAAATTGTTATATATCAACTACAAACTATTAAGTAAATCAAAATGTTGTATATTAACAAGAAAATATCAGCTAGCCTACTAAATCAAAATGTAGCAGGGAGGAGGCATTATGGATGGAGGAGGGAGGAGGGAGACGGAGGGGCGACTAAAGGAGGGAGGAGGAAGGCTGTAACACCCAAGATTTTTCAACTTTTATTTCCTTGATATCCTCGAAATTTAAATTTTTGACTTGACAAGAACTTTGAAGTTTTCTTGCTAATCTCCATGAGAGAAAACTTTTGAGCTTCTACTCCACCAAACAAATTCAGAAATATCCCCTAGGCCCTTCCTCAAAAATGAAATGGTTAAAGGAATATTTCTTTTACTATCAATTTGGATTTCTTTTATTCTTAATTTGGATTTTTCCATAAGCCTATTTATTAATTCTTCAAAAAAGAATTAATCATGACATTCTGTTTTAAATATTTTTACTTCTCTCCTAGCCCTAAGATTTGTTTTTGAATGTTTTCCAAAGATTTAGAGGGGATGGATCACCCCAATTATTGTTATTATTGAAATGGGAATTTCTGTAATCAGTTTGAGCTCCAAATATTTTTCAAAGGAACCTTCCTTTTCCTTTGGAATCTTGACCCCAAACTCTGGCAGCTTGTAGTCCTTAGTATCCTCAATCTATTCCAGCAAAAACTTTGGGTTCTCAAGTTTGAAAAATTCAAATTTGGTTTGACTGACGTTTGACCCGAACAACTCATTTTTGATTCAACCCTGCCTTAAACTCCACCAAAAATTCTGAAATTTTATGCAGCATCATTTCTTCCAATGAGGGTGCTCCCCTCAAATATCCAGCTTCAAAATCTTTTTCTAGCTATGCTTTTCTTTGTGTCGAACACATCACCTGCACCCTGACTGAAGCTGTCTGAATTAAATTCAGACCAAACTTCACACACAGTGCAACTCCCTCCCCCTTCGTCAATCTCACTAGTAGCAGCGCAAGGGCTTTTGATCCTGTGCCTTGATCCTATCCGCAGTGTCCCCCACATGTTGGCCTCTTCCCCTCGTGGGTAGCTCACTAATAGAGCCGGCCAAAGCTCTGGCAGTGGCTCTGCAGCAGCCGCAACAACTCCCTGCTTCGTTCCCGCGTCGCCCGGCACCGCCCCGTGCTCCTGCTGTCGCCGCGTGCCTCTCCTCGATAGTGTGCTCCACGAAGGCCGTCGGCACGCACCGTGCAGCTCAGAGCACAGGTTCTGCAGCCGCAGTGTGCAACAATGGCCACATCGTCGCTGCGTTGCCACGGTCGATGAACAGCCTCTCTCTCGTAAAAAATGGAGCCGAGTGGTGATTAGGTTCATTCCTAGCCACCTAACATTCTGCTCAAGCTCCTACATCACCAGAATTGCTCGTTAGAGTTAATGTTGTAACTCATCTCGCGACGCCTATAAGTAGAGCTCCCCTCTAGTGCTTCTGTCCCCGCCAAGCATTTCCCGTCTCTCCATCTCCACCTCTAGGAACCAGCCGATCTAGGAAGGGGTCCTCGAGGGGCCTTCTTCCCCAGCTCCAGCCGCCCCGATCCGCTTTGGGATCCGGCCACTCTCGTGCACTGTAAGTAGAGGTAGGACACCATGAGGCCATCGTTTGCATCCAGGAACTCCTCCCCTGCTTACCCCATGCTCAATTTCATCGCGGAGGCTCTTTGTCGTCGATCTCCTCGCATCACCGGAGTTGCTGCCGCCGGATATCTTCTACCGTCGATGTGAGGCTTCCCTCGCAGTCTAATCCCTCCCCATCAGTCAGGCGAATCAACGGTGAGTGCACCTGCACCCCCAGCTGGTCTCCACTCCCTCCTATCGTTGCCGGCGATCGTCGGATGCTTCTCGCGCCGGTGGAGCATTCGAACCTGACAGGGGGACCCCTTGTGTCAATGTCTCTCTCTCCCTGTGAAGCATTTCGATGGAAACGTATTTGGCCAATAGCCATTTTACTTTCGGGGAAACGTCTTTTCCTTCGGGCGTTTTGACTAAATCTCAGTCTAGCCCCTGTTTCTATTAGAACTAATTACAGAATTGTCCCTAATACTATTTTGGCTATAACTTTTGATCCATAACTTATTTTTCAGTGATTATTTTTGAAAATTGTTCCTGGTAATGCCTAGTTTATTTTTAGATTTTCCTAAAAATATTTTAAAACCAGTAGCTAGGCAGTACCACTTATACCCTTGTTTGATCTATACCGTAGATTCCAACACCGAAATTCCCGACGTCAATTGCACCAAGCTTAATCCCGACTACGTGGAACCAGGCAAGCATGTTTGTTACTTTTGGTGTGCTGTTTGCTAACTTAAGTCATATTTATTAATCATCACCTTGCATATTTCATACCTGCTATAGACATTCAACCATGATAAAAATATGATGTTGGCAAGTGATAGTTATGAAAGGTTGTGGAATATCCTAGTCACGCGGAACGTGATAGGTTATGTCCTTGTCATGGAATGAGCACAATGGTGCTGGTATAAAATTGTTAAACTCCAGTATCGACCTAGATCGAGTCTTGTCCGTGTCATAGTTCTTATCATGCTACCACAGTTCCCTGGATAATGGGTTCGGTATAGTCAGTTGTAGACCTATTATCAGTCACACACCATTAGAGGGGCCGGTATGAAGGTATCCATGGCCCTGGACTAAATCCAGTCATCCGGTCAGGGGGCATGGGTGTTTCCGGTCTCGGACCGGAAGGGAGGGCACTCCCGTGAGCATGCGGCATAAATATTTTGATCCCATGCTAATCAAAGTCGGAGCCTCCCCGTCTTATGGTTTTACCTTGGTAGCGTAGTCCGGGCTTCGCAGAGGTAAAGTGGGTGTGTGCTGATTCTGAGTGTCCACTTCTAAAATGCCGTACGCGGGATTAGTCATATTGGCTATTGAAAACTGTGGGCTATGGTAAAGTGTACACCCTCTGCAGAGTCAAAACTATTCGAGTAGCCGTGTCCCCAGTCAAGGACGTTGTTTGACGAGTCAAGTGTCGGTCCTAGAGTTGGTCTTTGGACTATAAGTGGTATTAATAATAATGGATGTGGTGAACCATATGATGATGTGGGACATCATCATATCATGTATTATTACTCTGGACTAACCCTTATGATTTTGTTGTTGGATATCCTTGGGACGGTTCTACCTCCTGGATATTCAATATTTATTTTATTATTTCTTATATGCCCTTTATGTGGTGTCGCTGTGACACCCGACTGTGGCATTGTTTTATTATTTCTTATAAGCCCTTTATGTGGTGTCGCTGAGACGCCCGACTGTGGCATTATTTTATTATTTCTTATAATCCCTTTATGTGGTGTCGCTGAGATGCCCGACTATGGCATTGTTCTATTATTTCTTAGAAGCCCTTTATGTGGTGTCGCTGAGACGCCCGAGTGCGGCACGTTATTTTATTTTGTTATTGTCCTGACTGTGGTGTCGCACAGACGCCCGTTCGAGGCTTATTATTTATTTCATACCCTGTGTGAGGTGTCGCTCAGAAGCCCGACTGTGGTTTATTTTATTTTTCCGTTACGGATATCTCGGGAGGACTACCGCCTGATTTATCCAGTAATTTATTTACTTTCTGCACTGATATTGCGGATATAACTTGACTCTAACCATGCATAAATAAATCAACTGCATGCATTTCCTCTTTTGTGCAAACTGTTTGCGAGTACTTCTCGGAGTACTCACTGGCTTGTTGTTGTGGCCAGATATGGATGAAGGAGACCTCGTCAATGAAGAGTTTGATAGAGAGTACGATGTCTAGAGGAGTCCCAGTCAGTCTTGCGATCCTAGAGTCCGTCGCTGTTTTATTCCACCGCTTCCGCCACCTCGAATAAATCGTTGAGCTTCACTATGAGGCTTAACGCGCAGTAGTACTCGTCATGTCACATTACTGTGATGTGACGTGCCCCCTTTATTTTCATGAAAAGTAGAGTCACCCTAAGACCACCGTAACATCCCATCTATTCTAAGACTTGGATATGTTGTAATAATTTGTAGAGCGACCCTCGCTCTACCTGTATTATATTAAGTACTAATGGTTTTCTGCATCAAGTTGAGTGTGTCAGTGGGAAATATTTTCTTTACTATGGACGCACATGGCTGATTTCCAATTAGATCATTTATTTGGACACCGGTCGTGAGAAACTTGGTACCAGAGCCAGGCTAACTGTAGGAAACCCCTAGGTACGATCACTGACCGGTTTAGTCATTTTATTTCCTGCTGGTGTTAGCAATTTTCTGTTAGTCAACATACACTACAGGAATCTGAGACTTTGCCGTCTGCCATGGAGGACGGCAAAGGGGGCCACCCCGGATGGCAAAGGCCTTTGTCGTCCGTCAGCAGACGGCAAACTGGATGGCAAACAAAAATCCGGTGAAGGGCCTCTTTGCCATATGCATTGGGACAGCCGACGGCGAAGGATCTTTGCCGTGAGGGGGCTAACGGCAAAGAATATGGGATGTCACATCTGCGGGCACCTCCGTCAAGTGCTAATGACGGCCTGTTGGGACCACAGATGGTTTGCCGTCCGCCCTTTGCCCCTGTGCTGTCTGCCGTGCTGGTGGACTGACGGCAAAGGCACCGCCAAAGCTCCTCTCATTTGCCCCTTTGCCATCTGCCCTTTGACCCTTTGCCGTCTGCCCTTTGCCCCTTTGCCGTCCCCCGTGCTGGTGGGCGGACGACAAAGGTACCAGCAAAGCCCCTCTGACTTGCCCCTTTGCCGTCTGCCCTTTCAACCTTTGTCGTCTGCCCACGAGCACGGCGGACGGCAAAGGGGGCACCCAATTTGATTCAATAGGCCAGTTTGGGCCCTTTGCCGTCTGCTGTAGCTCCTTTGCCGTCGATGGGCACACAACAAAGGCTCCAAACTGCCACTGTTTATTTTATTTTTAATAATATCCAGCAATTTTCACACAAATCAGGAATATATTTCACACAAACTGCCCCAAATGACATAATATATTTCACACAAAGGCTCCAAATGACATAATATATTTCACACAAACTACCCATACTCGTAAGCATATTAAAATAAGTTTCATCCATAATCCATACATATTATGCAAATTTCATTCGTACCAAACCATATATTACACTAGTTTCATCCATACATACAAAGTTTCATATCCATTTACTACAATAGTTTCTATCCAAGCTTCTGTGAAGCCATTTTAGAAGAAACCATATTGAAGCACTCCATCAATATGGATCCAAGCTTCCATGAATTGAATGTAATATGCAAAATGGGAAATAAGTAAGTTAGAAGAAGAAGACTAGATGAAGAGGAGAAGAAATAAGTAAGTTTCATATCCATTTAGCTCCAAAAAGACATACTTAGCTAATTTAGCTCCAAGAAGAGGAGAAGAGGAGAAATGAAAAGAAGGAAGAATAATAAGAAGAGAATAAGAAGAGAAGAAGAAGAAGAAGAAGAAGGAGAAGAAGAAGGAGGAGAAGGAGAAGAAGGCTCCTCCTTCTCCTTCTCCTTCGCCTTCTCCTTCTCTCCTTCTCTTCTTCTTCTTCTTCTTCTTCTTCCTTCTTTTCATTTCTCCTCTTCTCCTCTTCTTGGAGCTAAATTATCTAACTATGTCTTTTTAGAGCTAAGTGGGATAATTATGTCAATTTAGAGGAAAACAAGCTAAGTATAAAATATTCATGAGCTAACCAAGGTTCTTATGCCATTATGAGCTTATTATGTCATTTTGGAGCTAAATTAGTCATTTAAATGAGCTAACCTAGGTTCTTATGATGTTTTTACCTAACTAAGCTAATTATGTCATTTTGGAGGATAATTAGCTAAGTATGTCTATATTGGGGAAAATAAGCTACGTAGAAGAAGAGAGAGAAGAATAGGAGAAGAAAAAGAAGAAGGAGGAGGAGGAGGAGGAGAAGGAGAGGGAGAAGGAAGAGGAGAAGAAGAAGAAAAGAAGAAGGAAAATAAGGAGGAGAGAAGAAGAAGGAGGGCTCCTTCTCCTTCTTCTCCTTCTCCTTCTTCTTCTCTTCTTCTTCTCTTCTTCTTCTTCTTCCTTCTTTTCATTTTTCCTCTTTCTTCTCCTCTTGTCCCTTTCTTCGGGCTTAATTAGCTAATTATGCCTTTTTGGAGCTAATTATGTCATTTTGAGGATAATTAGCTAAGTATAGGTCATGTTTTATTAAATAGACCATTCTTGACCTAACTAAGCTAATTATGTCATTTAGGTGGAAGCCTAGCTAACTATAGGTCATTTTGGAGCTAACTTGTGGAAAATATGTCATTCCGGAGCAAACTATGCCTATTAAGCCATTTTGGATCTAGCTAAGCTAATTATAGGCCATTTAATACCTAAGTTAAGGGGAATAGGTCATCTTGGAGCTAAGTTAGCCTTATTATGTCATTTAGGAGAGAACTTACCTAAGTATAGGTCATTTTTTATTAAATAGGTCATCTTGGAGCTAACTAAGCTAATTATGTCATTTAGGTGGAAGCCAAGCTAACTATATGTCGTTTTGGAGCTAACTTGGGTTAAATATGTCATTTTGGAGGATAATTAGCTAAGTATATGTCATTTTTATTAAATAGACCATTTTGGAGCTAACTAAGCTAATTATGTCATTTAGGTGGAAGCCAAGCTAACTATATGTCGTTTTGGAGCTAACTTGGGTTAAGTATGTCCTTTTGGGGCTAAATATGCTTATTAAGCCATATTTGAGCTAAACTGGCTAATTATATCATTTAGATGGAAGCCAAGCTAAGTATATAATATTCGTGAGCTAACCAAGGTTCTTATGCCATTTCGAGCTTATTATTTCATTTTTGAGCTAAATTGGTCATTTTAATGAGCTAACCAAGGTTCTTATGATGTTTTCACCTAACTAAGCTAATTATCTCATTTTGTAGGATAATTAGCCAATTTTGTCTTTGTTGGATGAGTCTAAGCTACGTAGAAGAAGATAAAGAGAAGAAGCAAGAAGAGAAGAAGAAGGAGAAGTAAAATAAGAATGAGGAGGAGGAGAAGGAGAAGGAAGAGGAGAAAAAGAAGAAAAGAAGAAGGAGAAGGAGAAGGAGCTTCTCTCCTCCTTCTCCTCCTTCTCCTTCTTCTTCCTCCTTCCCCTTCTCCTTCTTCTTCTCTTCTCCTTCTCTTCTTCTTCTTCTTCTTCTTCTTCTTCCTTCTTTTCATTTTCCTCTTTCTTCTCCTCTTGTCCCCTTCCTCGGGCTAAATTAGCTAATTATGCCTTTTAGAGCTAATTATGACATTTTGGAGGATAATTAGCTAAGTATATGTCATTTTTATTAAATAGACCATTTTGGAGCTAACTAAGCTAATTATGTCATTTAGGTGGAAGCCTAGCTAACTATAGGTCGTTTCGGAGCTAACTTGGGTAAAATAGGTAATTCCGGAGCAAACTATGCTTATTAAGCCATTTTGGATCTAGCTAATCTAATTGTAGGCCATTTAATTCCTAAGTTAGGGAGAGTAGGTCATCTTGTAGCTAAGTTAGCATTATTATGTCATTTAGGAGAGAAATTATGTCGGGACCCCGATCCTGAATCATAAGAACCTAGCTTGTAACACATCACATCACTTTGCGGCCTCACGCACGGTAAACTCCACGGCTGCCACCTTACCTTGTCCGGGACAGTTTGTTCTTTTGGCTCACGTATATGAATGTGTCGCTAGCATTCAAACGACAAAGAACCCGGGTCGACATGGCTAGTTATAAACCCAAGTGGTACATCGGTACAGGGACATGCATACATAACCCAGCAAAGCAGGTGTCGGTCATCAGCGTGTGTAGACGAGTCGTACCAAGCTACAAGGACTCAATTACACTGCATGACATTTCCCCAAAGGGACGGAAACATCAGTAAAGAAGGATACATGCCAGTCAATCAATGTGTCCGGAGCAGTAGCAAGCTACCAAGGCTCGGTGGAAGCACAAAGAGGCATTTCCCCGTAAAGAGTACTACTAAAGGCACACAACTAGGTGTCGAGTCCCACACATAGAATGCATTTCATAACATACACACAATTTGCTCTATATGTGTAGATACAACATGGCATCACAACATAACTCTATGACTCAAGCTTTTATTAAAGACTCCTAAAAGTAAACATAGTATGATATTACAAACAGGGGTCTCGTGACCCGTCACTCAAATCATACAAACATCGAGCGGAAGCCAAACATGTCTTGGTATAGACATCTACTAAAAATGGCTGCAGGAGCCTGAAAAGCTACTACGACCCTGCCAAAGGAACCAGACCTCTGTCTGGGATTCCCAAGCTATTTCGGTCAACATCGAACACATCGCGTAGAACCTTTTAATGAGACTAAATCTTCTCTGCAAAACATAAATAAAGCAACAATGAGTACAAAGGTACTCAGCAAGACTTACATCGAAAATATCTACATATGCATCATGTTTCAATGAAGGGAGTGTGGGGTTTGATTGTTGCAAGCCAGCTTTGACTCTTGGCTAACCTGTACTATGACTACAAGTTCTTTCTTTGAGGTGGGATAGCGCACACGAGTCCACATATTCACCAATTCAATACACCACTATGGATCCACTCTCGTCACCCTATGAGAAGGCCTTCCATAGAACTCACACTTATCTTGCATGTTTTAGAGTATCCATTTAAATTGTCTATGTCCATATCCGAGCACGCGGCTATTCGAACAGATTAAATAACCCTGCAGGGGTATACTTCTTCACACATGCTCTCACCACTTAGCACCATATGCAAGTTATGCATCTCGCGAACCTTCAAGCGGAAGCACTAGCGTGGGTGTCGGCCACGACCGTTAACCACACAAGACCCTAGTCCAGGTTTATCTCCTATTTGAGACTGAATCCGTAAGGAAGTTGGGCGAGGTTTCCTCTACGGCCCCAAACGATGTGCGCAGGGTTCCCAAGCCCACCGTCTGGGTGCCACTTGGTACACCGTGCCACTCTGTATCTACCGCAGAGAAGCCTACCCCGTCGGACAGAGCTAAACATGGCCACGAACACATTTCCTACAAACACCAGAAACTAATTGCAACTCCTAGACAGAAATCTAGGCAATTAATAAGCCGAGCGGGGTCATATTTCAGGGCCCAATGCATGGTAGTATCTTGTCTTGGATAACATACACATAACTCAGTTTTTAAGGACGGTCCCAATGAGACAACCCACCATGTACTCCTACATGGCCTGTCATCACTACCTTTACCAAATCGAATTCAGACCTTTACTCTCACACGGTAGAACATGAACACAACCATTCCGATTCATCATCGAGATGGATCAGACTCGACACAACTCTAAGCATAGCAGGCACAGTAAGCAAGCATAGATGAGTAAGCACATCAGGGCTCAAGCGGTTGCTACTCATGCTAAGTGGTTTCAACTATTTACTATGGAAAATCAGGTTATGCAGAGGAATGGGTTCAACTACCGAGAACATATAACAGTTCAATCGTGTTTTTCCTAATGGAATAAAATAGAGCAGGAGCGACAGAGTGGGTTTATATTAGTATGCTCAAGGGGGTTTGCTTGCGTGACATGTCTGAAGATAGCAAGGAGTCTTCATCAATGTCAACGATCACATCGTCGGAACCATCGTCTACCGAGAGGGAACAGTGCCTGCAAACAAGAAAGATCAATAGTTACTTCACAGAAATGCAACACTATGATGCATGATCATGAAATGAATATGAGAAGTGGCATGGCCAATATAGCTACCATTTCTTAGGTTGAAGCTGGACTTGAATTAGAATTCAAATATCACTTCAAGCAAGGTATTTTCCGGATATCCTTTTAATTGATTCGACCTGGTGCTCAGGCATAAATTGTTTTATCATGCATGAAGATGGCATTTTGAGGTACTGGTTTTCCTAGCTCAATGTCTGGTCTTGTTAGTTGAAGTGGAATTCAAATGTATACCAAAGTCCATCTCCAAACTGTTTATTAAATTTGCCCTAATCATCATTTTTCCTACTTGGTGATGTAACTTTCTCAAACATGCATTGAAATGCCATAATCAAATTCTTTAGATTTTTCTGATCATTTTTCATATATAAATTATTTTCATTGGACTTACAAATTATTTTCACTGATTTTTAGAATTTTTAGGCATTTTTTGGAATTTCTTTTATATTAGAAAACCAATTATTGTGTCAACACTGCATGAGCAGGTCAACTGACCTAGTAAGAGTCAAACCTGACATGTGGGGTCCACACGTCAGTTACAGAGTTTAATTAAAGGGTTTGGTTAATCTTAATTCTTATTTTCGAATCGTAGGGCCCACTGTTGGTGAGTCATTAGGTTAGTTAATCTAATTAATTATTTTTCGTGATTAGCTAAACTTAACAGGGCTAGGCCCCACCTGTATGTGACCTTGGGAGGTCAAACCCCTGGTCAAGGGGCCAAAACCAGTGGCGGCTCAACGCCGGCGACTCCAGACGAGGCGGAGCTCATCGGAAAATCGCTGCGGGCATCCGTTTTGGGCGCGGTTTGGCTCTACGGAAAGCACGTGCTCACGCGCATCCGATGAGGTAAGCGGCAGCAGCTAGAGTGCACTACCTCGACGGCGATGACGACGTCCGCGGCGGCCGGAGCACGACCTTGTGCGGGTGGTGGCTGCAGGGCACGGGAAGGGCAGCTGACGGTCTCAACATCATCTACGAAGCTCCAGGAACCCATTCCTGAGCTCAGACACTTGGGGTGGAAGACCACAACAACGACAGCGACATGGCCGGCGTCGAGGAGCTCTCGGTTCCGGTGGCCTTGCTAGCTAGGGGCACGGGAAAACACGGGGAAAGGGGGATACGGTGCAGCAGCTCACCGTGAGTCCTATGGCATCGACGACAAGCTCGGGGATGCTTTGGTTGGCGCAAATCGACGAGGAAGGTCCGACGGCCGGAGGTGAAGGGGACGACGGCGATGGCGGCGCTCCGTGGCTCCTGAGCCTAATTCCAGCGGCGATAATGAGCAAGGCGACGAGGGGATCCTTCTGGTCTTCTCGATGAGGCGAGGGGAAGCCTGAGGCTGAGACTGCGACTAACGGCGGCGATGGCCTCGTTGGAATCCATGGGGGAGGGAGAAGCAGAGAGATAGGGGAGAGACTGGAGAGGGGGGTGAGCTCGAGGGGTCTAGGTGGTGGCCGCAGACGGATATGGATGCATGGGTGGCCGCGAGCACGAAGCAGCAGCTGGCTCGCCCGGCGCCGTGCCTGGTCTCGCCTCTGCCTTCTGGCAGAGGTAGACGATGACTGGCAGTAGCCAGTGGGCTGGGCCATCTCCTTCCTGGGCCAGGTAAGTTCTTTCTTCTTCTTCTTTTTTCTGATTTGTTTCTGTTTGAAATTTCTAGCAGTTATTTTATTTTGTTTTGGCTTCAAACTTAAGTCAAAAATATTGAAATTGTTTTTAGGGTGTTGTTTGGATTATTTCCTGGCTCCACAAAGAGATTAATCATTTTTGCAAAGACTAAAGTATTTATAGCACTTTAGTTATCATTATCAGAAGCATTTAAGATTAACTTGAAAATGACAAAAGAGTTGGTAAAAAGTTTATCTCCTGTGGTATGTTGCTTTCAACATTTACCAAAAAGGGTGAACATTTTTGAATACCAATTTCGTTCAATAAAAATAATCCTTGTTGAACCTATTTGGATGTTATTTGGTGCTAGGGTTTGGTCATCCCCATTTGTAGATCATCCCCATTTGAATTAAATTGATTTGAATGCATGCATGAATGCTCATTGATGCAACTAACTACAAATTATAATCTAGGGCTGTGACAACTCAACCCCACTAGACAAGAATCTCGTCCCGAGATTCAGGCGTAGTCGGGAAGAGGAAGAGGGGACGCTAAACTATCGAAATCTTCATGATCCAATTGCCCTTCTCGGAGATATTGAATCATTGCATCTTGTTGATCTTGACATATTTGTCTTGGAGGTCTTCATCTAGCTCGACGACAAAAGAACAGGAACATTCTACAAGATTCGATCTCCTCAAAGATCGAGCAACTCAAGATCAAATCATAGAATGAGACATAGAGACGTCCCTTGAGCTGAAACACAACATTCACGACAGAAACAAGGAAATGAGGCATATGACAAAGGTTCAATTGGCAGGCAACAAATCCATGCTTAAAACAGATGATGACGAGGTTTCAAAGTAGGGAGGATTAAGTTACCCTTCATACCATAACGGGGCACCGTAGGAGGGTGACTCGCAGACTTATTCCCTTAAGTGGCAATTCATTGAGATACCCATATAAATGGATTTCCACAACTATGTGAGCAAGATAATAGCATTGGCCAGATCAAAGAATCTAATGGTGTATGCTTAGAGAAATCCATGAGTAAGACACTGTTACTAAAATCTTTGGTTCTGAGTTTGATTTGACAATAACCCATACTCAAATCAAAATTGAACAAGATAATATATGCAACAATTGATCACACGAATCAATCAATGAAAATATCATCTTTCTTCAAGACACACACAACAGGAAAGATGACCTTTGAACTGAACTAGGTTTAGGCGAAGCTTTTATCTTCCAACTCTCCAAGTTGTTGTTTAGCTAACCATCTAGCTCGTGGTATCCAACACGGATTCTTGGAGAAGGGGTTGGTTTATAGAAAGACCAATTTAGTCACAAGCTCAACATATCAGTCAAGAAAAAACCTGGTAATACTTCCGAGAAGATATTCAGAATATCACGAACCACCGATATATTATTAAGCTCGGGAACAATCTCGCTTTTCAGAGCAAGATGATGTGATCAATAGAGCAAGGGATTGACACAATCCTAACCCATCGATCGAAAAGTGCAGCATGAAACATGGACTAGGTAGCACGGTCAATCTTAGGATGACGATTCAATCATCATCACAATAAGAGTGAATTTATTGTCCACTAGCTTCCAACCAATAACATTGCTAGGAGTGTTGATTTCACGCATCATGGTTCTCTTGTCAATATTCCGGTTACAACCAACACGGAAACCGAGGGATGAACAATGATAACGAGAAGTAGCATTGTATCAAGAGTTCGTAAGAGGGGTGCAATTCTCACGACATTCTTGACAAGAGAGGGTAATACTCCCAGATAGAATAGAACAAAAGTTGGGTTAGCATTTCGATCTACGGAATACAACTACTTTGACCCAATCCAAGAAATGGATGAGGCACTAGAGTTTGCTTCTCTTAGTCATTCGAAAATAGAACAACTTGACACACCGCAGGAATAAAAGACATCGATGACACGAATGCACAACTACTCTTGACTATCCTCTCATAAATGAAGGTCAGAATACAACTAGGTAGGGCCAACTCAAGAGAACCTGGTTTCTTGAGTTGTGGATGCATGGATTAGCATGTTGAACAAGTTCAACATAATTCTCCCAGATAACCCATGCAGAAGGGCGAAGTTGGCAGAATCACAATATGGAGTAGAGAACTCATCACAAGCACTCTTGTTATGATCCTTAATTCATAAAGAACTTCTGCTAGAGATGCTCCATGGTATTGGAAGAATGATATACCATGTAACTTGGGAACTACAACAAGGTTACCAATCATTCTAAAGGAACTAGGAACACTATCAACAGAAGTGAGCAGAATGATCCTTTGGATTCAGGAATCCAGAAATAGGATACCTACAAACCAAATAACATTACGATATGTTTTTCGAAAATGATGGCCAAAATTATCACACTGGGAACCAAAACACATCTAGACTATTGGGTGGTTTTCGAGGTAACATGTTTTCCTAATACTTCAACAAAACATCGAGGTAATAAAGTACCTGAACACAATGATTAGTGTGCTTTGTCTGGCCAAAAGACATTAACTCGGGATGAGAGGATTTGCAATTGCATTAGATTATTTAGGAACCTTCGAAAACTCAAACAGCATAACGTCTGTATGGGCATGAAATATGAGGCAACCTGCAAGAAAACGGACAGCATAACAATTGAATTCTTATGGAGACATTGATCCTTGAAGACAATAACTTTCCTATAGGCCTCCAACATAGTAACTCGTCATCCTAATGAATAGATGAGAAAGCCTAATTCTTAAACCCCGTAGAATACAGAACAGGATGACTCAGAATAAGAATGACACAAGGAAAGGAGTAAAAAGAGCCTTACGTTCCCTTCCACAAACAATTCCCTTATATTACTATAGAGTTACTAGACTCAACATCGACCAGTTTGGCTTGGTTATCCTACATGCAGTCAAGCTCTGATACCAAAGCTGTCGGGACCCCGATCATGAATCATAAGAACCGAGCCTGTAACACATCACATCACTTTGCAGCCTCACGCACGGAAAACTCCACGGCTGCCACCTTACCTAGGCTGGGACCGTTTGCGTCTTTTGGCTCACGTATATGAATGTGTCGCTAGCATTCAAACGACAAAGAACCAGGGTCGACATGGCTAGTTATAAACCCAAGTGGTACAACCGTACAGGGACATGCATACACAACCCAACAAAGCAGGTGTCGGTCATCAACGTGTGTAGACGAGTCGTAGCAAGCTACATGGATTCCATTACACCGCGTGACATTTCCCCAAAGGGACGGACATAGCAGCAAAGAAGGATACATGCCCGTCCATCAATGTGTCCAGAGCAGTAGCAAGCTACCAAGGCTCGGTGGAAGCACAAAGAGTCATTTCCCCATAAAGAATACTACTAAAGTCACACAACTAGGTGTCGAATCCCACACATGTAATCCATTTCATAACATACACACAATATGTTCTATATGTGTAGATACAACATGGCATCACAACATAACTCTATGACTCAAGCTTTTATTAAAGACTCATAAAAGTCAACATAGTATGATATTACAAACAGGGGTCTCGTGACCCGTCACTCAAATCATACAAACATGTCTGGGTACAGACATCTACTAAAAATGGCTGGAGGAGCCTGAAAAGCTACTACGACCCTGCCAAAGGAACCAGACCTCTGTCTGGGATTCCCAAGCTATTCCGGCCAACATCGAACACATCGCGTAGAACCTTTTAATGAGACTAAATCTTCTCGGCAGAACATAAATAAAGCAACCGTGAGTACAAAGGTACTCAACAAGACTTACATCACAAATATCTACATATGCATCATGTCTCAATGAAGGGAGTGTGGGGTTTGATTGCAGCAAGCCAGCTTTGACTCTTGGCTAACCTGTACTACGACTACAAGTTCTTTCTTTGAGGTGGGATAGCGCACACGAGTCCACATATTCACCAATTCAATACACCACTATGGATCCACTCTCGTCTCCCTACGAGAAGGCCTTCCATAGAACTCACACTTATCTTGCATGTTTTAGAGTATCCATTTGAATTGTCTATGTACCACGTAATGCTTCCAAGTAGTCCATATCCGAGGACACGGCAATTCGAACAGATTAAATCACCCTGCAGGAGTATACTTCTTCACACACGCTCTCACCACTTAGCACCATATGCACGTCATGCATCTCGGCAACCTTCAAGCGTAAGCACTGGCATGGGTGTCGGCCTCGACCCTTAACCACACAAGACCCTAGTCCAGGTTTATCGCCTATTTGAGACTGAACCCGTAAGGAAGTCCGTCCGAGGCTTCCTCTACGGCCCCAAACGATGTGCGCAGGGTTCCCAAGCCCACCATCCGGGTGCCACTTGGTACACCGTGCCACTATGTATCTACCGTAGAGAAGCCTACCCCGTCGGACAGAGCTAAACACGGCAACCAACACTTTTCGTACAAACACCAAAAACTAATTGCAACTCCTGGACAGAGATCTAGGCAATTAATAAGCCGAGCGGGGTCATATTTCAGGGCCCAATCCATGGTAGTATCTTGTCTTGGATAACATACACATAACTCAGATCTTAAGGATGGTCCCAAAGAGACAACCCACCATGTACTCCTACATGGCCTCTCCTCGCTACCTTTAACAAATCGAATTCACACCTTTACTCTCACATAGTAGAACATGAACACAACCATGCCGATTCATCAACCAGATGGATCAGACTCGACACAACTCTAAGCATAGTAAGCACAGTAAGCAAGCATGGATGAGTAAGCACATCAGGGCTCAAGCGGTTGCTACTCATGCTAAGTGGTTTCAACTATTTACTGTGGCAAAATCAGGTTATACGGAGGAATGGGTTAAACTACCGAGAACATATAATAGTTGAATCGTGTTTGTCCTAATGCAATAAAAGAGAGCAGGAGCGAGAGATTGGGTTTATATCAGTTTGCTCAAGGGGGTTTGCTTGCCTGACATGTCTGGAGATAGCAATGAGTCTTCATCAATGTCAACGATCGCATCGTGGGAACCATCGTCTACCGCGAGGGAACAGTACCAGCAACCAAGAAAGATCAATAGTTACTTCAGAGAAATGCAACACTATGATGCATGATCATGAAATGAAGATGAGAAGTGGCAGGGCCAATATAGCTACCATTTCGTAGGTTGATGCCGGACTTCAATTAGTCTTCAAATATCACTTCAAGCAAGGTATTTTCCGAATACCCTTTTAATTGATTCGACCTGATGCTTAGGCATAAATTGTTTTATCATGCATGAAGATGGATTTTGAGGTACTGGTTTTCCTAGCTCAATATTTGCTCTTGTTAGTTGAAGTGGAACTCAAATGTATACCAAAGCCCATCTCGAAAACTGTTTATTAAATTTACCCTAATCATCATTTTGCCTACTTGGTGATGTTAACTTTATCAAACATGCATTAAAATGCCATAATCATATTCTTTGGATTTTTTGATCATTTTTCATATATAAATTATTTTCATTGGACTTACAGATTATTTTCTATGATTTTTAGAAGTTTTAGGCATTTTCCGGAATTTCTTTTATACTAGAAAACTAATTATTGCGTCAGCAGGTCAACTGACCTGGTCAGAGTCAAATCTGACATGTGGTTTCCACACGTCAGTTACAGAGTTTAATTAACAGGGTTAGGTTAATCCTAATTCTTATTTTAGAACCGTAGGGACCACTATCAGTGAGTCATTAGATTAGTCAACCTAATTAATTAATTTTGTGATTAACTAAACTTAACAGGGCTAGGCCCCACCTGTGTGTGACCTTGGGAGGTCAAACCCCTGGTCAAGGCGCCAGAACCACTGGCGGCTCAACGTCGGCGACTCCAGACGTGGCACAGCTCATCGGAAAACCGCTATGGGCATCCATTTTGGGCACGGTTTGGCTCTACGGAAAGCACGTGCTCGCGCGCATCCGATGAAGCAAGCGGCAGGAGCTAGAGTGCACTAACTTGACGGCGACAACGACGTCCGCGGTGGTCGGAGCACGACCTTGTGCGGGTGGTGGTTGCAGGGCACGGGAAGGGCAGCTGTCGGTCTCAACATCATCTACGGAGCTCCAGGAATCCATTCCCGAGCTCAGACACTTGGGTGGAAGACCACAACGACGACGGCGACATGGCCGGCGTGGAGGAGCTCTCTGTTCCGGTGGCCTTGCTAGCTAGGGGCACGGCGAGACGTGGGGAGAAGGGGGAAACGGTGCAGTAGCTCACCGCGAGTCCTATGACATCGATGACGAGCTCGGGGATGCTTTGTTTGGCGCGAATTGACGAGGAAGGTCCGGCGGCCGGAGGTGAAGGGGACGACAGCGATGGCGGCGCTCCGTGGCTCCTTTGCCTGATTCCAGTGCCGAGAATGAGCAAGGCGACGAGGCGATCCTTCTGGTCTTCTCGAGGAGGCGAGGGGAAGCCTGAGGCTACGGTTGCGACTGACGGGTGCGACGGCCTCGCTGGAATCCATGGGGGAGGGAGAAGCAGAGAGATAAGGGAGAGACTGGAGAGGGGGGGTGGTGAGCTCGAGGGGTCTAGGTGGTGGCCGCTGAGGGATATGGATGCATGGGTGGCCGCCAGCGTGAAGCAGGAGCTGGCTCGCCCGACGTTGTGCCTGTCTCGCCTGTGCCTTCTGGCAGAGGTAGACGATCAGTGGCAGTGGCCAGTGGGCCGGGCCATCTCCTTCTTGGGCCCGGTAAGTTCTTTCTTCTTCTTCTTTTTTCTTATTTGTTTCTGTTTTAAATTTCTAACAGTTATTTTATTTTGTTTTGGCTTCAAACTTAAGTCAAAAATATTGAAGTTGTTTTTGGGGTGTTGTTTGGATTATTTCCTCGCTCCACAAAGAGATTCATCATTTTGGAAAGACTAAAGTATTTATAGCACTTTAGTTATCATTATCAGAAGCATTTAAGATTAACTTAAAAATGACAGAAGAGTTGGTAAAAAGTTTATCACCTCTGGTATGTTGCTTCCAACATTTACCAAAAAGGGTGAACATTTTTGAAGACCAATTGAGTTCAATAAAAATAATCATTGTTGAACCTATTTGGATGTTATTTGGTGCTAGGGTTTGGTCATCCCCATTTGTAGATCATCCACATTTTAATTAAATTGATTTGAATGCATGCATGAATCCTCACTAATGCAACTGACTACAAATTATAATCTAGGGCTGTGACAACTTAGCTAAGTATAGGTCATTTTTTTATTAAATAGGTCATTTTGGAGGTAACTAAGGTCATTATGTCATTTAGGTGGAAGCCAAGCTAACTATATGTCATTTTGGAGCTAACTTGGGTTAAATATGCCATTTTGGAGCTAACTATGCTTATTAAGCCATATTGGAGCTAAATTGGCTAATTATATCATTTAGGTGGAAGCCAAGCTAAGTATATAATATTCATGAGCTAACCAAGGTTCTTATGCCATTTTGAGCTTATTATTTCATTTTTGAGCTAAATTGGTCATTTTGATGAGCTAACCAAGGTTCTTATGATGTTTTCACCTAACTAAGCTAATTATGTCATTTTGTAGGATAATTAGCCAATTTAGTCTTTGTTGGATGAGTCTAAGCTACGTAGAAGAAGACAAAGAGAAGAAGCAAGAAGAGAAGAAGAAGGAGAAGTAAAAGAAGGAGGAGGAGAAGGAGGAGGAGAAGGGGAAGGAAGAGGAGGAGAAGAAGAAAAGAAGAAGGACAAGAACAAGGAGGAGCAGAAGGAGAAGGAGCTTCTCTCCTCCTTCTCCTGCTTCTCCTTCTTCTTCCTCCTTCTCCTTCTCCTTCTTCTTCTCTTCTCCTTCTCTTGTTCTTATTCTTCCTTCTTTTCATTTTTCCTCTTTCTTCTCCTCTTGTCCCCTTCTTCGGGCTAAATTAGCTAATTATGCCTTTTTGGAGCTAATTATGTCATTTTGAAGGATAATTAGCTAAGTATATGTCATTTTAATAAATAGACCATTTTGAAGCTAACTAAGCTAATTATGTCATTAAAATGAAACGGACATTAAAATGCAAGATTTGAAATAATATGAAGAAGAAACTTACCACGAAGAGCTTGGATATGGCCGTGTTAGACGAATCATTCCATGCCCTCTCTGCCTCCACCAATGCAGTCGTCCTCTCCCCCAGCTCCCTCATCTCCTTATCCTTCTCTGCCATAACCTCCTGCATTGCCTCTCTCTCTTTCAGAATAGCAGTCTGCAACACAACTCATTGTTAGCATTGTAATCATATTGGTTCCAACGAACAACATAATTCAGAAAGATAGTTGAGTCCATTAAACTAACCTCGATGGCGAGCTCAACTGGCCGTGGACGAGGTGTTATCTCAGGACAGGGGCTCGTTTGGCGTGCCTTTATCTGCCGGAGAGTTCTAGGACAACGTATAAGGCCGTCTCCAATGGCGATCGAGCCATGGGGTCTCCCGTTGCCAGCTATCATCACCAGCTCTAGATCAATAGGCCCCTCTCTCGGGTTAAAGTCCTCCCCTTTCCTCGCCTTCCCGTGATCTCTGTACTTCATGAGCATGTGGTGGGAGGAGATGTTGGTGAAGTTTTTTGGATGCTCGATGTCAGACTCAGAGAATGCCTTGACCTTCTTGTACGAGGCAGTATGGGCCATCGAATACAGGTCCTACATCTGTGTCACCTCCGTCTTATTGTGACGCGCCTAAAAGAGAGAGAGAGAGGAAAATTGTATTAGTAAAGGGCTCAAGATAGCATTAAGAATGAATTGCATGAGGCATGAAGCAAACCACATACCCATTTCTCGCCAAATTGGATTAAGTTGACGCTCCCTTGATGGTGTGGCACACCAACCATTTTCCCACGCCTCTCCTTGGCGTTGTAGTGGCTTTCCTCCCACGTTTCGGAGCACCACTGATCCACCAATGCCTCCCAACAATCCATCTTATCCACACACCATCTCGGGGGCACCTAAGTTAATAAGGAGAAATTTGAGCGCGTAAGAACCAAATCAAGGAAACGAACTACAAAGCCTTAATAATATGTAATTACCTTCATGTAATGATCCTTCTCCATCTTAGAATCACGACACTTCGCCTTCTCCTTCCTAATACGCCGCGTGGCATAGTAATCTCGAACAGCCTGCACCCGAGCCTCGTGCCGAAAGTTTCGAAGTTGGCGGCGACATTCGGTTTCGATAACCTTTGTCGCGTCCTCCTCGTATCCCTCCTCACACCTTTAGTAGGTCTGCAAACGAGACAACACCGATTAGTACAATAACTAGCTATGGTTGATTTATAATTGTGTGAAGGAGAAATTACCCAGAACTGTCGGATCACCATCTCGGCCCTCGTGTGGCACAAAACACCGTCGATCTCCACCTCCGGCGGGGCCGAGGCACCCAAGTAGTGCTCCCAGGCCATTCCTACCTCTCGCTCCCGACCGGGCAACGTAACAAACCCAGGGAAGTTTTGAGAGCAAAGCACACCAAGGACACCGTTGGGCTTGTGCACACCTTGGCAACAATCCAACCCCTGTGGTATGACAAATTAAAGACAAAAATTAGATATCTGAGAAAACATGAAGGCAAAAGGTTAAGTAAGAGTAAATTAACTTACTTATCCCCATTTGGCTTAATCGACCACCTCTGCTCGCGGGTCGCCGACACGAGCGGGAGCCCCGAACTACCATGCTGGTAGACGGTAGCCTCCTCACCCAGCTCCTCATCGCTATCAGCATGGGCACTTGGCTCAGCCCAAGTATCCCACTGGGTCTGTGGGGACGTACCCTCATCCTTGCTTTGCTCCGGAGTCGCCTGGAACGAATCCTCTGGGACACGAGTATCGTGGGTCGAAGGCTCGTCGACCCGAGGCTCGTCGACCCAAGGCTCGTGAACCGGAGACCGTGTAGCCTCCACCTCAGACGAATCCACCTTAGAAGTCTTGTGCTTAGGTGAATCAGCTTGGGGTGGTGGCGGAGACCGTGTAGCCTCCACCTTAGAAGGCATGGCAGCCACCGCCCTACCTCTCCCGCGGCCATGTGTACCTTTAGTACAACATAAATACCAACATGAGTAATAAAATGTATATAAATACCAACATGCATACAACATGAGTACAACATAAATACCAACATGAATACAACGTGTACCTTTAGTACCTCTCGGCTTCGCGGGGGTTGACCTCCTCTCACAGGGGCGCTCCTTGCAGAGTAGAGAGCAACGCTCTCCGAAGAGGCGAGGCAGGAATGGAAGTACCCATCCCACCACCCGCCGACGAAGAAGGAGCCGCGGAGTGCTTTCGACCCTTTCCCACCATCTTTCAACACCTGTCATGAAAAAGAGTTAAGGAAATTAGTACAACATAAATACCAACATGAGTAATAAAATGTATATAATTTAAGTGTATCATCGTCATAAATACCAACATGACTAATAAAAATTGAATACCTAACATGAACTCAAAATTTATATATAGTAATAGTTGAATACCTGACATGAACTAATAACAATCGTGCTCGTCTATATATGCTTCGGGGTCAATAAATGCATCATGATCATCATTATCATCAATAAATGCATCATCATCATCACTATCAGGAAGAACATGTCGAAGGCCACCATTATGTAATCGGTCAAGAAGTGACAAGTCATCCGCAGCAGTAACCTCTTTTTCTTCCAGCTCTTCCTGTTCGAGCTCAGGGGTTAAGACGGATTCACTGTCGCTGTCTACTTCAATGTTCTGGGGTGAAGTAGAGCGGTTCTTGAAATGTTTCTTGGAAATACATGTTTCTTGGAAGAATTCTCCTTCATATGTGTCTGGGTTAATGTGAGGTTCGTAATCCTCTTCATTGAGGGTAGGTGGTCTAAAATGTGGTGGCACTTCATAAACGACATCCCAACCTTTGAGATTTGGATCAGTTTGGCAGGCCCACGGTAGATAGAAAACTTGTGCCGCCTGTTGAGCCGTAATATAGACATCGGGAACATCTAAGTGGGTGTTTTGGTTGATTTCGTCTAGTCCTATATGTTCATGAGTCCTTCTAGTCTCCCTCAGCTCAAACCAATAACATTTGAAGACTACGACGGTCGATGGGTTTTCACCGTAGAATAGAAGTTCATAAATTGCTTCAACTCTTCCATAATACTCGGTGCCTCCTTCGCCGATAGCAGAGACAGAACAATTTGTAGTCTTTAGGTCGGGCATAGATAGCTCTTTGCCAAAGGTACGAAAGTGATACCCGTTGATGTTGTATTTGTCAAATGAACAAACCTTATAGTCAAAACCATTAGCGACTTGTCTCAACTCGGCGTCCATAGACTCTGCATCAGCCTACAAGTTTAGTACGAAAGAATGGATGCATTAGCCGCAAATTAGACCAAGAAATCAAATGGGCCCTTAATGGTAATTAATTACCCTTTGTTTGAACCAAGAGATGAAACTGGGATAGTCGCCTCCGTGCTTTGCGGGAAGCTCATACTCTTCGACGGAATCCTTTTCGATGACCGCTCCATTCGAGAATTCGGCGACGTATCGACTATATCAAATATCCGGGAATAAGAGTAGTTCAAAGGAATTAGAAGTTGCGGAACAATAATTTACCGAGAACTTACTCGATGTACGGCCGCACTTCTGTTAGGTTGGTGAAGATATACAATGAAATGGTCCGCCATTCTTCGACATTGAACGATTTCCCTTTAGAAGCACCGAATGGTGCGAGCTTACCTTTGAATAGGCCGAGGTTACTTTTTTTTGGATTGCCATCATTGTATAGAGGCTTCGGGTTATGCAAATGATGATTTTTTGCTTCATAGTGTGCTGTCACGAAGTTTGCCGCCTCCTCAGTAGTGAATGACTCGGCCATCGATGCTTCAATTCTACGTTTATTTTTACACTTAGCTCGAAGCGTCTTCTGCATCCTCTCAGTTGAGTAGCACCATCGATTTTGAACGGGACCCCCCATTCTTGCCTCGGTCGGGAGATGCAAAATCAAATGCTGCATTGGATTAAAGAAGCCCGGTGGAAAGATCTTTTCTAATTTGCAGATGAACTCCGCTGCCAACTCTTCCATTTCATCTAGCACGCCAGGCGATAGTTCTTTCGCACAAAGAGAACGGAAGAAATAACTGAGCTCTGCCAGTACTAGACATTCATCCTCAGGGATAAAGCCACGCAACATCACCGACATTACCCGCTCAATCCATATGTGCAATTCATGACTCTTGAGACAAAATATTTTCAATTTATCAAGACTCGCTCCCCTCTTTAGATTCGCAGCATACCCATCAGGGAACATCAACCGCATTTTCACCCACAATAGCATTTCCCTCATAGCTGGCCTTTCAAGATTGAACCATGCCTTCGGCTTCGCTATGCTTTGCTTTCCTTTCCGTTGTCACAAGTTTTGCAACGGTCTATCACATAGAGCCTCCAGGTCGATTCTAGCCTTAGGATTTTCTTTTGAATTCCCCTCTATGCCGAACAATGTACCAAAAATGGCCTCCACAATATTCTTTTCAGTGTGCATCACGTCGATGTTGTGTGGGCAAAGGAGGTCTTTGAAGTAAGGCAGATCCCATAAACATGACTTGTGAGTCCAGGCGTGTTTCGTATTATACCCTTTGAAGTATCCTGGACGCAAAGGATCAGGCTCGAGAGTGTTTAACTGATCAAGGGTCCGTTGGCCTGTCAACGCAGCTGGTGCAGTGTTTTTGACAACTCTACCTTTGATGAAATTCTTCTTGTCTTTTCTGAACTTATGGTGAGGATCCAGGAATTGTCTATGCATGTCGAAGCAACTTGCGACCAGCCTGCAGCCAACAGAACTGAAGAGCTACCTTGCATGTGGTGCACGGGAACCTTCCATGCACACACCAGCCAGCGAATAGCACAAAGGCCAGATAATCATGCGTCGAGTACATGTACCACACATGCATTTCGAAATTTGTTTTGGTAGCCGCGTCGTAGGTCTTGATCCCATTATCCAGGCTTCTTGCAACTCATCCTTAAGCGGCTGCATGTACACATTCATATTCTTCCCCGGATAGTTGGGCCCTGGAATTATCAACGTCAGGAAAATGTTCTTTCTTTTCAAAATCTCTCCGGGTGGCAAATTGAGTGGAATGTCAAATACAGGCCAACAACTGTATGGTGATGCCGTCATACCATACACATTGAACCCATCTGTGCTGATGGCAACTCTAGGATGCCTTGGTTCTTCTGATTTATCCTTATGTAATGCATCGAAGTGCCTCCACGCAAAACCATCTGATGTGTGTACCAGCATCTTGTTCTCATCTGCATCTAGTTCGGTTCTTTTGCCCAATTTGTGCCATGTCATCAGTCTGGCCGTCTCTTCGACCATGAAAAGACGTTGAAGTCTTGGTACGATTGGCAGATACCGAAGAACACTAATGGGGATTTTGGTCTGATTCTTCTCACCCATACCGTTGTCTACCACAATATACCTGGAAGAATTGCAAATGGGGCAAAATAGTTCAAGGCCACATAGTCAAGCCTAAATAAGGCACATCCATTCTCACAGGCATGTATCTTCTCATAGGGCATCTTAAGTACACGGAGGATTTTCTCTGACTGGTACATGTTTGAAGGCAGTACATGGCCTTTGGGTAGAAAGCGTCCAAATATCGTCATCATCGCGTCGTAGCATTCTCTGCTTAGGTTGAATTGAGCCTTCAGAGCCATTACTTGCGCGATGGCATCCAACTGACAAAGCTTGGTCTGCTAGTGGAGAGGACGTTTTGAAGACTCCAACATTTCATAGAAGGCCTTTGCAGATTCCTCCATCTCATCGTCCGAATCCCAAGCATCATCAAAGTCTTGCACCATGTCTTCGATCCCGGTACCATGCTCGTCGGTGCGACGACGAATCACCTCAGCTCTGGCACATTGGTCAGACTCACCATGAAAAGTCCACACCGTATAATTAGGCGTAAAACCCCACTTCTGCAGGTGTTTACCCATTTCAAACTCTGCATGCTTTTTCCAGTTGTCGCTGTTGGGACAGGGGCACCATGTTTTTTGCTGGCCATTCGCAAATGCGGCTCTCACAAACCCCGTGGTTTTTGTTAACCATTTTGTGGTCATGTCTTTCTGACTAGGGTGACCAGTGTACATCCAAGCACGATCACTCATGTTGCCTAGCTAGCTACGGATACACAAGAAATAAATATATAATTCATCATCTATATTCATCTGCTAATCAAGTTTGTCAGTTTTATTACGTCCATGCAACCTACATGCTAATAGGTAAAGATAGGCCCTAATCCCACCGAGTATGTGTAGATTGGGTTTGTTTTCCCATGCTCTGCTCCAGATGCGATGCAGAATTTCGGCAGCACCTCCCCGCTATTCTCCTGATACACGTATCGGCAATAAGCAGAGAGGATGTGTACCCGGAGAATAATAGGGAGGCACTGACGAAATTCCGCATCGGATCTGGAGCACAGCATACGGGAAAACGAACCCAATCTACACATACTCAGGCTGTCCATGGATAACATTGGACAATTTGAAAGGATGGCGGTTATAAATATACAAATACATGCATATTTATAGATGCCGCCCTTTTGAACGGGAGACACATACTGGTCACGCATACTCATGATTGAAGAAACGCATATCTAGCAAGTTTCATCAGCATGAAGATCGGAACAGAGCAAATTAAGGGGGTAGGAGGAGAAGTCATTTGTGCTCACCAACAAACGCAGGGGCGTAGCTCATCCAGCGCACGTGGAGGTCGTTGAACAACTGCACATTGAAATTCACACGATCAACACAAATATGATGTTTCTAAAACATAATCGGAAAATATGTGACCTAACTCATAATTTACAAAACTATGACCCCGTCGGTTTGTGGAAGGCCGAAAAGAACCTTCTCGTTCAGCCGGAGGCAGAAGAGTTGTCGGGGGTCGGGGGTTAGTGGCGTCGGGAGTCAATGCCATCGAGGGTCAGTGGTGTCGGGTGTCGGTGGCGTCGGGGTTCGGGGGTTAGTGGCGTCGGTGGTCCGGGGTCAGTGTCATCGGGGGTCGAGGGTCAGTGGTGTGAGGGGTCGGTGGTCGGGGTACTTTTCGGTCAATAATAGGCTGAAGAGGTGTCGGAGGTCGGGGGTTGGGGGTCAGTGGCATCGGGCGCGTCGTATTAACAGCTGCACGGAGTTTTCTGCCAGGGTGTCGTCAGGATGTCGTGTCGGGGTTTCAGGCATTGTGTCGGGGTGTCAGGGTGTCATTTTCTTCTTCTTCAACATCTTTTTTTCCTCCTCTTCCTTTTCTTCTTCTTCTTCTTCCTTCTTTCCTTTTATGCTTCTTCTTCTTCTTCCTTCTTTTCCATTTCCCTCTTCTTCTTCTTCTTCCTTCTTTTCCTTTTTCATCTTCTTTATTCTTCTCCTCTCTCCTCTTTTTCTTCTTCTTTTTCTTCTTCTTTTTATCCTCCTCCTCCTCCTCCTCCTCTTCTTCTTCTTATTCTTCTTTCCTTATCTACTTATTCTTCTTTTATTCTTCATCTTTTTTCTACTTATTTCAATTATGACTATGTAGAATCTAAACCTATCACTAAACCTATCGCTAAACCTATATAGCACTAAACAGCAAAAAAACAAAATCTACCAATCATTAACTAAAAAAGAATCTACCACTAATTAACAAAATAGAATCTACCTCTATATTAACAAACAACAAATAACCTAGCACTAATTAACTAAACCTAGGACTAAATCTACTATTTAACTAAAACAACTAACTAAACTACCACTAAATCAAATAACTAAATCAACTAACTAAATCTAATCAAATAACAAAAAACAAACTCACCTATTAGAGGAGGGTAGTGGACAGCTGGGGCGGTGGGCAACCGGGTAGGAGGGTCAGCCGGGGCAGTGGGCCCCCGGGGCGGTGGGCGGCTAGGGAGGAGGGGCAGCCGGGGAGGAGGGGCACGGGGAGGAGGGGGCGGGGAGGAGGGGAGGCCGAGCTCCGAGGAGGAGGGGTGGCGTGGCGCTCGGACTAGCGGAGGGGAGGCGGCCGGCGGGCGGGGGGGGTGGGGGGACGGCCTTCGGGCGGGAGGGGAGGTGGCCGACAGGCGGGGGGGGGGGGGGTGGGACGGCCGGCGAGTGGGGGGGGGAGGCGGCCAACGGGCCGGGAGGAGGGGTGCCGCGGCGCTCGAACGAGCGGAGGGGAGGTGGCCGGCGGGCGGGGGACGAGCAGAGAGAGCGGGTGAGAGAGATGGGCGAGTAGGAAACTATCGGAGATAGGGGGACGTGGGGTTGGGAGACGGTCGTTAGGGGGGGGGCTCTGTTTGCCGTCCGCCCCCTGACGGCAAAGAGCAGGAGATAGGGCGACGTGGGGTGGGGGGACGACCGTTAGGGGAGGGCTCTCTTTGTGGTACGCCCCCGACGACAAAGAGAAGGAGGGCAGACGACAAAGGGAGCGCCTGTTATGGGGTGGGAGGGGGTATGTGGTGGGCCGCCCCGTGCTCTTTGCCGTCTGCCCTCCTGCTCTTTGTCGTGCGCGAGCAGACAACAAAGACAAGACTGATGGCAAAGAGTATCTTTGCCATTAGTCTACTCTTTGCCGTTAGTTTTCTGGTGACTGACGACAAATAGGGTCTTTGCCATCAGCCAGCGGACGGCAAAGAAGAGGCTGATGGAAAATAACTGAATTCCAGTAGTGATATATTTATGTTTTAACTATATCATTTTTTTGGTTTTGTAGATGGACGGCAACGGTTGCCCGTTGCAAGTGTTCGCCAACGAGCCAATGGGATTTTCGCGACTGCTTCCAGCCATCGTGAAGATCGCCATTGGGTCGACGGTCCGCATCGAATACATGTTTTACCGCCACAAGATCAGCGACTCCCTGACTATGCATCAGGCGTCGGTGCATTTTATTGGTGGTCGACCAGAGTATCATCGCCTTCGCTTCGTTGGGAGAGCCATGCCTACGGAGAGGCGATTGCTCGTGTCTGGGACACTCTTCCAGCAATGAAGACTCATCCTTATTATTATCCGCCGTGCCACGTGCCGTACACCAGCCACTATGCCTTTGCATGCCCTAGAGGAGAGGAAGATGAAGCTCTTGGAATGCTCGTGCAGTATGTCCGAGCCCTGGAATCAACTTTTGATGGCTTAGTGGTTGACTTGGTGGCTGCTTGGATGGAGCACCTGGTACGTCCATTTTGCATCATGTTTTCATGTAGATATTTGTCTCTTCTTTGGCTGTTATTTCACTTCACGGTACTATTCTTATGCCTTTTCTCTCTTATTTTGCAAGGTTTACATGAAGAGGGAGAATGTCGGCAGCTCGAATTCTAGCCTAAAAGTGGAGCAAAGTTGAGATACCTATTCTGCGCAACTCCAAACGCCGTAAAAAATCAATGAGGATTTTTTTCCCGATTTATCAAAAATACTGGGCCAAAGAAGTGCCAGAGGGGGGCGTGCAGGTGGCCACAAGCCTGCACGGCGCGGCCACCCCCCAGGTCGCGCCATGAGGGCTTGTGGGCACCCTGCAGGCCCACTTGGCCCCCTCTTTTGCTATATGAAGGGTTTCGTCCAGGAAAAAAGGGAGGATCTTTTTCATGGTTTCGCCGCCGCCACGAGGCGGAACTTGAGCAGAACCAATCTAGAGCCCCGACAGGACGATCCTGCCGGGGAAACTTCCTTCCCGGAAGGGGAAATCGTCGCCATCGTCATCACCAACACTCCTCTCATCGGAGGGGACTCGCCACCATCAACATCTTCATTAGCACAATCTCATCTCCAAACCCGAGTTCATCACTTGTAACCAATCTCCATCTCGCGACTCCGATTGGTACTTTTAAGGTTGCTAGTAGTGTTGATTACTCTTTGAAGTTGATGCTAGTTGGATTACTAGGTGGAAGAATTTATGTTCAGATCCTTGATGCTACTCATTACCTCTCCGGTCATGAATATGATTATTCTTTGTGAGTAGTTACTTTTGTTCCTGAGGACATGGGTTAAGTCATGCTAATAATAGTCATGTGGGTTTGGTATTCGTTCGGTAATTTGATGTGTTGTATGTTGTTTTTCCTCTAGTGGTGTTATGTGAACGTCGACTACATAACACTTCACCATTATTTGGGCCTAGAGGAAGGCATTGGGAAGTAGTAAGTAGATGATGGGTTGCTAGAGTGAAAAAAGCTTAAACCCTAGTTTATGCGTTGCTTCGTAAGGGGCTGATTTGGATCCACTAGTTTAATGCTATGGTTAGACTTTGTCTTAATTCTTATTTCGTAGTGGCGGATGCTTGTGAGAGGGGTTAATCATAAGTGGGATGCTTGTCCAAGTAAGGGAAGTACCCAAGCGCCGGTCCACCCACATATCAAACTATCAAAGTAACGAACGCAAATCATATGAACATGATGAAATTAGCATGAAAGAAATTCTCGTGTGTCCTCGGGAGCGTTTTTCCTCCTATAAGACTTTGTCCAGGCTTGTTCCTTGCTACAAAAGGGATTGGGCTACTTTGCTGCATCGTTGCTACTTTTGATACTTGTTGCTTGCTACGAATCATCTCACCACACAATCACTTGTTACTAATAATTTCAATGCTTGCAGATATTTCATTGCTGAAAAACACTTGTCAGAACCTTCTGCTCCTCGTTGGGTTCGACACTCTTACCTAGCGAAAGGACTACGATTTATCCCCTATACTTGTGGGCCATCAAGACTCTTTTCTGGCACCGTTGCCGGGGAGTGAAGCGCCTTTGGTAAGTGGAACTTGGTAAAGAAACATTCATATAGTGTGCTGAAATTTATTGTCACTTGTCACTATGGATACTAATCCTTTGAGGGGCTTGTTTGGGGTGTCTTCACCTCGAACGGAAGCACAAAGAGTTGCTGCTCAACCTGCTGCACCTATTGAAAATATTTGCTTTGAATTTCCTTCGGGTATGCTTGAGAAACTGCTGGCTAATCCTTTTACAGGAGATGGGCATCACATCGAGACTTGCATCTGATCTATGTAGATGAGGTTTGTGGTTTATTTAAGCTTGCAGGTGTTCCCGAGGATGAAGTCAAGAAGGTCTTTCCTTTATCTTTGAAGGATAAGGCGTTGACATGGTATAGGCTATGTGATGAAACTGGATCATGGGACTACAATCGGTTGAAATTGGAATTTCATCAAAAGTTTTATCCTATGCATTTAGTACATCGTGATCGAAATTATATTTACAATTTTTGGCCTCGTGACAGAGAAAGCATCGCTCAAGCTTGGGGGAGGCTTAAATCAATGCTGTACTCATGCCCCAATCATGAGCTCTCGAGAGAAATTATCATTCAGAACTTCTATGCTCGGCTTTCTCATGATGATCGCACCCTGCTTGACACTTCTTGTACCGGTTCTTTTATGAAGAGAGATATTGACTTCAAATGGAATTTATTGGAGAGAATTAAATGCAACTCTGAAGATTGGGAGCTTGAAGAAGGTAAGGAGTCAGGTATGAATTTCACGTTTGATTGCGTTACATACTTCGTTGAGACAAATACCTTTAGTGACTTTAGCGCTAAGTATGGACTTGACTCTGAGATAGTAGCTTCATTGTGTGAATCCTTTGCTGCCCATATTGATCTTCCCAAAGAGAATTGGTTTAAATATCATCCTCCTTTAGAAGTCAATGTAGTTAAACCCACTCTAGTTGAAGAGAAAGTCATTGCCTATAATGATCCTGTTGTTCCCAGTGCTTACATTGAGAAACCACCTTTCCCTGTTAGGATAAAGGATCATTTTAACGCTTCAACTGTGATACGTAGAGGCTATATTATAAGACCTACACCCCCTGAGCAAGTTAGAGTTGAACCAATCATTGCTATTATCAAAGATCTTCTGTCCGACGATGTTGAGGGACATAATATTCACTTATGTGAAGATGTTGCTAGAATTGCTAAACCTCACGTTAGAGACAAACATAGGCATGTTGTTGGCATGCCTGTGGTTTCTGTTAAGATAGGAGATCATTGTTATCATGGTTTATGTGACGTGGGTGCTAGTGTTAGTGCAATACCTCAATCCTTATATGATGAAATCAAAGATGAGATTGTATCTGTTGAGATAGAGCCCATTGATGTCACTATTCAGCTTGCCAATAGAGATACTATCTGCCGTGTGGGAATTTTTAGGGATGTTGAAGTCTTGTGTGGTAAAACTAAGTATCCTTCTGATTTCCTCGTTCTTGCTACTACACAAGATAGCTTTTGTCCCATCATATTTGGCAGACCTTTTCTCAATACCGTAAATGCTCATATTGATTGTGAGAAGCAAACTGTCACTGTTGGCTTTGAAGGTGTGTCACATGAGTTCAATTTCTCTAAGTTTGGTAGACAACCTCATGAAAAGTAGTTGCCTAGTAGGGATGAAACTATTGCCTTAGCTTCTATTGCCGTGCCTCCTACTGATCCCTTAGAGCAATACTTGCTTGAGCATGAAAATGATATGCATATGGATGAAAGGGATGAAATAGATAGAGTTGTCTTAGAAAAATATCCTATCCTTAAGAATAATCTGCCCGTTAAACTGCTTGGGATCCACCCCCACCAAAGGGTGATCCTGTGTTCGAGCTTAAACAGTTGCCTGATACTCTTAAGTATGCTTATCTTGATGAAAATGATATATATCCTATCATAATTAGTGCTAGCCTCTCAGAGCCTGAAGAAAAGGAGTTACTAAAAACTTTGAGGAAGCACCGTGCTGCTATTGGATATACTCTTGATGATCTTAAGGGCATTAGTCCTACTCTATGCCAGCACAAGATTAAAACTGATCCTGATTTCAAACCAGTTGCTGATCATCAAAGGACATTAAATCCTAAGATGAAAGAAGTAGTGAGAAAAGAAATACTAAAGCTCCTGGAAGCAGGTATCATCTATCCTGTTGATCATAGTGATTGGGTGAGTCCACTGCATTGCGTCCTTAAGAAGGGAGGCATTACCGTTGTCCCTAATGATAAGGATGAATTGATCCCAGAGAGGATTATTACTGGCTATAGGATGGTGATCGATTTTAGGAAACTGAATAAAACCACTAGGAAAGATCATTACCCTTTGCCTTTTATCGACCAAATGCTAGAAAGGCTATCCAAACACACACACTTCTGCTTTCTAGACGGTTATTCTGGTTTCTCCCAAATACTAGTTGCACAATCTGATTAGGAGAAGACCACTTTCACCTGTCCTTTCGGTACCTTTGCTTATAGACATATGCCTTTTGGCTTGTGTAATGCACCTGCCACCTTTCAAAGATGTATGATGGCTATGTTCTCTGACTTTTGTGAAAAGATTGTCGAGGTTTTCATGCATGACTTTTCTGTTTATGGGTCTTCCTTTGATGATTGCCTCAGCAACCTTGATCGAGTCTTGCAGAGATGTAGAGACACCAATCTTGTCTTGAATTGGGAGAAGTGCGAATTTATGGTTAATGAAGGCATCTTCTTAGGACATAAAATTTCTGAAAGAGGTATTGAAGTCGATTAGGCTAAGGTTGATGCAATCGAGAAAATGCCATACCCCACAAATATCAAACGTATAAGAAGTTTCCTTGGTCTTGCTGGTTTCTATAGAAGGTTCATCAAAGACTTCTCTAAGATTTCTAGGCCTCTTACCAATCTCTTACAAAAGGATATTCCTTTTGTTTTTGACGATGATTGTGAGTAATCCTTCGAAATACTTAAGAGGGCTTTGATAACTCCACCTATTGTTCAGCCACCTGATTGGAACTTGCCTTTTGAGATCATGTGTGATGCTAGCGATTATGTTGTTGGTGCTGTTCTAGGGAAAAGAGTTGATAAGAAGTTGAATGTTTTTCACTATGCTAGTAAAACTCTAGATAGTGCCGAGAGAAACTATGCCACTACGGATAAGGAATTTTTAGTAGTCGTGTTTGCATGTGAAAAGTTCAGGTCTTACATAGTTGATTCCAAAGTCACTATTCACACTGATCATGCTGCTATTAAGTACCTCATGGAGAAGAAGGACGCTAAAGCTAGACTTATCAGATGGGTTCTCTTGCTACAAGGATTTTATTTGCACGTTGTCGACAGAAAGGGTGCTGAAAACCCAGTAGCAGATAACTTGTCTAGGTTGGAGAACATTCTTGATGACCCATAAACTATTGATGATAGCTTTCCCGATGAGCAACTGAATGTCATCAATGCTTCACGTATTGCACCGTGGTATGCTGATTATGCGAACTATATCGTTGCCAAATACATACCACCTAGTTTCACGTACCAGCAAAAGAAGAAATTCTTCTTTGACTTGAGACATTACTTTTGGGATGATCCTCACCTTTATAAGGAAGGAGTAGATGGTGTTATTAGACGTTGTGTACCTGAACATGAACAAGGACAGATCCTACAGAAGTGTCACTCCGGGGCCTACGGAGGACACCATGCGGGAGATAGAACTACACACAAGGTATTGCAATCAGATTTCTATTGGCCCACTCTCTTCAAGGATGCCCGTAAGTTTGTCTTGTCTTGTGACGAATGTCAAAGAATAGGTAATATTAGCAAATGTCAGGAAATGCCTATGAACTATTCACTTGTCATTGAACCATTTGATGTCTGGGGCTTTGATTATATGGGACCTTTTCCAAAATCCAAGGGGTATACTCATATCCTAGTTGTTGTTGATTACGTCACTAAGTGGGTAGAAGCTATCCCCTCTAGTAGTGCTGATCACAACACCTCTATCAAGATGCTGAAAGAAGTTATCTTCCCTAGATTTGGAGTACCTAGATATCTAATGACCGACGGTGGTTCATGCTTCATTCATGGTGCTTTCCATAAAATGCTTGCTAAGTACAATGTCAACCATAGAATTGCGTCTCCCTATCACCCTCAGTCCAGTGGTCAAGTAGAGCTAAGTAATAGAGAGATTAATCTGATTCTGTAAAAGACTGTCAACATGTCTAGAAAGAATTGGTCTAAGAAGCTCGATGATGCACTGTGGGCTTATAGACTTGCCTATAAGAATCCCATAGGCATGTCTCCGTACAAAATGTTGTATGGGAAAGCATGTCACTTACCTCTTGAGCTAGAGCATAAAGCTTAATGGGCAATCAAAGAGCTCAACTTTGACTTCAAACTTGCCGGTGAGAAGAGGTTATTTGATATTAGCTTGCTTGATGAGTGCAGAATTTAGGCGTATAAGAATGCCAAGCTGTTCAAAGAGAAGGTTAAGAGGTGGCATGATAAGAGGATACAAAAGCATGAGTTCAATGTAGGTGATTATGTCTTGCTATATAACTCTCGTTTAAGATTCTTTGCAGGAAAGCTTCTCTCTAAATGGGAAGGTCCCTATGTTGTTGAGGAAGTATATAGTTCCAGTGCTATCAAGATCAACAACACGGAAGGTAATTGTCCGAGAGTGGTAAATGGGCAGAGAATCAAGCATTATATCTCAGGTACTCCCATAAATGTTGAAAGCAATATCATCAATACCATAACTCCGGAAGAATACCTAAGGGATATTTATCAGCCTCTTTCAGACTCCGAAAACGAAGGGGTATGTGATTCGGTAAGAAAACAGAGTCCAAAACTTTTCTAGTAGGAAATTTTCTCCGTTTTGGAATATTTGAAAAAACACAAAAATTGGAAGTAGTCCGGAAAGTGCACCAGGAGGTGACAAGCCTGCACGGCGCGGCCCACCCCCTGTTCACGCCGTGAGGGCTTGTGGCCACCTCGTGCGCCTCCCAGACTCCGTTTTCGTGCAGGTACTCCTTCTGGTCTGGAAAAAAATCATTATATATACTCCTGTTTGGTCTGACCCCTGCATCACGCAGATTTCGTTTGTTTTTCCTTTCGAGCCTGTTTCTGTTGCAGATCTAGATCGCTATGACTTTCCCAAAAGCTCCGAAGGACAAGATCTTCGGGAAGGTCATCAATCCCTACCTCACGGAGTGCTGCAACACCCACAATCTATCGAGATGCGTGAGGGGATGTTGCACATCCGTGATGTTGTTGGGCCCAAGAAGACCGGAAGCATGGAGACGAGGCTCGATGCAATGGAGCAACAAGTCTTCAAGTGCCAAGGGATGGTGGAGCGTGGACTCAACGCCAACCACATGATGATCACGGAGTTCACCAGCAAGCACAAGATTGATGCCAATGACATTGGGAAGCACCTCTCCAGGCTCTATGACATGATTGATCAACTCTAGGGCCAGATCTATGACCTGCAGAACCAAAACTGTGAGTATGAGTATAGATTTAAATCAATACGGTTGGCATCAGATTTGAGGATTCCGGAGACTCGTTCATCTTTCCATGATGGAGCACCTATGCCTTGGAAGACGGAGGATCAAACTCATGTTGCAACAACTCCACCATCACCGCCAAAGGAAGACAACTGAGCATTGGTATGGGCAATCCCCTTGGCTTTTGCCAAACTTGGGGGAGTTGCCCCGGTATCGTATCACCATCACATCTTTTGCATTTACTTTTGTTTTAGTTTGTTCCTTTTCAGTTTTCTTTTTCTCTAGTAGTTTTAAAAGTCTTAGTGTTTTAGTCTTGAGTTTTGCTTTGTGTCACCCCCGAGGTATTCGAGCTCGTGAGCCATATAATAAAGAGTGTCTTAGTTGAAGGGCTTTGCCTCTTGCCATGATCAAAAGAGTGAGAATAGAACAAAAGCATGAAATATCATGTAATGATCTTATGGGAAGTGATGGCTTCACATATAAAAAGAATGAGGATTGAAACTTGTTGAGGGTAGGCAAACGTCGACCATGGTCATTGTTGCAATTAATAGGAAGTGATAAAGAAGGAGAGGTTCACATATAAATATATCATCTCTGACACCATCTATGATTGTGAACACTCACTAAACTATTACATGCCTAGAAGTAGATGTTGGACAAGGAAGACAACATAATGAATTGTTTTTGCTTGGCTCTGAACCATGTTATATGATTAGAGATCCCTTAGCATGTGACGATTTCTTCCACCTCACATTAGCCAAAACTCCCGCACCAAGTAGAGATACTACTTGTGCATCCATAAACCATCAACCCAGTTTTTCCATGTGAGTCCACCATACCTACCTATCGATTGAATATGATCCCTCATGTAAGTTGTCATCGGTGCAAGCAATAAAAATTGCTCTCTAATATGTATGATCTATTAGTGTGTGGAAAATAAGCTTTATACGAACCTGTGATGTGAAAGACATAAAAGCGACAGACTGCATAATAAAGTTCTTTACCACAGGAGGCAATATAAAGTGACATTCCTCCGCACTAAGAGGACACGCATCCAAACCTCAAAAGCGCATGACAACCTATGCTTCCCTCTGCGAAGGGCCTATCTTGTACATTTACTTTTTGCCCTTGAAAGAGTCATGGTGATCTTCACCAATTCTGTATTTTGCCTTTGTCTTGGCTACCGTCACATGCTTGGGAAAGATCTATATTCATATGTCAACTTGGAGGTAAGTATTCATGAATTATTATTGTTGACATTACCCTTGAGGTAAGCAGTTGGGAGGCAAAATTGTAAGCCCCTATCTTTCTCTGTGTCCAGTTAAAACTTTGATCTCATGAATACCACGTGAGTTGTAGCAATTGTAGAGAACGAAAGAATGATTGAGTATGTGGATTTGCTTTACAAGCTCTTATTTGACTCTTTCTGATGTTGTGATAAATTGCAATTGCTTCAACGACTAAAGGCTATCGGTTGTTACTTCTCGGTAAGGTTCTTTATCCATGCTTTACTTTGTGAAGGAATTATCACTTTAGCATGAGATATTATATGTTGGTATTGCTGTTCTGATCTTGATCATGATGCATGCATGTTCGTATCTTGCTTTGTCGACACCTCTCTCCCTAAACATGTGGACATATTTATTGAGCTTGGCTTTCGCTTGAGGACAAGCAAGGTCTAAGCTTGGGGGAGATGATACGTCCATTTTGCATCATGTTTTCATGTTGATATTTATCGCTTCTTTGGCTGTTATTTCACTTCACGATACTATTCTTATGCCTTTTCTCTCTTATTTTGCAAGGTTTACATGAAGAGGGAGAATTCCGGCAACTGGAATTCTGAACTGAAAGTGGAGCAAAGTTGAGATACCTATTCTGCGCAACTCCAAACACCGTAAAAAATCAACGAGGATTTTTTTCCCGATTTATCAAAAATACTGGGCCGAAGAAGTGACAGAGGGGGGCGTGCAGGTGGCCACAAGCGTGCACGGCGCAGCCACCCCCCAGGACGCATCATGAGGGCTTGTGGGCACCATGCAGGCCCACTTTCCCCCCTCTTTTGCTATCTAAAGGGTTTTGTCCACGAAAAAAAGGAGGAGCTTTTTCGTGGTTTTGCCGCCGCCATGAGGCGGAACTTGAGCAGAACCAATCTAGAGCTCCGGCAGGACGATCCTTCCGGGGAAACTTTCCTCCCGGAGGGGGAAATCGTCGCCATCGTCATCACCAACACTCCTCTCATCGGAGGGGACTCGTCACCATCAACATCTTCATCAGCACCATCTCATCTCCAAACCGTAGTTCATCACTTGTAACCAATCTCCGTCTCGCGACTCCGATTGGTACTTGTAAGGTGGCTAGTAGTGTTGATTACTCTTTGTAGTTGATGCTAGTTGGATTACTTGGTGGAAGAGTTTATGTTCAGATCCTTGATGCTACTCATTACCTCTCTGGTCATGAATATTATTATGCTTTGTGAGTAGTTACTTTTGTTCCTGAGGACATGGGAAAAGTCATGCTAATAATAGTCATGTGAATTTGGTATTCGCTCGGTAATTTGATGTGTTGTATGTTGTTTTTCCTCTAGTGGTGTTATGTGAACGTCGACTACATAACACTTCACCATTATTTGGGCCTAGAGGAAGGCATTGGGAAGTAGTAAGTAGATGATGGGTTGCTAGAGTGACAGAAGCTTAAACCCTAGTTTATGTGTTGCTTCATAAGGGGCTGATTTGGATCCACTAGTTTAATGCTATGGTTAGACTTTGTCTTAATTCTTCTTTTGTAGTTGCGGATGCTTGCGGGAGGGGTTAATCATAACTGGGATGCTTCTCCAAGTAAGGGCAGTACCCAAGCGCTGGTCCACCCACATATCAAACTATCAAAGTAACGAGCGCGGATCATATCAACATGATGAAACTAGCATGACAAAAATTCCCGTGTGTCCTCGGGAGCGTTTTTCCTCCTATAAGACTTTGTCCAGGCTTGTCCCGTGCTACAAAAGGGATTGGGCCACTTTGCTGCACTGTTGCTACTTTTGTTACTTGTTGCTTGCTACGAATCATCTCACCACACAATCACTTGTTACCGATATTTTCAGTGCTTCCAGATATTTCCTTGCTGAAAACCACTTGTCAGATCCTTCTACTCCTCGTTGGGTTCGACACTCTTACTTATCGAAAGGACTACGATTGATCCCCTATACTTGTGGGTCATCAACACCTTACTCGTCCTCACCACAAGACTGAGCTCCTTCGTCCAGCACCACCTAGGTCATGCCCGTCTTCTTCTACCTCATGCACTTCACCAGCACAGCTCCGCCACCAGCTGCCTACCATTGAGGAGTTCAATCAAGTTATTGCTCCTGCCCTCATTAGAGTAGCTTTGCCTGTCAGTCATATGCACGCCTCGCCGTCTCGTGCAGTCCGCTTAGAGCTAATAGAGGAGGAAGTGAACTCCCCAACTCCTCATCTGGTACTTTCTCTGGGTCAGCCAATCCAGGTTCCTTCCGACTCCGCCTAGAGATGGTGAAGCATATCACTAGTACGGCTGTATGATATGTATGATAAGAATGATGTTGTGCTCCTAGACCGAAGGAAGTAGTGTGTTGCATCATGTAGGCCAGGAGAAGTTCCCTAGCTTAAATAACAAGTCACGCATACTAGAGTACGACCTGAGTGGTATGTATAATTATGATCGATGTAAGATGTACCGCGGTCCTTCTCCGAACATGACAATTATGTTAAGAAAAATCTTGCAGTGTTTCCTTGGAAAATGTTTCTGAATTCTTTTCATTCGAGTTTCATTTTCTTATTGATTCTTGCAACATTAACCCAGGTTTGGGAAAATGAGCCAACCCTGGACACGCTCCATGCCAAGGGACAACGGGGAAAATCAATCCACTAAGACAGGGAACAACTTCACTCAAGGCCAGTCTAGCCAGCATCAAAGCAACCCAGCACTTTCAGAAGTCTGTCATTTATATGAGCAGAGCCAACTGCAGCATCATGAAATGATGAATCAACTAATGAACATGGGAAATCAGCGTGGTCGGCATCCACAACTCTCCCGAATGGTTGAACTACAAAAGACACGTGTGCCAACATTTTTGCATACACACAAACCAATGGAAGCAGACGATTGGCTACGTGACATTGAAAGAAAGATGACGATTGCACAATCTTCAGATCATGAGAAAGTATTGTACGCTCCCCACTATTTAACTGGAGCCACAGTCTCGTGGTGGCAAAATATCCTCTGCATGCATCTAGACGAGAACGGTATCACATGGGCTGAATTCAAGGAAAGTTTCCGTGGAGCGCACATACCCAACAATGTCATGTAAATAAAGAAGAAAGAATTCGAAAAACTGAAGCAACGAAGTTCCAGCGTGATGGAATACCTGGATCAGTATAATCAACTGTCCCGATATGCAAGTGAAGACTACAAGACTGAGGAAAGAAGGATGTAGAAGTTCCTGGATGGACTTGCGCCAGCATTAAAGTGCCAACTGGTCGTTCACACGTTTCCAGATTTTAAGACACTGGTAGACAAAGCCATTATGCTAGAAGCTGAACGTCGCAGCCTGGATGACATCCGCAAACGCCGTCGTAATAATTCTACCCTAGTATTGAACACCAGACACAAGACAGAGGACTCAAAGACTCAAGCTCCGCATACCTCAACACTAACCACTAAATTCAACAACAACTCTTACGTGAGGAACAAAGATTTTACTCCCGTACCAGTATCACTTGTTTTGTATGTGGAGAAACAGGACACTACGCCCGACAATGCCCAAAGGCCGTAAATGGTGCAGCCAAGACAAACACTTCCAACTTTGACTTAACACCAAAGCGCAACAATTTGAACCCCAATAACAATCACACGAAGGGTCACGTGAATCTTGCCGCCAAGGAAGATGCCATGAACGCACCTGATATTGTACTAAGTAAGTTTCCTGTCAACTAAATTCCTGCCCTGTTTTTGTTTGATTATGGAGTTTCCCACTCGTTCATTTCGAAAAGATTTGTTTCAAAACACAACTTTTCAACCCTCCCCTTGGAAAATTCAATGACTATGAAGTCCCCGGGAGTACAACAGACTACTCAAGAATATTGCAAGAATGTTACAATAGAAGTCAAAGATTTTGTGTTTTGGGCAAATCTTATTGTTATCGAAAGCAATACAGTGGATATTACTTTGGGAATGGTCTAGCTAAACACCAACAAGGGATTCATTGTCTTCTTTAATCGGATGGTCACCGTCACTCATCACCAAGGTAAAAAGGTAACTATCGCACCCGTACGAAAGGAAAAAATCAAGCAAAGCAAGGTTAAACCAGACAAGAGCCAGTGAATTGAAAGACATTCCAGTAGTATATGAATTTCCACATGTATTTCCTCATGAGCTACCAGGTATACCGCCAGACCAATAAATAGAATTCTTCATCGAGCTTGCACCCGGTACAACCCCAATATATAAGAAGCCATACCGCATGGCACCAACTGAGTTAGTCGAGCTCAAGAAACAGATAAAGGAATTATTGGACAAAGGATATATCAGACCTAGCTCTTCACATTGGGGATCACCAGTACTATTTGCTAAGAAGCGATATGGAACGCTAAGGCTATGCATTCATTATCGAGCACTCAACATGGCTAGTATAAAAAACAAGTACCCATTACCCAGAATAAATGATTTATTCGATCAGTTAGCTCAGGCTAAGGTATTCTCAAAGATCGATTCGAGGTCTGGATATCATCAGTTCAAGATCCGCCCAGAAGACATTCCAAAGACAGCCTTTACCTCAAGATACAGACTGTACGAATTTACAGTAATGCCTTTCGGGTTAACCAACGCACCAGCTTACTTTGTGCATGTGATGAATAAAGTATTCATGAAATATATGGATAAGTTTGTCGTAGTCTTCATTGACGACATACTTGTCTACTCCAAAAAATCCCGAAGAGCATGCGGAACACCTTGTGTTGGGAGAACTCCGCAAGCATCAACTATACGCAAAATTCAGCAAATGTGACTTTTGGCTTAAACAGGTCGGATTTTTTGGACACGTGATGACACAAGAAGGCATAGCCGTGGATCCAGAAAAAGTCAAGGCTGTAAGAGAATGGCCGCAACCAGCTAATGTGACAGACATCCGGAGTTCCCTCGGATTAGCAGGATATTACCGGAGGTTCATTGATTTTTTTCTACTATTGCGCGACCTATGACCCAGTTACTCAAGAAAGAAAAGAAATTCGAATTGGCTGAAGCTTGTGAGAAAAGTTTCCAGGAATTGAAGAAAAGGTTGACTATAGCCCCAATACTAATTGTGCCCGACTTAAACAAGGATTTTGAAATATACTGTGATTCCTCCAGAAAAGGCCTCGGATGCGTACTCATGCAAGAAAGAAAGGTAGTGGCTTATGCCTCACGACAACTCCGACGTCACGAAGAGAACTACCCTACTCACGATTTGGAGTTGGCTGCTGTGAATCACGCTCTCAAGGAATGGAGACACTTTCTTCTTGGTAATCGTTGTGAAATATACACGGATCATAAGAGCCTCAAGTATATTTTCACACAACTCGATCTCAACCTACGACAATGATGATGGTTGGAATTAATTAAGGATTATGATGTGGGCATACATTACCATCCGGGTAAGGCTAATGTAGTGGCAGATGATCTCAGTCGAAACCCCGCCTCAGGCAAGAAACACGTACCAAAGATGAGACCTGAGCTTGCAAAAGAGTTCGCTCTAGTAAACCTACTCCTCGTTCCAGAAGGTATAGTGGCACAACTTGAATTACAACCCTGGACGACAATATCAAGGAAGCTCAGAAAGGTCAACCCTGCATTGAGAGCATAAAGAAAAAGATTGACCTAGGAAAGGCCTCCGAGTTTATTATTGATGAGCAAATAATTCTATGGTACAGAGAACGACTATGCATACCAGACCAAGAGAACCTCAAAACTAAAATCATGGAAGAATCCCACAACGTGCCCTATTATTTTCACCCCTGAGGCGCAAAGATGTTCAAGGACATCCAGGCGAAATATTGGTGGCATGGAATGAAGAGAGATATTGCCTCCTTCATCGCTCGTTGTGACTCGTGTCAACGAATCAAGGCACAACATCAGAAGCCAGCAGGGCTACTACAACCTATGAAGGTACCCGAATGGAAATGGGATGAGGTAGGAATGGATTTTATTGTCGGACTACCCCGGTCCCGACACAGACATGATGCTATATGGGTGATTACTGATCGACTCACAAAAGTGGTTCACTTCATACCAATCATGACCACATACTCCACCCAGAAGCTAGAAAGACTATACCTCGCCCGCATTCTATGTCTACACGGAGTACCCAAGACTGTCGTATCCGATAGAGGCACCCAGTGTTCCTCAAGATTTTGGGATTATCTGCAACAAGCCTTGGGGACACAGCTAGTATTCAGCACAGCCTATCACCCTCAGAAAGGAGGACAAACCAAACGTATAAACCAGATCCTTGAAGACATGCTGACAGCTAGTGTACTCACATATGGGAACAGTTGGGAAGACAGTTTGCTCTACGCAAAGTTTTCTTACAACAACAGTTATCAAGCAAGTTTGGAGATGTCGCCTTTTGAAGCTTTATATGGAAGACGATGTCGTACCCCTCTAAATTGGTCAGAGACCGGAGATAGCCGCATCTTTGGACCACAGTTTCTCCAGGAGGCCGAGGACAAGGTGAAAGTCATAAGAGAGAAACTCAAGACAGCACAAAGCCGTCAGAAAAGCTACTACGATCCAAAACACTAGGATGTCGGTTTCAACCCCAATGATTATGTATATCTTAAGGTATCACCCATCAGAGGACTATAGAGATTCAAAGTCAAAGGCAAGCTTGCACCTCATTTCATCAGAACATTTCGCATAATTTCTCGTAAAGGACAAGTTGCCTATCAGCTAGACCTACCAACAGAATTGTCAGATATGCATGATGTGTTCCACATCTCTCAGCTAAGGAAGTGTGTAAGGAACACCGAGAAAAAAGTAGCTCATGACAACATAGAAGTGCAACCAGACTTATCCTATCAGGAACACGTCGTGAAGATATTAGAGGAATGAGAAAGATGGACTCGACAGAAGGTCACCAAGCTATTTAGAGTACAGTGGAGCAACCACTCAGAGGAATGAGAAAGAGAGGATTACCTGCAGAAAGAGCAACCACAACTTCTTGAGGAATGGATTAAATCTCGGGGGCGAGATTTTTCTTAAGGGAGTAGGTGTTGTAACACCCAAGATTTTTCAACTTTTATTTCCTTGATTTCCTTGGAGTTTAAATTTTGACTTGACAAGAACTTTCAAGTTTTCTTGCTAATCTCCATGAGAGAAAACTTTTGTGCTTCTTCTCCACCAAACAAATTCAGAAATGTCCCCTTGGCGCTTTCTTAAAAATGAAGTGGTTAAAGGAATATTTCTTTTACTCTCAATTTGTATTTGTTTTATTCTTAATTTGGATTTTTCCATCAGACTATTTATTAATTCTTCAACAAAGAATTAATAACCACATTCTGTTTTAATTTTTTTACTCCTCTCCTAGCCCTACGATTTGTTTTTGAATGTTTTCCAAAGATTTAGAAGGGATGGATCACCACAATTATTTTTATTACTAAAATGGGTATTTCTGTAATCAGTTTGAGCTCCAAATATTTTTCAAAGGAACCTTCTATTTCCTTTAGAATCTTCACCCCAAACTCTGGCAGTTTGGAGTCCTTAATATCCTCAATCTATTCTAGCAAAAACTTTGGGTTCTCAAGGTTGAAAAATTCAAATTTGGTTTGACTGAAGTTTGACCTCAGAAACTTATTTTTGATTCAAACCTGCCTTAAACTCCACCAAAAATTCTGAATTTTTTTGCAGCATCATTTCTTCCAGTGAGAGTGCTCCCCTCAATAATTCAGCTTCAAATTCTTTTTCTAGTTATGCTTTTCTTTCTGTCGAGCACCTCTCCTACACCCTGACTGAAGCTGTGTGAATTAAATTTAGACCAAACTTCAGACAGAGCGCAACTCCCTCCCCCTTGATCAATCTCGCCAGTATCAGCGCAATGGCCGTTGCTCCTGTGCCTTGATCCTATCCAAAGTGTTGCCCGCAGCTTGGCCTCTTCCCCTCGTCGGTAGCTCACCGACAGAGCCGGCCAAAGCTCTGGCAGCGGCTCTGCAGCAGCCGCAGCAGCTCCCTGCTTTGATCCCGCGCCGCCTGGCACCACCCCTTGCTCCTGCTCCCGCCGCGTCCCTCTCTTCGACAGTGTGCTCCGCGAAGGCCAGCACCACACACCGTTCAGCTCAGAGCACGGGTTCTGTAGCCGCAGTGCGCAGCAATGGCCACGTTGTCGCCGCATTGCCACGGTCGATGACCAGCCTCTCTCTGGTCAAAAATGGAGCCCCAGTGGTGATTAGATTCGTTCCTAGCCACCTAACCTTCTTCTCAAGCTCCCGCACCACCAGAATTTCTTGCCGGAGTTAATGTCATAGTTCGTCTCGCGGCGCCTACAAATAGAGCTCCCCTCCAGTGCTTCTGACCTCGCTAAGATCTTCCCCTCTCTCCATCTCCACCTCTAGGAACCAGTCAATCCAGGAAGGGGTCCTCGAGGGGCCTTCTTCCCCAGCTCCAGGCTCCCCGATCCGCTTCGGGATCTGGCCACTCCCGTGCAGTGTAAGTAGAGGTAGGACACCCTGAGGCCGTAGTTTGCATCCAAGAACTTCTGCCCTGCTTACCCCGTTCTCAATTTCATCGCAGAGGCTCTCTGTCGTCAATCTCAATTTCATCGCAGAGGCTCTCTGTGTAAGTAGAGGTAGGACACCCTGAGTTTTTGTCGCCGGATATCTGCTGTCGTCGACGTGAGGCTTTCCCCGCAGTCCAATCCCTCTCCATCAGTCAGGACAGTCAACGGTGAGTGCACCCGCACCCCCAACTGGCTCTCCCCTCCCTCCTAGCGTCGCTGGCGATCGCCGGATGCTTCTCGCGCCGATGGAGCATTCGAACCTGATAGGGGGACCCCCTCTGTTAGTGTCTCTCTCTCCCTCCGAAGCGTTTCGATGGAAACGTATTCGGCTAGTAGCCGTTTTCCTTTCGGGAAACGTCTTTCCTTCGAGCATTTTGACTAAATCTCAGTCAAGCCCCTGTTTCTATTAAAACTAATTACAAAATAGTCTCTGATACTGTTTTGGCTATAACTTTTGATCCATAACTTATTTTTCAGTGATTCTTTTAGCAAATTGTTCCCGGTAATGCCTAGTTTATTTTTAGATTTTTCTAAAAATATTTTAAGACTAGTAGCTAAGCAGTACCACTTGGACCCTTGTTTGATCTATACCGTAGATTCCGACACCGAAATTCCTGACGTCAACTGCACCGAGCTTGATCTCGACTACGTGGAACCAGGCAAGCATGTTTGTTACTTTTGGTGTCCTGTTTGGTAACTTAAATCATATTTATTAATCATCACCTTGCATATTTCATACCTGCTATATATATTCAACCATGATAAAAATATGACGTTGGCAAGTGATAGTTATTGAAGGTTGTGGAATAGAATAGTCACGCGGAATGTGATAGGTTATGGCCTTGTCATGGAATGAGCACAATGATGCTAGTATAAAATTGTTAAACTCTAGTATCGACCTAGATCGAGTCTTGTCCTTGTCATACTTCTTATCGTGCTACCACAATTCCCTGGATAATGGGTTCGGTATAGTCGGTTGTAGACCTATTATCAGTCACACACCATTGGAATGGCCGGTATGAAGGTGTCCATGGCCCTGGACTGAATCCAGTCATCCGGTCAGGGGGCATGGGTGTTTCCGGTCTGGGACCGGAAGGGAGGGCACTCCCGTAAGCGCGTGGTATAAATATTTTGATCCCGTGCTAATCGCGGTCGGAGCCTCTCCATCTTATGGTTTTACCTTGGCAGCTAGTCCGGGCGAATTCGGGCTTCGCAAAGGTAAAGTGGGTTTGTGCTGATTCTGAGTGCCCACTTCTAATATGCCGTACGCGGGATTAGTCATATTGGCTATTTAAAACCGTGGGCTATGGGTAAAGAGTACACCCTTTACAGAGTCAAAACTATTCGAGTAGCCGTGTCCCCAGTCAAGGACGTTGTTTGACGAGTCCAGTGTCATTCCTAGAGTCGGTCTTTGGAGTATAAGTGGTATTAACAATAATGGATGTGGTGGACCATATGATGATGTGGGACATTATCATATCATGTATTATTACTCTGGACTAACCCTTACAATTTTGTTGTTGGATATCCTTGTTACGGTTCTAGCTCCTGGATATTCAATATTTATTTTATTATTTCTTATAAGCCCTTTATGTGGTGTCGCTGAGACGCCCGATTGTGGCATCGTTTTATTATTTCTTATAAGCCCTTTATGTGGTGTCGCTGAGACGCCCGGCTGTGGCATTGTTTTATTATTTCTTATAAGCCCTTTATGTGGTGTCACTGAGACGCCCGATTGTGGCATTATTTTATCATTTCTTATAAGCCCTTTATGTGGTGTCGCTTAGACGCCCAACTACGGCAAGTTGTTTTATTTTATTATTGCCCTTACTGTGGTGTCACAGAGACGCCCGTTTGAGGCTTATAATTTATTTCATACCCTGCGTGAGGTGTCGCTCAGACGCCCGACGGTGGTTTATTTTATTTTGCCGTTACGGATATCTCGGGAGGACTGCCGCCTGATTTATCCACTAATTTATTTAATTTCTGCCCTTACATTTGTGGATATAACTTGACTCTAACCATGCATAAATAAAATGAACTGCATGCATCTCATCTTTTGTGCAAACTGTTTGCGAGTACTTCTCGAGTACTCACTGGCTTGTTGTTGTGGCCAGATATGGATGAAGGAGACCTCATGAATGAAGAGTTCGATAGAGAGTCCGATGTCTAGAGGAGTCCCAGTCTGTCTTGCGATCCTGGAGTCCGTCAATGTTTTTCCACCGCTTCCGCCACCTCGAATAAATCGTTGAGCTTCACTCTGACACTTAACGCGCAGTAGTACTCGTCTTGTCACATTACTCAGATGTGACATGCCCCCTTTATTTTCGCGAGCAGTAGAGTCATCCTAAGACCACTATAACATTTCCATCTATTCTAAGACTTGGATATGTTGTAATAATTTGTACAGCGACCATCGCTCTACCTATATTATATTAAGTATTACTGGTTTTTTGCATCAATTTGAGTCTCTGAGTGGGAAATATTTTCTTCACTATGGATGCACATGCTCATTTCCAATTAAATCATTTATTTGGAAACAGGTCGTGACAAAGGCAGAGCGAGGCGGGGCTGGCCGACGGCGAATGGAGGAGTGGAGGGAGGACGGAGGAGGTGGGGCGGGGAGGAGGGAGGAGGGATAAGGAGGGGCGACTGAATGAGGGAGGAGGAAGGATGACGGAGGAGGAAGGCAGAGCGAGGAGGGGCCGACCAGCGGTAGATGGAGGAGTGGAGGGAGGAGGGTGGAGGTGGGGCGGGGAGGAGGGAGGAGGGGGAGGATTACCGAGTCCAGGGAGGAGGGGGAGGTGACGGCGGCAGAGGGAGGAGGGGTAGGCGACGGTGGCGGCGAGCGGCGGGGGGCAGATAGGGAGCGATAGGTGAGGGGGGAGTGAGGGGATGGGAGTGAGTAAGAGAGAGGGAGCGCACGGGGTGGATAAGGTGAGCATAGCAGCGGCGCGAGTTGGTGCCAAGCACTACAGCTAAGAAGAATAGCAGCAACGCTAGTTTAGGAAATGCGCCACTACTATACCTAGCCAGTCGGGAATGGTGTGGCAATTATAGTAGTAGCGCGTTTTATAACTGCCACTCTACTGATATGAGTTTATTAGTAGCATTGTTTTTGTACACGCACTACTGCTAAGTAGCAGCAGCACCTCCTTTTAAAAAGCGCTACTGGAAAGCTTTTGTGTATAAGGTTTTCCCTAGTAGTGCATCATAAATCTAATCCCATTCCCGAAGCCACTGACAAAAAACCTTTCCCGATACACCACTTCTTTCTTAAGTGGTCATCCATGTAAACACCATCACCCTCGGGCATTAGTGGCACCCGACGGGTTTTTCAAAAAGTCTTTGTAATAATCTCTGTGTCACCATCACAATGCATATGCCCATCCTATGTGTACCACTACTATTTACTTGTCAACCTCTCATCAGCGTGACCCTCATAGATGTTAAGGTCATGCTCAAATGCAAGTGCTCAACAGGAGCCATCGGGTAACACCGTACCGAGGGTTTACCAATTAATCATGATCATATGCATCGGAGTAAAGTAATCGACATGGCATGCATAAAAGATTTTCTCAAACATGGTCAAATGGCTGCTTCCCTTGCTTAAATAGGTCTCCGGGCCCTTCGAGTCTTCCGGTGCAACTCTGAGTACTCCAGCTATTCCGTCAACTACCGTCGAAACAATCACAATATGCCACACAATATGCCACACAACAATAAAAGTGCTCTATAAATATGAAATTTTATTTTTGTGGGACATCTCTGGTCATAATAAAAATCCCTAAAGTTGTTCTAAGGGGTTTGGATAACCAGGAAATTTTGAATGGTGAGAATGGAGGAATTACCGGCCCCACAAGAAGCCTACAAATAATATCCTGCTAAAAATGAGTGGATGCACTCATTTAATAGGTCATGAATTTATAAATATTTAGGAAGTTGTTTCATTGGATTTGGAGTTAATATGAATTTCCTATGGATTTTCTAACATCGAATAAATAGGAAAAAGGGGCTATTTATTTGATGCAATAGAAACATGACAAATAAAAATGTTGACTAAGGCTGCAAAAATAGTGCATTATATTTGAAGTCTGTGGAAATTGGAATCACTCCAATTGGAGTTGATTTGATCTTTGTAGGAATTTTGCAAGGTGGTGTTTTTAAATATTCAAATTTGAATTTGAATAATAACACCATAGAAGTTGCGCTAGAAAAATGTGCAATGCACCTATTTTGCTAGGCAAGGATTTTAGGAGTCAGCAGAATTTTGAATCAGTTGATTTGAATCTTTACTTGATTAATTATGGATTTTAGAAGTTCTGCTAAAAAATAAAAAGAGGAAAGGTTTTTACCGGATAGGCTAAATTGCGCCCAGCAATGCTAGGAAGGAGGTGGGCCGGCCCATTGGCTCGGCCTGGTGAGAGAACAGCGCCAAATGAGCCTCCGACGCGGAGAAATGCAGCCCACGTGGTGCGCCTCCACTTAAACCGGTGCCCCGGGTCCTAGCCGCTGAACGAGGGGGCCCGCTCGTCGGATCCTTAATCCTCTTCCTTCTCGACATAGAGGAGGGAAAGGGAACCTGGCCGAGCTAGTGCACGTGCCTGCTCCGGTAGCTCCGGCCTCCTCCGGTGGAGCTCCGGCACCGATGGCTCGGGGAGGCCCATCGCACGCGCTTGGGCCCTCATTCCTGTCGGGAGTGCACCGAGGAGAGGGGAATCCTAGCCGTAGCGGAGATCCGCTCGGGTGCTCTTGGAGGCGAGGCTCCGGTCGCCGGAAGGAAGGAGGAATGAGAGGGAGAAGCTGCCTGTGGGGTCGGGATGTTCTGGAAGGTGCTAGGGAGAGAGAAGGAGGCAGGAAGAGCTCGGATGCGAGCAGGGCCGAGGTGACGCTACGGCGGCCATGGGAGGAGGATAGTGCTTGGAAGGAGAGTAGGGTAGGCTTAGGAGACTGCTAGAGAGGAGTGGGGTTGATGTGTCGGTTCAGGCCGTTTGGGGAGAGCCAAAAGGAGAGGGGCGACGAGGTGGAGCTCGGGCACCCTCGAATGCTCTCAGCACGGGGAGCACATGTGCCAGTGGGTGTTTGGAGGCGAGCTGGTGTCGGGGAAGGGGTCAAATATGGAAAGGGAGATGCCCTGGAGCTCTGAGACATGCTACCATTGCTGGACACGAGCTACAACAAGAGGACAAGGTGTAGAGCACCGTTTCTGCATGCCAGGGGTCTGGTCACCGCGGCCACTTCTACAGTGGGATTTTGACCAGTCAAGGATGTCTGGCATACAAGGCATGCATGTAGGGGGCTGATGGTGGAGTTTGGTTGTATATGGAGCAGGGTAGGTGGGGTTTTATCTGTTATTAAGTTTGCAATAGGAAACTTGGGTCTAGCAAAAGTGGTCTTCAAAGGGGGTATCTTGGGATGAAACCATGTCTAGAAGAATTATGTCTGGAAGGACTACAAGACTGCAAATATTCAGATCAAGGAGAGGTGTTTAGCTAGTACTTGGAGTTCAAAGCCATTTTTCTCCCAAAAGTGAGTTTCAGAAGCGCTGCTCATATTCCCCACATGAGCATGCCTTATTTTTCTTTGGAATGATGCATTAGCATACTGGAGGTGTTTTGGAAAGAGTTGGGGACATTGTCTGGAGCAGAAGTATAGCAAGATGGGTAAAAATAGTGTTGCCAAAGTAAAAAGGAGAGATGGGGAGGTGGAGTCATCCTCCAATAATTGACCAGAGGCCATGGAAAGGTTACTGGAGGTAAAAGGGGGCTAGGGAAAATTGTGTTAAAAATTTAAGCTCAAGCATATTAGTGGAAGGGGCCAAAGCAACAACTTTGGTAAATGGACAAAAGGTGTTTGATGGGTGCTTGGCCTACTAGATGGATTCCACTTGCTATGGAACTTAACGGTATTATAATATAAGTTAAAATGAGCTAGTACAACAAATTGGTGATTTGGTGGAGAATGTTTCCAATGTAGACTTGAAGAACCCAAGAAATAGGCAAAAGTGACTTTCTTAAGATAAACCCATGCACTTTAATACCCGCAAATGTACCACTTGGTGTGGTGGCATTATTTGAGTATTAGAGCATGCACAAAAAGTTTGGGACCAATTGGAGAAACTTCACAATGTAAAGTTTCCCAAGCATAGAAATCAACACAGAAGGTTTTCAAGGGTTTGGGAGAAGTTTATCTATTACCAAAGTAAATTAGCTTTTGAAATAATAATTTTGTGGTTTTGGGAAGTCTTTTGATAGGATTTAAATAAAATATTTTGTGCAAATCAACTTCCCTAATTTGAGGACTTGTAGTTTAAATCCCAACTTAGGGGTTTTTGAAAGCTTAAATTAAATAAAAGATTTTTGGTCAAAATAGTATTTGGTAAAAATAGTTTCTGGTCCTATACACATGGCATGATCATGAGGCAATGATTTCGGTCAAGGAAGTGAGTCTAGAGAGTATTCGAAACATTGTGATTCAAACACAAGCAACCAAGCAAGCAAGCAACTGTCACATCAAGCATCACAAGCACTCACAAAATTTTTAAATGGTCCGAATTTTTGAGATAAGTTTATTTAGTCAGGAGAATCAAAACATAGGATGTGACACCATATTTTGAAGCGCAAGAGCAAGGAGTTTATCATTGTACCACATCCATTAGCTTTTGGAGGGTGGTGCCTCCTAGATTGGTTAGGTGTCTCTTGGGAGCCTCCTACTTCGTGTTGTGGAGTTGAACCAACATGTTTGTAAGGGCAAGGAGATCGTCTACTTCGTGAAGGTCTACCATGAGTAAGGCTAGTCCTGTGTGGATGGAACCCGTGGTGGAATAGACAAGGCCGTTTCTTCGTGGACCCATTGTGGGTGGAGCCCTCCGTGGACTCTCGCAACCGTTACCCTCCATGGGTTCAAGTCTCCACTAACATGCACATACGATAGCGCCACCTATCGGAACCATGCCAAAAATCGACGTGTCAACCTTTGTGTTTGATCTCCCTACCTTACCCTCTACTTTACATTTGCATGTATTACTTTGTGCTGCTATACTCCTAGATGTGCATGTGTAGGGTGTACTTGACTACTTATAGTTGCTAAAACTGGCCCACAACTAAAATTGGGAAAATGCTAAGTTTTTATCTTACCAAGTAGTCTAATCACCCCTCCTCTAGACATACTTTCGATCCTACAGCGGAACTACCTCTGCACCTACTTCCTCTATGTGTTTGGAGAGCTGCCGCACTACAACTCAAGCGGTAGTAACTGATACTTCTCCAACATATCGGTAATTTATGAAGTGTTCATGCCATATTTGCTTATATTTACAATACTTTTATATGGTTTTGATGCATATGAATTATTTAGAACTAACCGGACTACTCTATCATGATGATTTTTATGAGAAACAATTGCTGGTCATGATGCTGGAAAACTGACTAAAATTATCAATGATTAATACTATTCACTATGCTAGCATTCACAGTTCATAAATTACTTCTTTTATCACTTACCCACTCAAGAGCAAGTATGAATTAAGCTTTGGGATGCTAATATGTCTCCAATATATTCAAAATTTATGAAGTTTTCATGCCCTATTTTCTAATGTTTACAATACTTCTATATGGTTTTGATGCACTTTATACGATTTATTTAGAACAACCCAGAATGACGTTATTTTCAGCAGAATTGTCGTGGTGTTTTTTGTGTAGAAAATAGAAGTTCTCGGAAACACCCGAAACATTTTTTTTATTTTTTTTGATAAAATAAGAAATACTGGAGCAAAGAACCCTTGGAGGGGTCCACTTGTGGGCCACAAGCCAACATGACGCACCCTCATGTGTTATGGGGCCCACATGGCTCCATTTGATGTGATTCCATTGCAAAAAATCCTATAAATGCCAAAACACTCAGAAATTAGGAGAGAACTTCCGCTCCATCGCCGTAACTCTCATTACCAAAGAAAACCCATCTATAGACTTTCCAGTACCTTGTCGGAGGGGGAAATCTTCTCCGGTGACCATCCTCATGATCCCGCTGGAGGCCATCATCCCGGATACCCCCGGGGCTGAGGGTATGTACTATTAGATATGTGTTTAATCTCTCTCTCTCTCTCATGTTCTTCAGATGGCACGATTGATGTATCACCAACTTTGTTAATATAGTTGGATCCTATGGCGTTCTTCCCTTGCTATCTTGTTATGATGAATTGAATCTTTCCCTTTAAGATCTCGTTATGTTGGACTAAATATTTTGGGTTTGAGAACACTTGATGTATTTCTTGCATGTGGATACCCCTGGTGACAATGGAGTATTATGTTGATTCACTTGATATATGTTGTGACATCAACTTGCGAATCCATGTGACCTTGGGTATATATGCATAGGGGTTGATTGCATGTTTTCATCCGACTTTCTCCAATAGAAATCTTGGGGTACTCTTTGAAGTTCTTTGTGTTGGATAAAATGTGATGAATCTAAAATTGTTTGATGCATGTAGAATAACTAACCCACGGATACTTGAGGTGACATTGGAGTATCTAGGTGACATTAGGGTTGATTGATATGTATCATAGGTGTTATTCTAGTACGAACTCTAGGGCTGTTTATGACACCTATATAAATAGCCCAAAAGATTGATCGGAAAGAATAACTTTTAGGTGGTTTGCTACCTACAAAACCTTCTTATTATGTTCTCCTCTAATAGGAACTTCAGAGTGATTCTTTGTTGCATGCGGAGGTATGACCATATGATTCTACTCTGCTAGTATTGTTGAGAGATTGCACTAGTGAGGGTATGTACCCAAGGCTTTGTTTCTAAGCATTAATATATCATTTTTCTTGTTGTTTACTACTTGGTACCTTGCTATTTTTTATTTATTTAGATTATAAAAATATATTTCTACTATCCATAATACACTTGTATCAAAATCTCTTCGCCGAACTAGTGCACCTATACAATTTTCCATTCTATTGGGTGTGTTGGGGACACAAGAAATTTCTTCTATTTGATCACAGGGTTGTTTGGGGGAGATGATCTTTATCCTACACCTCCCATGAATTGATAAACCCTAGGTCATCCACTTGAGGGAAATTTGTCGTTGTCCTACAAAACTCTGCACTTGGAGACCCAACAACGTCTACAAGAATAAAGTTGGATAGTAGACATCAAGCTCTTTTCTGGTGGTGTTGCCAGGGAGGTGAGTGATTGAAGGTATATCTTTGGATCTTGTAATTAAATATTTTATTTTCTTGTTTTTCACCAGTTCGGTTTTATAAAAGAGAACTACAAAAAATGGATTTTAGGTTGCCTCTTTTTCTTCGTATTTATTTTGTCTTTCGTGAAAATGATGGTTCATATTTTTTTTCTCAATTTTTGGAGGAAGAATTTATAAAAATGCTTAATGTGAATTCCTTGAATGATGAGCATTTTAGTAATACTGTTAGTATGCATTCTCTAAATATCCATGAGGCTAATGATGATTGCACTAGTCATGATAAAAATAATTCCTATAAGCATGTCAATTTTCATGGAGTGAATAAAATCTGTGAAGACATGCCATATAAGTATGATATATTTTGAAATAAGCATAAATGTGATCAAAGTAATTGCTGGCTTAAGATGATAGATGAATTTGCCACAAGATTATGCTCCTTTCAACCCATCACTTAGGAACTTTGCAATAGGGTTGGTCATCTTAATTTCCAATGCATGAATTTTCATGATCAGACCAGTTCCAAAAATTGTGATAATTTGATCTCCAATAAACTTTATCATGAACTTTGTTTACTTTTTGGGTGTGAGGAATTGTCACACAAAAAAGATTGGTTGGATACATTCCTTATCACTAATACCCATGAAGCTAATCTACAAGAAATCTATATGTTTTGCGTCGTAAGTTGCAAGGATAATGCATATATTGCCAACTATAGAAAGACGGGAAAACCAATAGAATATAAAAGGTATACTAATGAAAGGGTAAAGGTCTCCCCATACCCTCCTATTATTTCTCATAATGAGCCAGGTTGCAAGGATGATCTTCCCATTTGTTCAATAAGAAGCTTGAATTAATAAATTAAACCCACACACAAGGTGGTAATGAAGAAGAAAATAAGGTAATGTAGATGTAAAAAGGTATCTCTACCAAATAATGTTTCTCCTATAGTTGTTGAGAATAAATCTAAAAGTAGTATGGACGTTGACACAATTGATGATTAATTTGTTATGCCTACTAATCATTGTGATGAGCATGATTGGCAAGATAATGATACTCCTTATAATATTGAAAACCTTTTTGGTACCAACTTGGAAAATTAAGATGATAATAATTGTTCCACTATTTGTTTTATTCAAGCTATTGATGATAATGATAATGATACGCAAACCCACAAGCTTGTGGATACTATGCTTGATGATAATGACACATTTGAGAATATATTTACTAAAGTTAATGTGCGTCCCAATTTTGGGGATGCTAGGCAAAATGAAGATGCTATTTTTAGTTCCCCTACTTTGAATGATCATGTTTGTTATGACGATTGCATGCCTCCTATATATGATAATTGCAATTTTTATGAAAGTGGGGTTGGAAGAGTGTCAACTTTAGATAATTATTATCCCACTATTTTGGAGGGTGTTGATTCTTATTATAATGATAAAAGTGTATTAGGAGAGGTCATGACTTTATTTAGTAATGATTCCACTATCATGGAGAGGTTTCAATTGATTATGATGAGAACCAAGTTACTACTTATGATGATTATTGTGATGATACTTATGTTATAAAAATTAGTGATGATTATTATTATAATACTTCTCATAATTATGAATACCTTTTATTATAACATTACTCTTTTAATGTGGAAACAATTTATAATATTTGAGTCTCCTACGATACTCCCACTATTATGTATGAGAAGTTTGCTTGTTGGGAGAGTAATAAAAATTCTATGCTTATGTATCATGAAAATAATGCTTTAGGTGATAGTTATATTTTTGAATTCCTTCATGATTCTACTAAAAATTATTATGAGGGAGGAACATATGCTTGTAGGAATTCCAACAATATCAAGTTTTCTCTCAATGTGTTCAAAGTTTTGAAGTCATGCTAGTTCTTCCATCCTATGCAAGTTGATGCTTGATACAGTAAATTGTTTTCTTGCAAAATTCCTATGCATAAGAAGTGGGTTAGACTTATATGTGCTTGCCATGTGATCGATGATGATCTCTTTCACGTTTCAGTTACTACTTTTTATGTGAGCCTCGTTGAAATCATGATGCCTAGCTAAAAGAATTAAAGAAAAGTTCTTGCTCGGAGACAACCCAATACTTCTACCTACTTTTTTGTGTCTTCACATGATTAATCTAATGTGTTAATCATTTCTTGTGTCATTTATTTCAATAAGGTGCCAAGTAAAGCCTTTGGGATAGTGTGGATACTTGATTTTTTGATTCCGTGCAAAAACAGAAACTTTTATCTCCAATGCAGAATTTCTATCATTTTACCGGATAGTCAAAAAATACTGAAATTTTACACAGTTTTGGTATGCAAATTATCTACATTTTCCTAATATTTCAGAATTTGTAGAGCCAGGTAAGTATGGTGTACATTCTGATCTTCACAGACTGTTTTATTTTTGACAAATTGTATTTTGCATTCATAGTTTGCTTGTTTCAGTGTTTCGATAGCTTATATTGAGTGATATAAATTATGGTAATGGTAGAATACATTTGTTACTATGTGGTTAAATATATGAATCTAGTCTTGATACTACCTAAGTGAATGATCAACCGTTGTTACACTAACTCATCTCACGAAGTTTCGTTACGTTTTGTGTCATGGAAGTTTTAAAGTTTTGGGTGAGATATCGATATGTGGAGAATAACAAGAAGAAAGAACCTAAGCTTAGGGATGCCCAGGGCACTCCAAGGTAATATCCACGGAAGACTCAAGCGTTGAAGCTCGGGGATGCCCCGGAAGGCACTCCCTCTTTTGTCTTCAACACTATTGGTATATCTTACTTAGAGCTATATTTTAATTCATCGCATAATATGCGTTTTGCTTGGAGTGTCATTTTTTTGTTATATATTAGATATTATTTATAATTATTATTTTTTCAATAGAAAGTTTAAAGGATTGCATTTATGATGCTTGAATTGCATGTGTGATGTGTGCTGTACAAACACAGAAACTTTTGTTGTGGTATTTGAATTATCAGTTTTACTAGAACACGGAAAGTTACTAAAATTTTTACATAGTACTTTCATACAAATTCGATATCAGGTCCTAAATTTTCAGAATTTTTTAATTTACTGAACTACACTTTTTGAATTAATTGCTATAGACTATCATGTTTAGGTAAATTGTTGTCAATGTTTTGTTATCTACTTATCCTAGAGTTTCCATAGTCTATATTAGTAGATATAAATTGCGGAAATGATAGTAAACAGTAAATGATGTTTTAAAAATTATTATGAAACTTGTCTAGGCAGTACATAAAGTGTTGATTTATTCTTATGTGCACTAACCTATCTAATGCTTGTGATCTGTGTTGGGTTTTGCGTGAAGAGGAACGGGTTATCGCAGCATAATGCGGGTAAGTATTTCCCTCGATTAAGAAACCATGGTTTATCGAATAAATAGGAATATCAATCCTCCAATGTCTTCCGCGACTAAACACAAAATAGCAAACAACTTGCGCCAATACGGACAAGAGCGTTTTCTTGTTATTTACAAGCAAGTGAGTTGTGTAGATAATTGTTGAGAATAGTAACTAAAATAAAAGATAAAAGAAGGCAGTGAGGAAAATATAAGTTTTCTGAATATATTGGTGAATAGACCCTGGGCCGTAGTGTTCTCTACTGGCTTCTGTCATGAAAGAAACATATGGTGGGTAAACAAATTACCGTTGGGCAATTGATAGAACAGCAGATAGTTATTCGATTTTCACGGCAATGTTCATTTGTATATAGGCGTCACGTCCATAAGAAAATAGGCTGAATCATGCGTGCACCTACTACTATTACTGCACTTAAAGAGCGCTGCGTATTAAGTTCATGACAAATGAAGTAATGCTTGGAGAACGGGACATAATGTAGACAAAGTAAACTCAATCAATATGAATAAACCCCATCGTTTTATCCTTAGTGGCAGCAACACAAAGACATGACGTGTCCCCTTCTATCACTAGGATATAGAAATTCCCCAGGTTAAGCCCACTACAATGGACATCTACCACTTAAGAAAGATCAAACTACTTGGCCAAAGAAATTCAATAGATCAGATAGATTTATGAAGCTATGATGATCCTGCAAATACGAGCAATAATAATTCAGATCAGACTCAAATACTTTTCATGAATAATCTGAACATAAACCCGCAATTCATCGGGTCCCCAAACACACCATACAAAACAATTACATCGAATAGATCAAAGCGAAGATGCGATGATCATTGTATTGAAGATCAAGACAGAGATTGACATCTAGGTACTAACTATGGATCAGTAGGTCTAAAGTGAACTACTCACACATCATCACAAGAGCATCGAGGTTGAAGAAGAGGCTCTCTGTTATCGATACCCCCTCTGGCTGGTGCCGGAACGGATCTTCAGATGGGATCTCCATGGAATAGAGACTTGCGGCCGCGTAAGAAGTGTTTTGTGGACCCTTCTAGGGTGTTTGGAATATTAGATAATTTATAGGCCAGAGAAGAGGGAAAGGGGGCCACAGGGAGTCGACAAGGCTTTAGAGCGCGTCAAACCCTCCTGGGCATGCCCTGTTGCCTTGTGGGCTCCTCGTGCAGCTCGAGGTCTCCTCCCAAAGCTTCGAGGTCTTCTTTTGGTTCACAAAAAATCATTACAAATTTCATGGCAATTGGACTTCGTTTGGTACTAAAAACCTGAAAAATAAAAAACAAGCAAAAAGCAGCAAGTGGCATTGGGCACTAAGTTAAGAGGTTAGTGCTCAAAAATAATATAAGTTGGTGCATTATGACCCAAAAAGTATCTTAAGATGATAATATAACAAGCATCCCAAGCTTAATTCCTACTCGTCCTCGAGTAGGTAAATTTTAAAAACAGATTTTTTGATGTTACATGCTATCCAATATGTAATATTTTGCATGTATGCTCATTCAGAAATGATGAATTAACGAACATTAAGATTGAAATAATTATAAGCACAAGGAGCAAAAATATCAATCTTTCAAAGTATAAGATCCTAAAAGAATGTTTACCCCCATCAATCTCATTGTATGCCAAGGCATGGCTCCGTCTTCACCACATTAACAAAAAACATCAAGCACCACAGTGCTCAAGTTATGCAATTGGATCATACTTTTTCAATGTAAATCAACTTCTTATTCTTAACTCAATGAATGTGTGTGAGCCATGGATATAACATATGGTGGAATAGAATATGGAGGTAGATATGAAAGGGGTAAAAGTGGAGAAGATAGTCTTACATCAACTAGGCTACCAACAGGTTATGGATATGCCCATCGTTAGATGTCAATGTGAGGAGTAGGGATTGCCATGCAAATGATGCACTATAGCTATAAGTGTATGAAAGCTTAAATGAAGCTACGTGGGGTATGCATCCAACTTGCTTGCTCATGAAGACCTTGGGCATTTGCGGAATCCCGTCATTGGAATATGCAAGCCAAGTTTACAATAATGATAATATGATTTCCACTAGCATATGAAGATGACATATCATGATACTTTCTACATGAGGAACATGGTGCCACTTTGAGGCACAAGTCTCGTAAAGGATAGTAGCAAAGTCCCTTCTTTCTTTTTATCTCATTTATTATTTTCATTTTTATTGGTGGGCTCATTTGGCCACCCCCATATTTATTTTCCGTCCGCAGTATCTTCCCGAATTGTGGGGTAATCATTGTCTCCATCATCCTTTCCTCACTAGTAGAATGCTCTAATAATGATGATCATCACACTTCTATGTGACTCAATATGAATGCCTCTGGCAGTGTACCAGGATGTGCAATAATCTAGCATGATATGTATTCAACAACATTATGAATTGTGGCTTTGCAACAAATGCTATTTCAGTTGTCTATGATCATGCAAAGCAATACGATGATGAATGAAGTAGTCATATGATGTAATGGTTGAATTTGCATGGCAATATATATAGCAATGGCCATGGAAATGGCATGATAGGTAGGTATGGTGGCTGTTTTGAGGAAAACAAAGAAATGTTTTGTGTAACAGAGCATACCATGACACGTGGTTTGGATGCACCGACAAAGTTCGCACCGATCCTCGAGGTGAGTATGTGTAATGAAAGGTACCAAAGAGGCTAGTGGATTATGAGGATGTGAGATTGCGTATGTCCATGGTTTCACAATAGTCATGAGGAACTCATATACTTATTGAAAATTTATTAGGGCATACTTCTCCCTAAGTGGTTTTGCTTATTGATGACAATGCCTGTGCGAACTAATCGTGTGTATTGAGCATTTCAGATAATTCATGACTAGGCACAAGAGGATTCGGTACCCTTCGGAGTCTTTCAAAGACGGTTGCTTTCTATGTTTCTCTTTGGTAGATTTGAGTCATAGGAAAGCCATACTATTAAGAGGGGCTCCGCTTCAGAAAGGTTTGGGTGGAATCAACATGTACACATTTCTATTGCACCACCTTTCCCTTGCTTCAATGGAGCTCCAACATGTTTGTCCCTGCATGTGCAAAAGGGCCAGCGTAGTACCGCGGGTACAGCGGTAGTACCGCCCTCTGGGCGATAGTAGTTTTTTACTACCGCTCTCTAGGCGGTAGTACCGCTCTGTGGGCTGTAGTAATATTTTACTACCGCTCTGTTGGATTTTTTGCGCATCCTTTTGCCTTAGTAGTGGTGGGCACGGTAGTAATTTCTTACTACCGTGGTTGGTGAACTACCGTGCGGTAGTACCTCTCCTAGCAGCGATAGTACCACTCTGCTAGTGCTGTGAGTGGGGGGTAACGGTTGGATTGTTCCCCCCACTATATAAGTGGTTCTTCTTCCCTAAGAAGGCTACCTCTTACCTCCCCAAGCTCCATTGTTGCTCCAAAGCTCATTTCTGCCCGATCTCTTTCCCTAGCCAAACAAACTTATTGATTTCCTTGGGATTGGTTGAGAAGGCCCTGATCTACACTTCCACCAAGAGATATTTGATCCCCCCACTAATCCCTTGCGGATCTTGTTACTCTTGGGTGTTTGAGCACCCTAGACGGTTGAGGTCACCTCAGAGCCACATTCCATTGTGGTGAAGCTTTGTGGTATTGTTGGGAGCTTCCAAGCTTTGTGTGGAGATAGCCCTAACCTTGTTTGTAAAGGTCTGTTCGCCGCCTTCAAGGTCACCAATAGTGGAATCACGACATCTCGCAATGTGTGAGGGCATGAGGAGAATACGGTGGCCCTAGTGGCTTCTTGGGGAGAATTGTACCTCCACACCGCTCCAACGTAGACGTACTTCCTGTCAAAGGGAAGGAACTTCGGTAACGCATCCTCGTCTCGACCGGTTCCACTTGAGGTTATCTGTTACCTTTACTTTGTACTTATTATTGTTGTGGTGTATTCCTTGCTTGGACTTGTTTTCTTTATTGTTAGCATCATATAGGTTGCTCACCTAGTTGTTCATCTAGAGAACCTTTTGTTGCTAATCCTAATTTGTTAAGAAGAGCTAAAAATTGGTAGTTGCCTATTCACCCCCCTCTAGTCAACCATATCGATCCTTTCAATTGGTATTAGATCCACTTCTCTTTATTAAGGGCTTCACCACCCGAAGAGTATGGTTGACGATGGTGTGTTTGGGCACGAAGTGCCCGAGGTAGTGGAGTTGAATTCGATCACACGAGACGACTTGAATGAGGCTATAGCCTCACTCAAAATGTCCACGACTTCCGAAGTCAAGTCCATGCTTAAATAACTACTTGATGGGATGAAGAATTATCCTGACCCGTTGCTTGTGGTTAAACCCACCACATCGGAGTTGGAGGCCAATTCCGATAAGGAAACGTCTAAAGGTACTCGAACTTCTCCCCCTTTTGACATGAATGGGATGGGAACCTTTGCCTCGGTTCCTCCTCCCCCAGTCTATGGAGGACCTGTCCCTACAACGCATATTAATAACCTTGGTCCTCCTCCTAAACTTGTTAAAGGACATTTTGCTAACTGTTTCTTTTGCATCAAGTCTCATTTGAATCACAGCTCAACAAATCTTTGGAGAATCATCGAACAAGTTTTCTACCCACATGATTCAAACAACCTGACTCCAAGAGAAGAGGTGGACAATCAATACAATCATTCCGCTTTTTTCATACTTCAATCAGCGGTTCCTCGTGAATATCTATCTCACTTGCGCCCCTTCACTCGTGCAAAGGCTTGTTGGGAGCACATCATGGTGTTGTACAAGGGAAGCTCAAGCATTCAACGGTCCAACTTTGAAGTGGTTCTAGATGAGGCCGATGAGTTTGTGATGCTAGAAGATGAGGACCCCCGTGATCTCTACCGAAGGGTGACTACCCTTGCCGTTGCTCTTTAGGATCATGGGAGCAAGGATACGGATGACACTTGGATCAAGCGCAAGTTTCTCAAGGCCATCATGCCATTCAACAAAGACATGTCCTCCGTCATTCGTCAAAGGCCGGACTTCCACACCCTGACCTCAAACGAAGTGTTGGATGAGTTCATTGCCATGAATATCATGAACAAGATCGTCAACAATTCTCGTGCTCGTGTCCAGTCGAAGATAACCTCACAAAACCTTGGCTAGTGTTCTTACCCGTGTGCTTAAATAGGAGAAAGTTGCACTTGGGATTGGCCATGATAGACTCAAGGAAGAATTTTACACACTTGACTAGGCCCACAAGGTCTTGAAAGGTATTCGTTCCTCTCCTAAGGAGTCTCATGATCAACTCCAAGTAAAACTAACCAAGGAGATTTCTACTTGTCCTCGTTTTGTTCTAATTGATAATGCTTGTGATACTAACCCTTGTTGTGAGCATGTGCATCTTGTGTAGGAGAATAATTTTAAAGAACAACTCGAAAAGGGCCTTGTGTCATGCATCCAAGGCGAGAAAAACCTAAATGACCTTTTGAGTAATCAAAAGGAAGTTGTAGGAAACAAATGACTTGGGTTTGCACCCAAGTCAAAGAAGAAAAATAAGATCAAGAGAAAGCTATATTCCCCTCTCAAGGACATTTTTGTCAAAGAGGGTGAGAGTACTCATAAGAAGATGAAGAACAAGGAAGGGGGTGATAAAGCGAGGAAGGGCAAAACCACCTCTACCAACAACGCCAGTGAGTTTAACCTCTCTTATGTTTTATGTCGTGCTAGTGATGGGCATGTTTATGCTAAATTTGTTGGTTATTATTATGAGTACATTGAATGGGCTATTTGGGTTCCTAAGACCCTTGTTTCTAACATCAAAGGACCCATTCAAGAATGGGTACCTAAATCCAAGCATTGATCTCTTGTAGGAGTTTGCTTCTGGTGGAGTGTCATGGTTGCTCGACAGTGGATCCACAAATCATATGACCGGGAGCAAGGACTTGGTGGTGGATGTGCATCCAATTCCATCTATGCCCACCCATGTCCAATTTGCTAGTGCCTCAACATCTAAGGTAATGGGATTTGGCAAGGTGGTCATCTCTCAAGATTTAACTATAGAGAAGTTCATGCTTGTTGAGTCCCTTGCATACAATTTGCTTTCCATTCGTCAGCTTGCAATTATGGGCTTTGCCAAATTCTTTAATCTTGATATCGTGGCCCTTTTCACGAGAAACACTCTTAAAGTAGCCTTTGTTGGACGTGTGGAGAATAGTGTCTATGTGGTGAACTTTTCGGAGCGACCTACTAAGATTGCAACTTGTCTAATGGCTAAAGTTGATGTGGGTTGGATTTGGCATCCCCGGCTAGCTCATGTCAATATGAGATCTTTGCAAAGTCTCGTCAAAGGGGACCATGTTCGTGGACTAACAAATGTGAGTTTTGCTAGAGAATGTGCTTGCAGTGCTTGCATTGAAGGAAAGCTTCATGAAACAGCTCACCATCCCACAACTATCATCTACTCGAAAAGGAATTTGGAGCTCCTTCACATGGATCTCTTTGGTCCTCCATCTTTTGATAGTCTTGGGGGAAGAAAGTATTGCTTGGTGATTGTGGATGACTACTCAAGATACACTTGGGTATACTTCTTCAAGAGGAAGAGTGAGACTCAACAAACTGTCATCAACTTTGATAATGAAGCTCAACGTCAACATGAAGTAAAGATATTGATGATCAGAAGTGACAACGGCACCTAGTTCAAGAACTACACCTTGAATTAGTTCCTTAGTGATGAGGGGATCAAGCACCAATATTCAGTACCCTATACCCCTCAACAAAATGGTGTGACGGAGAGGAAGAACCGGACGTTGATTGACGCGACAAGAACCATGATGGCGGAATTCAAATCTCCATACGATTTTTGGGCCGAAGCCATTAACACTACATGCCATGCATCCAATCGGTTCTACCTCCGCAAAGGCTTGAATAGGACTCCATATGAGATTATTACCGGGAACAAGACCAACCTCAAGTACTTCCGGGTGTTCGGTTGTAAGTGTTTCATACTCAATAAAGGTGTTCGTTTGCCTAAATTCGAATCTAGAGCTCATGATGGCATTTTTGTTGGTTATGCTACAAACTCTCATACTTACCGTGTTCTCAACAAGTCCACCAGACTCATTTCGGAGACGTGTAACATAGAGTTTGATGAAAATAATGGCTCCTAAGTGCAGCAAAGTGGGATTTGTGATGTAGGTGATGAAATTTCACCTCAAACCATAATAAGAATGGGGATTGGTAAAATACTACCCATTGCGGAACCCCTTGTGGCCGAAGGAGAAGGACAATGCTCTACACAAGTGGAGCCATCACCCTCGCTAGACCCACACGCTTCCGAAGAACAAAGTGAAGGACCTCAACCCGATGAACAAGATCAAGGACAAGATCAGCCTCATGAAGATAATTGTTATGTCTCCGTCGTATCTATAATTGTTGATTGTTTCATGCCAATATTCTACAACTTTGATATAATGTTGGCAACTTTTTATACTATTTTTGGGACTAACATATTGACCCAGTGCCCAGTGTTAGTTCCTGTTTGTTGCATGTTTTTTGTTTCACAGAAAATCCATATAAAACGAAGTCCAAACTGGATGAAAACTTGCGAAGATTTTCTTTGGAATATATGTGAATTTTGGGAAGTGGAATCAACACAAGGCAGTGCCCGAGGGGCCCACAAGCCAGAGGGGCGCGACCTGGGGGGTAGGGCCCATCAGGCTGGCTTGTAGCCACCCCATAAGGCGGTAGGTGCCCTTCTTTCGCAACAAGAAAGCTAATATATGGATAAAAATCATGTTAAAATTTCATCCCAATCGGAGTTATGGATCTCCGGGAATATAAGAAACGGTGAAACGCGAGAATCTGGAACACAGAAAAACGCAGAAACAGAAAGAAACTAAGAGAGAGATCCAATCTCGGAGGGGCTCTTTCCCCTCTGTCCCCATGGAGGCCATGGACCAGAGGGGAAACCTTTCTCCCATCTAGGGGGAAGGAAAAGGAATAATAAGAAGGTGGGGGGCTCTCTCCCCCTCTCTCCCGGTGGCACCAGAACACCGCTCGGGCCATCATCGTGACGGCGATCTACACCAACAAATTCGCCGTCGTCATCACCAACTCTCTCCCCCTCTATGCAGCGGTTCAACAACTCTTCTCACCGTTGTAATATCTACTCAAACATGGTGATCAACGCTATATATTATTTCCCTATGATGTATGGCTATCCTATGATGTTTGAGTAGATCCGTTTTGACCTATGGGTTGATTGATGAACATGACTGGTTTGAGTTGCATGTTTTATTGTTGTTGCCGTCCTTTGGTGATATCCGTGTCGCGAAAGCGTGAGGGATCCCCGCTGTAGGGTGTTGCAATGTGTTCATGATTTGCCTGTGGTGGGTTGCTTGAGTGACAGAAGCATAAACCCGAGTAGGTGGGTTGTTGCATATGGGAGTAAAGAGTACTTGATACCTTCTAATGCTATGGTTGGGTTTTACCTTAATGATCTTTAGTAGTTGCGGATGCTTGCTAGAGTTCCAATCATAAGTGCATATGACCCAAGTAGAGAAAGTATGTTAGCTTATGCCTCTCCCTCATATAAAATTGCAATAATGATTATGAGTCTAGTTATCGATTGCCTAGGGACAAATAACCTTCCTGTGACAAAAATATCTCTACTAGGACCAACTTAGTTGTTTCTTTATCTTAGCTGCCCCTAGTTTTAATTTAAGTGTTCTTTATTTTCTTGCAAACCTATCCTATCACGCCTACAAAGTACTTCTAGTTTTATACTTGTTCTAGGTAAAGCGAACGTTAAGCATGCATAGAGTTGTATCGGTGGTCGATAGAACTTGAGGTAATATTTGTTATAACTTTAGCTATTCGTTGGGTTCGCACTCTTAATTATCGGGAAAGGCTACAATTGAATATACTTGTGGGTTATCAAGACATTTTTCTAGCACCGTTGCTGGGGAGCAATAGCATGGGGTGAATATTCTCGTGTGTGCTTGTTTGATTTATCACTAAGTAGATTTTATTTGTTGTTTAGCCTGTTTTCTATTGTTAGATGTGTGTAGGAAACACAAACACCAAAAAAAAAGATGTACTTGCTGCTCCAAAAGTGGAGGAACCACTAGTGTTCCGTACCACCAAAGAATATTACTTGCGTCATCTTCGATCCATTTGTGCTTGTGCTGAAACCCCAACTAGCTTAGTTGAGGGCAAGTCATTAAACGAGCATACTTATTATGTGCGACACCACTTATCTCAAATAGGGAAACTTTTATGGCATCATATTAATACTTTGCAATGCTATGCTTGGAATTTATGTGAAATCTATGATTTTACTTGTTGTTCTGAAGACCCTAAAAAACACCATCCCTATCAACATGAGTTTAAGGATAATGAAATCGTATCTTCTTATGCCAAGGGTGTTTATAATTACTATGATATTGAGCAAATTTAAGAATTTGTAGCTTTTAAGGGTGCCTATGAAATTGCTTCTTTGATTCAAAAGTATGATGCCACTCTTTACTTAAATATTGCTATGAAAACTATGCTTCTAATGCTTATGTTAAGCCATATATTGAGGACTCCTCCGCTCTCCAAGCGGAGATTAATATTTTGCAGGAATCTATGGAAGAATAAATTGATGACACTGTGAGCTCATTGGATGAAAAAGATGAGGAGGAGAGCGAACAACAGAAGGAGGAAGAGCGGATTAGCTACCCGTGCCCACGTTCTAATGAGATTAACTCTTCAACTCATACATTATTTAATTTCCCTTCATGCTTACCGAAGGATGAATGCTATAATAATTGCTATGATCCCTTCGATTCATTTGAAATATCCCTTTTTGATGAACTTGATGCTTGCTATGCTTGTGACAATGATGGTATTATGAATGATGATTATGGAGATGAACTTGCTATAGTTCCTTATGTTCAAAATTAAATTGTTGCTATTGCACCCACACATGATATTCCTATTATCTTTTTGAATTATCCCAACTACACTATATTGGAGAAGTTTGCACTTATTAAGGATTATATAGATGGGTTGCATTTACAATTACACATGATGATTTTTATAGATATAATATGCATGTGCTTGCTACTCCTACTTGAAATTATTATGAGAGAGGAACTACATCTTCGCCTCTCTATGTTTGCAATACGATAAAATTGCAAGAAATTGTTTATACTATGCATTGGCCTTTACTTTGTGTGCTTTTATTGTTCTTTTATGACATGCCGATGCATAGGAAGAGAGTTAGACTTTGTTGTTGTGTGATATATGTTACTTTGTGATCACTACTAAATTACAAATAATTGTGTACTAAAATTGTCTTTGATATACCTTGGGATCCGGGTGGATCAATTACTTGAGTACTTTATGTCTAGCTTAATGGCTTTAAAGAAAGCGCTACCAGGGAGACAACTCAGAAGTTTTAGAGACTCATTTTATTCTGCTGTGTGATTTTATATAGTTTAAAAAACAAAAATAAAATAAAGAGGAGAACCTAATTTTTTTTCAAAAAGAAAAGTGAAAGTGAGAGAGACGAGCATTGTTAAAATCGGAGCATGCCTTGAACTTTGTTGATGCCCATGGGAACTTTGTGAATCTTAATTACAGAAACTTTTCAACAACAAAAATTATCCCCTTGTGTAAATCCATTGTATTATAAAAATGATGTGCCAAGATTTTCCTTTAGGATGAGTAGATTGCTTGTTTGGTGTGTGAAGTGCAAAAAAAGAAACTTTGGCTGTAGTGCGTGATTTACATATTTTACTCGAATGTCAAAAGTTTTTGAAATTTTTACACAGTACTGCTATGCAAATTGTTTATTTCATCCTAATGTTTCAGAATTTGTAGAGTTACAGAAGTATGGTGAATGTACAGATTACTACAGACTGTCCTGTTTTCGATAGGTTCTGTTTTTGATGCATTGTTTTGCTTGTTCAGATGAAACTATCGATTGTATCAGTGGTATATGCCATGGAAAAGTTATCTTATAGTAGATACAATGCAAAAACGAAATATGAATTGGTTGGCAATAGTACTAAAAGTTGTAATTTTCTTTATTATTACTAACGGATCTCACGAGGGTTTTGTTATGTTTTGTGTGGTTGAAGTTTTCAAGTTTTGGGCGAGATCACGATGGATGAAGGAATAAGGAGTGTAAAGGGACTAAGATTGGGGATGCCCGAGGCACCCCAAGGTAATATTCAAGGACTCCCAAGCAACTAAGCTTGGGGATGCCCCGGAAGGCATCCCCTCTTTCTTCTAACAACCATCAGTAATTTTACTTGGAGCTATATTATTATTCGTCATATGATATGCGTAAATCTTGGAGCATCGTGTTTATTTTATATTTTTTAATAATTAACCATGCTAGTAGGACAATTTCCTTTGTTGATTTGTAGAAGGCTCTTTGCACCTCACTTATATCTTTTGTGTATGGATTTATAGAATGCTTCATGTGCTTCACTTATATCATTCGAAATTTGGATTGCCTCTTTCTCTACACATAGAAAACCGCCATTTTGAGAATGCTCTTTTTCTTCACTTATATTAATTAGATCATGGGAATATATTTTGTAGAAAGAATTAAACTCTCATGCTTCACTTATATCTATTGTCAGAGTTAACATGAGTTGGTCATTCACATGGTTAGTCATAAAATCCTACGCAAAACTTGTAGATCACTGAATATGATATGTTTGATTCCTTACAATAGTTTTGCGATATAAAGATGGTGGTATTAGAGTCATGCTAGTGAGTAATTGTGGATTGGTAGAAATATTTGTGTTAAAGTTTGTGATTCCCGTAGCATGCACGTATGGTGAACCGTTATGTGAAGAAGTCAGAGCATGCTTTATTTATTTGTTGTCATCCTTTGTGTGGAGGTCAGGATTGCGCAATGGTTAATTCCTACCAACCCTTCCCCTTGGAGCATGCATATAGTACCTTGTTTCAATGACTAATAATTTTTTTCAATAAGTATGAGTGTTCTTTATGACAAATGTTGAGTCCATGGATTATACGCACTCTCACCCTTCCACATTTTCTAGCCTCTTTAGTACCGCACAACTTTCACCAGTGCATTCAACCCACCTTCCTCAAAACAGCCACCATATACCTTCCTCAAAACAGCCACCATACCTACCTATTATGGCATTTCCATAGCCATTCCGAGCTATATTGCCATGCAACTTCCACCTGTTCCGTTTTTTATGACACGCACCATCATTGTCATATTGCCTTGCATGATCGTAAGATAGCTAGCATGATGTTTTCATGGCTTGTCCGTTTTTTGATATCATTGCTATGCTAGATCGTTGCACATCCCGGTATACTGTCGGAGGCATTCATATAGATTCATACTTTGTTTAGTATCGAGTTGTAATTCTTGAGTTGTAAGTAAATAAAAGTGTGATGATCATCATTAGTAGAGCATTGTCCCATGTGAGGAAAGGATGATGGAAGCTATGATTCCCTCACAAGTTGGGATGAGTATCCGGACATCTTGAAAAATAAAAGAGGCCAAAGAATCCCAAATAAAAAACGAGGCCAAAGAATCCACCAAAAAAGGAGAAAATAAAATAATAATAAAATGACAGAAAAAAGATAAGGGGCAATGCTACTATTCCTTTTTCCACACTTGTGCTTCAAAGTAGAACCATGAACTTCATGATAAAGAGTCTCCTATATTGTCACTTTCATATACTAGTGCGAATTTTACATTATAGAACTCGGCTTGCATATTCCAATGATGAGCTTCCTCAAATTGCCCTAGGTCTTCGTGAGCAAGCTAGTTGGCTGCACACCCACTTAGTTTCGTTTTGAGCTTTCATACAATTACAGATCTAGTGCATCAGTTGCATGGCAATCCCTACTCACTCACATTGATATCTATTGATGGGCATCTCCATAGCCCGTTGATACGCCTAGTTGATGTGAGACCATCTCTTTCTTTTTTTCTTCTCCACAACCTCCACCATATTCTATTCCACCTATATTTCTATACCCATGTCTCACGCTCATGTATTGCGTGAAAGTTGAAAAAGTTTGAGAATACTAAAGTGTGAAACAATTGCTTGGCTAAAACCAGGGTTGTGCATGATTTAATACGCTGTGTGATGAAGATGGAGCATAGCTAGATTATATGATTTTGTAGCGATAACTTTCTTTTAGCCATGATATTTTGAGAAGACATGATTGCTTTATTAGTATGCTTGAAGAACTATTGCCTTAATGTCAAATGACAGACTATTGCTTTGAATGACTCATGTCTTAATATTCATGCCATGATTAGATTATATGATCAAGATTATGCTAGGTACAATTCCACATCAAAAAATATCTTTTTTTATCATTTACCTACTTGAGGACGAGCAGGAATAAAGTTTAGGGATGCTGATATGTTTCCATCATTTCTATAATTTTTGATTGTTTCATGCTAATATTCTATAACTTTCATATACTTTTGGCAACTTTTTATACTATTTTTGGGACTAACATATTGATCCAGTGCTGAATGTCAGTTCCTGTTTGTTGCATGTTTTTTGTTTCACAAAAATCCATATAAAATGAAGTCCAAACGGGATAAAAACTTACAGAGATTTTCTTTGGAATATATGTGAATTTTGGGAAGTGGAATCAACAGAAGGCGGTGCCCAAGGGGCCCACAAGCAAGAGGAGCGCGACCTGGGGGTAGGGCGCGCCAGCCTGGCATGTGGCCACCCCGTAAGGCGGTTGGTGCCCTTCTTTGTCGCAAGAAAGCTAATATTCGGATACAAATCGTGTTAAAATTTCATCCCAATTGGAGCTATGGATCTCCGGGAATATAAGAAACGGTAAAACGCCAAATCTGGAATGCAGAAAAACATAGAAATGGAGAGAGAGATCCAATCTCGGAGGGGCTCTTGCCCCTCCACTGCCATGGAGGCCGTGGACCAGAGGGAAACCTTTCTCTCTTCTAGGGGAAGGACATGGAAGAACAAGAAGGAGGGAGTCTCTCTCCCCTATCTCCCGTTGGCACAGGAACACCGCCGGGGCCATCCTCGTGATACAACGATCTACACCAACAACTTCGCCGCCGTCATCACCAACTCTGTGCCCCTCTATGCAGCGCTTCAAAACCACTTCTCATCGCTATAATCTCTACTTAAACATGGTGCTCAACGCTATATATTATTTCCCAATGATGTATGGCTATCCTATGATGTTTGAGTAGATCCGTTTTGTCCTATGGGTTGATTGATGAGCATGATTGGTTTGAGTTGCATGTTTTATGATTGGTGTTGTTATATGGTGCTCTCCATGTCGCGCAAGCGTGACGGATCCCCGCTGTAGGTTGTTGCAATGTATTCATGATTTGCCTATGGTAGGTTGCTTGAGTGATTGAAGCATGAACCCGAGTAGGTGGGTTGTTGCATATGGGAGTAAAGAGGACTTGATACCTTATAATGCTATGGTTGCGTTTTACCTTAATGATCATTAATAGTTGCGGATGCTTGCTAGAGTTCCAATCGTAAGTGCATATGATCCAAGTAGAAAAAGTATGTTAGCTTATGCCTCTCCCTCATATAAAATTGCAATAATGATCATCAGTCTAGTTATCGATTGCCTAGGGACAAATAACCTTCTCGTGACAAAAAGATCTCTACTAAGACCAACTTAGTTGTTTCTTTATCTTAGCTGCCCCTAGTTTTTATTTACGTGTTCTTTATTTTCTTGCAAACGCATCGTATCACGCCTACAAAGTACTAGTTTCATACTTATTCTAGGTAAAGCGAACGTTAAGCGTCCGTAGATTTGTATCGGTGGTCGATATAACTTGAGGGAATATTTGTTCAACCTTTAGCTCCTTGTTGGACTCGACACTCTTACTTATTCAGAAAGGCTACAATTGATCCCCTATACTTGTGGGTTATCAATGATGTTGCACCAAATGATGTACAAGATCATGCTCAAGACTCCAAGTTTGCTCAAGATCAAGTGCAACCACAAGATCAAGGGCAAACTAGTGAGCAAGCTCTAGACGGTGCTCAAGATGATCAAGAAGACGCTCCTCAATTACCCAGTAAAGAACTCTTAGAGTGCCACGTCACCAAGTTAGCTAAAATGCTCCGAATTCGACAACATATCTTCAAGAATATGCTTGGAAGCTTCAATAAGGGGGTAACTACTCGTCAACAATTATCAAACTTTTGATTGCATCACGCGTTTGTTTCATGTGTTGAACCCCAAAAGGTGCATGAAGTGCTCGATGATGAGGATTGGCTTGAAGCCATGCATGATGAACTTAACAACTTCGAGCACAATAAAGTTTGGCAATTAGTGCCAAGGCCAACGGAGGAACATAATGTCATTGGAACCAAATGGATCTTCAAGAACAAGAAAGATGCAAATGGTGTTGTTATTCGAAACAAGGCAAGACTGGTGGCTCAAGGCTACTCCCAAGTCGAGGGTATCAACTACGGTGAAACCTTTGCCCCTCTTGCTCATCTTGAAACTATTAACATGCTACTTGCATTTGCTTCTCATCATGATTTCAAATTGCAGCAAATGGATCTGAAGAGTGCATTTCTTAATGGTCCCTTAAATGAGTTGGTATATGTCAAACAACCCCCGGGGTTCAAGGATCCCAAGCTCCCCACTCATGCATACAAACTCAAGAAGGCACTCTACAACCTTAAACAAGCCCCACATGCATGGTATGAGTACCTTACCGAGTTGTTGCAAGATCATGGGTTTGAGATTGGGAAAATTGATCCCACCCTTTTTACCAAAAATGGCAAAGGGGATTTGTTCATATGCCAACTATATGTTGATGATATTATATTTGGTTCTCCTAAAGGAATCTTTCAACGAAGAGTTTGTTGCACTAATGACCAAGAAATTTGAAATGTCTATGATGGGAGAGTTGAAGTTCTTTCTCGGGTTTGAAATCAAACTATGAAGAGAAGGAACATTCATCAAACAAGCCAAGTACACTCAAGACATGCTCAATAGGTTCGAGCTCGAGGATGTCAAGCCAGTTAAATTTCTTATGCCAACCAAATGCAAGCTTGACAATGATCCCACTGGTAAAGCAGTGCATCAAAAGGTATATTGCTCCATGATTGGATGCTTGCTTTACCTTTGTCCATCAGGACAATATATCATGTTGAGTGTGGGAAATTGTGCACGATTTCAATCCGCACCAAAGGAAAGCCACTATGCGACAGTCAAACGAATCTTTCCATATTTGGCTCTGTCGGGAAAACCGACACCTATGGAAACTCGAGGAGTCCCTTGATCGTTCGATGAGGAGAGAGAGGTATGGCATCGAGAGCGAAGCTAGCGATCAACACCAGCAAGGTCTTTTGCCTAGGTTCGGGTCGCTTAGCGCGTAAAACCCTACTCCTACTTAGTTTGTATTATGTGCTTACTTTAGGTTGATTTGCTACAGTAACTTAGTAGGTGATAAGGGAGTCTCCAATCCCAAAAATGCCAACCCCTAATAATGAGCATTGGGACTCCTTTTTATAGGCAAAGGGGTCACCAATAGTGTGCTCACAGGGTGAAGAGTGAACAATGTTCACTGCTCTTCTTCTTCGGTGGTGTCATGGGCAGTAAATGCCTTGTCTGGCCTCTAACCTGCCGCAATGTGGTCGCGACACGTACCCAGGTGAATCGACACCTCGGCTTTGTGCTGGCACATGAGGGATGTGCTGGAGCGGTCGGATTGTGGTAGAAACGGGGGAGGACACCTGGCGAGCGAAAGGGGCTTGCTGGCCTGGAATCTCTGTCAGGTGACTTGGTCACCTTACCGGCAAGGAGGGATCGCCGGGGGCTTTGAACACTAACCTGAGAAGGAGGGCTTGCCAGGGGCCACGCCAATCTGTGCGAGCCTTCCCGACAAGGGAGGCTTGCCGGGGTCTTGCTAATCTTCGGGAGTCTTCCCGGCGAAGTGGGCTTGCTGGGGCCTTGGGAATCTTCCTGGCAAGGAGGGCTTGTCGGGGCTTGCATCTGGAGCCCTTGTACTTGATAACCCTGGAGAGAGGGAAGGGCATGGCCTTGGTGGGTCTTAAATTGCCTTTTTGTTGTTCTTACCTATGCGCTGCTGTCACGGGCGTTGCTGATGCCCGTGCACAAGTCTGGGGCACAAGGGACCCCAGTCTCTAGTGCATCAACTGGAGCCCCCGGGCCTGGGCCATGCACGCGCACGGGGTTTTGCTGGGCCAGGCCGAAAGTAGTGCACGAGCTTCCTTGGCAGGGGATTCTGTAGCTTTGGAGCCGTTGCAGACAGCCCTTCACCACGTCGCGCAGCAAGCGCGCGAGGTGGAGAAGTGCGTGCACAGTAGCCTCTCCACCTCCCGACGCGTTACTGCCATGCGTGAAGCATGCAGATTAATGGTCAGGCAAGTGTCGTTTGTGGCCATAAAGGTCGCAGTCGTGGCAGGGCCCGCCCCCGCATGCATTGGTGCAGCAGGGCAGTTCCCTGTTCGCTTGTGATCATGGGCGATTGGGCGAGAGGGGCGGCGGTTTCTGGAGTGAGGGGGGCTAGCCCCCCGCACCTCGCCCTATAAATTAGGAAGTTTGCGAGGGGGTTTTGCTCATCCATCAACTCCTGAAAAACTCACCACCCCCAGCTTGCATCGGCATAATCTTTTCTAGCTCTAGGTGGCGCTCACCCCTAACCATGGCTAGGGGACGAGGGAGGCGACCATCGGCCGCTAGGGAGGCAAGGGGATCCCACTCGGATCATGCCACAGCTTCACGAGCCACAACTGCGGAGGTCGGCACGAGCGCCCGTGGTGGCGGAGGGGCGAGAGGCCGCGGCGCCGCGGAGGCCGTGGCCGGGGGAGGCTGAGTGCTACTCCAGTACCTCCGTTTTCTCCTCCGCGGGGCGGGCACTCGGACGGGATGGCGCTAGAGTTCGTCGTGGAACTGCACGATGTCTCCTGGGGCCATTTGCACCTCCCTCGCCCCTTTGCTAGGGCAATGGAGGCCGCCAAGCTCCCTGTCTTGTGGCTGCGGGCGTTCGGTTGCTCCCACGATGCTATGCAGGTGCATGTGGAGTACTCGAAAGGCCGCTCCATGTTGCTCAGGTGGGGCTGGAAATCCTTCACCTGCGCCCACAGCCTCCAGAGATGGGCATATACTCCGCTTTAAGCTAGCGGAGGATAATATGTTCTCCATCAAGTTTTATGGGTGCTCAAGTGTGTGTCTCAGCTGCTGCGCAGAGAGCTCGACCGGCGCCAAATGTCCGTCCTCGAGCGATAGCGACGAGGAGGACAGCAGCGGCAGTGGCGCTCTTAGCAGGTCAGGATCTCGGGGGGTCAAGTCGGAGTACGACTCCCCGAGCTCCGACTGACTCCCGACCCTGCCGCCGGGGACCGCTAACGCCTCTCCGCCGCCCGGCGGGGTTATCTTGTCGGTGCTGGCGTCAGTGCCTCGTGTTTGAGAGGGAGGCACCTTCGCAAGCTCTAACTTCTCCATCCCCCCTGCTTGGGCCACCTCACTGGAGTGTGTGCCGGTGCCCTGGCTCCAGTAGGAGGCGTGCTCGCGGGCTCCGGATCCTTCGCCCTTTCCTGTGCCCTGCCCTGTGGTATCAAGGGAGAGGGGGCTAGGTGGTGCTTGTCAGGGCTGGTCCCATTCTCATCGGCACAGTGCTGGTCCTGGGGGAGCCATCCCTAACCGCGTCGCGAGCTCCGCATTTTTGTCTTCTTGAACTTCTGCCCGACGACCATGTCACTCGCTAAAAGACAGTACCATAGGTTAGAGTAGCAAAAATCATTCATGTAATATGTCTGAGTTTGTTTCAAACAAATGAATGAAATGTTGTTCCCTTTGCGTCAGATCTTTCCCCTTGTATGATATGCCTTTTGCATTTTCTGGAAGCTTGCCCGCGTGACTGGTCCTGCCGCTAGTGCTTTGAGGAACGTATCCTTACCGGTTCGCTTGAGGGGTCGTTACTGGCAAGGCTCCTTGCCGCACTCAGTGCATCCGTTAGATCGTCGAGCGCGGCTCGACGAGAAATAAGGTGTTGTGTAGCCGCTTAGTCTGTTGAACATGTTCGAAACAGTGTGAAGGCGCTCTATGGCCGTTCACGTCGTTGAACTAGTTCGAAACAGAACTAAGGCGCACTGGTCCTCACAAGGTTCCATCTACACGCCGGTTTCTCAAACAAGGTTTGGGATCTTCCAGAAAGGAAACAACATATCTACTCTAAAATCTCATCTGAAATATTTATCACTTATCTGTCTTTGCCGCGGCATTTCTCCCCGCGGCGCTTGGGTCCTTTGTCGGGGCCTCAGGTCCCCGGCAAGCAGGAGATTGTACCTTCCCGACAACTTCCCCTCCGGCAAGGTACTTGCTGACAGTTCTTGACTATCGTCTAGAAGGGGGTTGCCGGATCATAAATCATTTCCCTGTTTTCCCAGGCCGTGCTGACGGAGCCCCCGAGCACCTTTGGCGATGACGTGATGCCTCCGGGGGGATACCTTTTGGCTGCAGTGCGTTCCTGGGTTCCAAGGCATGTTGGCACATTATCGACGGCTATGCTTCTGTTCGTGGAGGTGTGTAGGCTGGAGTATGCGCTGGAGGCCTCACCCAAGCCCCTAGGCACACCCTCGATAGCAGCGCACTATCTCGAAGCGGCGCGTCAGTTTGAGGCCTTCAAGTTCAAGGTCTCCGTCTCCCTAGCCTGCGTTCGCACAGCGAGGCACCCGCGCAGGTGTTAGGAGGTCGTGGCGAAGTAGGGCGACCACCGCTGCGAGGGCCGTAGTGGTGCGCGCTACTTCCCAAGATCCGACACGGAACTTTTTTGAATCCACGAAGAATCACTCAACCACCACTCCCCCTACCTGGCGCGCCGAAGATGTCGGGAAAACCGCAACTATGGGAAACTCGAGGAGTCCCTTGATCATTCTACGGGGAGAGAGAGGTACGGCGTCGAGAGCGGTGCCAGCGATCAATACCGGCAAGGTCTTTTACCCATGTTTGGGCCGCTTGGCCCGTAAAACTCTACTCCTTCTTAGTTTGTATTATGTGCTTACTGTAGGGTGATTTGCTACAGTAACTTAGTAGGTGATTAGGGAGTCTCCAATCCAAAAAAGTCCAACCCCTAAGAATGAGTCTTGTGCCTCCTTTTACACGAAAAGGGGTCACCAACAGTGTGCTCACGGGGTGAATAGTGAATAGTGTTCACCGCTCTTCTTCTTCGGTGGTGTGAGGGCAGTAAATGACTTGTCTGACCTCTGACCTGCCGCAAGGTGGTCGCGACATGTACCCAGGTTAATTGACACCTGGGCCTTGTGCTGGCACATGAGGGATGTGCTGGAGCGGTCGGATTGTGGTAGAAACGGGGGAGGACACCTGGCGAGCGAAAGGGGCTTGCTGGCCTAGAGTCTCTGTCGGGTGACTTGGTCACCTACCCAGCAAGAAGGGCTTGCCGGGGGCTTTGTACAGTTTCCAGGTAAGGAGGGCTTGCCGGGGGCCTCGCCAGTCTATGCGAGCCTTCCCGACAAGGGAGGCATGCCGGGGTCTTGCTAATCTTCACGAGTCTTCCCGACGAACATGCTGGGGCCTTGGGATCTTCTCGGCAAGGAGGGCTTCCCGGTGCCTTGCATCTGCAGCCCTTGTACTCCACGCCCCTGGAGAGTGGGAAGGGCGTGGCCTTGGTGGGTCTTGAATTGCCTTTCTATTGTTCTTCGTTGTGCACTACTGTCAGGGGCGTTGCTGATGCCCATGCATAAGTCTGGGGCACAAGGGACCCCAGTCTCTAGTGCACCGACAAGCTCGTACCCCAAACTTTGGCTTATTGTACCCCAAAGGAGCAAACTTTAGTCTAGTAGGTTACTCTGACTCAGATTGGGCTGGAGACTGTGTCTGAAGGAAGTCAACTTCTAGAGGATGCCAATTCCTTGGTTGCTCTTTGGTAAGTTGGTCTTCGAAGAAGCAAAACTGTGTGTCACTTTCTTCCAATGGGGCCGAGTATGTAGCTGCCGCAAGTTGTTGTGCTCATTTTTATTGATGAGGCAAACTTTAAAGGATTACAATGTCACTTGTGAGAAAGTGCCTCTTATATGTGACAATCTAATTGGTGATGAGAGCTAGCCTAGAGTACATTTCAGCGAGTCCTTCACCATCCTTCATCTCGAACTTGTCAAGCTGACTTTGAAGCACATCCAACTTAGATTCTCTGACAGAATCAGTATCTTCGTGCATATTAACCAAAGTATCCCAAATTTCTTTTGCATTCTCAAAACGACCGATTTTGTTGAATTCTCTGGGGCAAAGCCAGTTGAAGATGATATTGCAGGCTTGAGCATTAAGTTGCAACACCTTCAGTTCATCAGCTGTCGCATCACGATCTGGTTCATTCCCTTCTCCAATGAAGTTACCTTGCACGCCAACTCGAATAACAGCCCAAACATGAGGATTAAAGCCAAGTATATGCATTTTCATTTTATGCTTCCAACTAGCAGAATTAGTGCCATCGAAGTAAGGACCTCTACGATGATAATTTCCCTCACTAGATGCCATACTCTCCTAGGTTGCTAAACCAATGAAATGGATACCAAAGCGCTGATACCACTTGTAGGATCGAAAGTATGTATAGAGGGGGTGATTAGACTACTTGACAAGATAAATTTGTTGCCTTTTACCAATTTTACTTGAGAGTCAGCTGTGGCAGTTATAACAAGTGAAGTACACCTTACACATGCAGTTCCAATAGTATAGCAGCGGAAATTAAACATGCAAGTGTAAAGTAGCCGAGCAAGGTAGGGAGATCAAACGCATGAGGTTGACACCACGATTTTTGGCATGGTTCTGATAGGTGGCGCTATCGTACGTCCATGTTAGTGGAGACTTCAACCCACGGAGGGTAACAGGCACCACCCACGGAGGATCCAGAAAGAAGCGGCCTTGTCTATCCCACCACAGCTTACGTCCACAGAGGACTAGCCTTACTCATGGTAGATCTTCATGAAGTATGCGATCTCCTTGCCCTTACAAACATCTTGGTTCAACTCCACAACATGAAGTAGGAGGATCCCAAGTGACACCTAACCAATCTAGGAGGCACCACCCTCCAAAAGGTAATAGATGGGGTAGATCAATGAACTCCTTGCTCTTGTGCTTCTAAAGATAGTCTCCTCAACACAAATCACTCTATCACAGAATATGAATGGGTACAAGAGGTTGATTTGGTGGAAAGCAGTTTGGGGAGGCTAGAGATCAAGTTTCAAATGATTGCATTGGAATATCTTGGTCTCAACACATGAGCAGGTGGTTCTCTCTCACAAAATGGATCTAGAAATGAAGTGTGTGTTCTGAGTGCTTCTCTCACGAATGAGAGGTGGGTGAAGGGGTATATATAGGAAGCACCCAAAATCCAACCGTTACACACAAAAGTGCAAACTCGGTGACACCGAAGTAGACAACTCGGTGGAACCGAAAAGGTGACTAACGGTCAGATGACCAAACTCGGTGGCACCGATACTCAAACTCGGAAAGTCTGATTTTGTGTATTTTGGCAACAAAATCTTGGTCACACTGAACTCAATAGCACCGATGCAGTTTCAGTTGCACCGGCTTGGTGGAAATGGCTAGGGTTCTGTTTAAGGTTCAAACTCGGTGGGTCCGAAGTGGAAATGTTGGTTACACCAAATTTTTGAATGTGGAACTTGACAGAGTGGATATGTGCGAAAAATGGCCGAGTGTTTTGGTGGCTAACTTTGAGCATTTGAGCAATCAGTTCATTTTACTACCTCACCCCCTTTTAATAGTATTGGCTTTCCTATGGACCAAAAGTGATTTCTCACAAATATAAAATGAAGAGTCTTCTATATTGAAGCTTGAGCCAATATTATTCCTTTCTTGCATCAAGGGGTATCTCCACATAAACCTTCAACCATAGCATCTTTTGAACTTTTCTAAAATATACTTGGAAAACACATTCGTCCAATGATGCATATGTTGTGATCAATTATCAAAACCACCCTAGGGAGCAATTGTGCTATCAATCTCCCCTTTTTGGTAATTTATGACAACATATAGATCAAAGTTTCGACAAAAGATATAATCAATTATTAGCATCGATGCTTTGAGAACTATGTGAAAAGCAAGAGCTCCCCTAAATTTGTGCATTATTTAAAATTTGCGTTTGAATGCAAATGCACAATCAATTAGGATCAGGGGTTACTCTTCCATGTCACATACATCTTGGTGGTGTGTAAAAATAATAGCAATGCACATGACACCAACAAGATAATTGAGTGATCATCACAAGGATAGCTAAAATATGATATCGTAGCCTCACACAGGATAAAGCGTATGATCACTCACACAGATAGGATAAAGTCTTTCAAACCAAAGTTTTTAAAACCAAATGAGAGCAAAAAAAAGTCAAAATCTCTCTCTCACACGAAGTCTATGATCTATACATTTCTCCCCCTTTGGCAACAAGTTACCAAAAAGTTCAAAAGTATAGAACTACTCGTCTCTCTGGGCTGCTGGTGATGGAGTTGATAGAACATCATCGGCAAAGGCTTCTGCTGAATATCCTGGACCCGGAGGAGTTGATACCGAAGGAGCTTGAGCTGGAGCTGGTGCTGAAGGTGTTGAAGCTTGTGCTGAAGATGTTTGTCTTGTCTCCTGAGTAGGAACAACAACTGAACGAGGCTGGGTGCTAAACCTAGTGGTAGTGGGAGGAGGAGACTCATCCTCGTCGTCATCATCATCATCTTCATCCACTGAGCGTGAAATCTCCACAAAGTCAACCTTATGATGAAGCTGTCTGACAATGGTGGTCAACTCAGTTACCTTCATATCCTTGTTGTGGAATTTTGTCTCCAGAACTCTCTCAAGACTCTTCTGATTTTGCATAATCTCCTGGATGTTCTTCTCCATGCCTTGAATAGTGCTCACAAGAAATGCCATTTGCTCAGCTTGAGTTCGGAGTTGTGGAACTGGAGGTGGCCTATTTCTAGCAGCTTCAGCCTCTGCTGCAATTCTTGGTGCAACTAAGTTGGGATTATTGTCATCCATAACAACCTCATTATCTTCAAATTCAGGCTGAAGTGGTAGATGGGGACGATCAAGTAGATATGCATTCTTGCCTAGCTTGGCATTGATGAGTATCTGAATGTAAGGTGCATATCCCCATGATCTCTTCGGATCCGCAACATTCCTTCGGATAGTCTCAACTATCAAATCCATCACTTTAAATCTGGTATTGGTATCAAGTAGGTGCAATAGGTTGATAGAATATCCTTTAATCATCTTCTCATCTCCTGACTTAGGCATGAGAGTATATCGCAGTATGGTGTTAGTCGTGGGAATGCCAGCTTGCAAAAAATGTACTGAACCAAACTTGTGACTGGCCAAGTACTAATGTGTAATGGTCTTGTACATATTGGCCATGGAGTTGTGATGCTTCTTTGCTTCTACATACACATCTACATCTAGATCTTCCTGATTGGGGACACCAATGATAACAGCCCATTCAACAATTATGGCTTCATACTAGTGACCATCAGTCATCCACACTAAAGAGTCATCTCCATAGAAGTGTACAGTTGCATAGAATTGCATGATAAGCTCATCATTCCACGGGGCCATCTCCTTTCCAACAAAATCTTCTATGTCAAGTAGCCTAAAGTTCTCTTGAACATATGGAAAGAAATTCTCATTTTCCTTGACGTATGCCTAGTCGACATACCTCATATCACTAACAACAGGAATCTTCGCATACAAGACAGTCTCATAAAAATCTTGTTGTTCCTTGGTGTGAAACCTTGGATCCATAGCAGTTCTTCTTCTGACACCATATGGATCCATAGCTCTCCACTTTCTTAGTCCGGCATCCTTCCTTTTCTTCCTATCTTTTCCTATAGGATGCGGATCATTGTGGAGTGGAAGGAATGGTCTGAGCTTCCTGAGAACTCGAGCATTGTCATCTTCTTCCTCTTCTTCAGCATGGGCACTAGATGCAGGGCCTTTGCTCTTAGCAGCTACAGGTATATCTTTGGTGGTCTCCATGGAAGCTAAAACATTCTTTGCTTTAGCAGCAGGCTTTGGAGCAGACTTCATGGCGTTATCCATCAGCTTGTTCTTCTTGGGAGGAACTGGGATCTCCTTAGGAGCTTCTTCTTCAGCTTCTTCTGGATCTTCAAACATAGAAATCTTTCTGCCAACAAGATGGATAGTTCTCTTCCTGGCCCTATTCACAGTAGCCTTCTTTGCACGTGCTTCCTTGAAAATTTCTTTGCCTTTCTTGGCATACTCACGTGCTCTCAGATCAGCAGCACTAGCAGATATCTTCCTCACAACTTTCCTTTCAGGAGCTTTAGGAGGGGCTGAAGTTTCTTTGGGCAAATAGTTTGAGTCTTCTTGATTAGAAACTATCTTCCTCCTTTACCTGGTGGCTGCCTTGGGGAAGACATGAGAACTGGGAGAAATTGGGTCTGAAGCAGTCTTCTCTGGACTTGTGCGTGAGTACATCTCGACACTCTGCTCTTTGAAGTCATTCTGACTATCTCTGAACCTGACATACAGACACACACGCTCAGCAGCAAATAACAGAACCCCTGAAGTGGATATAGGAAAGACAGAATGGATGAGCATCACAAAATTCAGATGTTTTTTGAAAATTTGAAGTTTGAAACTTAGGGTATGATCTTCTGCAGGATGTAAATCGGTGGCACCGAGTTGGCATTTTCGGAGTCACCGAGAAGGCTTACTCGCTTAATAGAGACTTGGCAGTCATTTTTGGTGGCACCGAAAAGAGGTGCTCGGCCTCACCTAGTTGCTTCTCAGGAACCCTAAAACAAGAATCGGTGGAACCGATTTTGCAAACTTGGTCTCACCAAGTTGCATGCTGTGGCAGATCACATCCAAAATTTATAATTCTTCTACACTACGAGATTCATCTCGTGGAAGGAAGGGTTTGCACATGGTGGATCGAAGATAAAACTTTCCCAATGCGTAAGAATCAGACGGGGAACACAAAGGAAATTGGATCCATACCCTAACTTAGTCGTGGTCCGGCTACGGCGACGACAACGGAGAAGATTGCGTAGACGATGGTGAATCTCGAAGGCGGTGGCGCTCGTGGAGACAAATGCGATGACCTAGGCTCTCGGGGGCAGTGAGGGCTTGGCGAATAAAACATTTTGATGAAGTGAAGTCAAATATTTAGTCTGCAAGTATATATACCCTGCGCCGTTGGTGTCAACGAGATGGCAAAATCGGTGTCACCGAGTTCCTCAATCGTCAGTAGACAACGAAACTTGGTGTAACCGAGTTGGCGATTTCGGTGATACTGATATTGAAAAACCTGATCATCTTTGAAAAATCGGTGGCGTCGAGTATGTGGAGTTGTTCACACCGAGTTTTTCAATGAGGTTTTGGAAGGCAGCCTTTGATGATACGGAACTCCGAGTGCACCTTCACACAGAGGGATCGAGAAGTGCTTGTTCATGTTTTGTGATGAAGCATGAATAGAACTTGAGATAAGATAGCATAGATAGCTAGAGAAGGGTCATAGGCATTCTTGTCCATCCAAGTGGCAAAAGTTAATCAGAAGCCAAATGACAACAATTGTATGTCCTCGAATGATTCAACGCATGCAGACCAACATGCTCGCACAATAATAATAATGAATAAAACATGGTGAACATGCACACACATCCTAGCAGCTATCAAGCACTTGGGCGATGACAAAGTCATCTATATAAGGCATACTCATCGTTAAGCACAAGTGGGGTAACAACTTTTACATAAGCATTAATGTGTTCATATCCTTAGTAGATGCTTATATTGAAGTCTTAGAGTAAAGATCCCCCTTGATATGATATCTCCACTAAGAGGGATCAACTAACCTTGGGTTTGGTCGTAGAAGACTTCAAGTAGGTGAAGTAGTGGTGGATGCTTAATGTTGATGAATATCATCTTGATTTGGGAGCAATCCTTGTTTTTTTCATACTCTTCCCACCTACATGGGTTAGTCCCAAAGCAAAAGGAACATATGCAATGATATCTATGGAGATGGCGTGAAGCACACATGGGATAATGTCCAAAGATGCATTAATTACCATGTTCCCTGCTTACCTTTGAGGGAATGTGTGACTCCTTGAAGTAATGCACATGGTTGGGGTTGATTGCATATAGTTCTTCCCAAAATGAATAAGAGTGAATTTCATTTGCAAAGTCACCCCTCAAGAACTTCTCGTTCTTCCTCTTGGGAATCCACACCAAATTGATGGGAATCCTTGGAGTTGTGGTAGCACTTGTTGAGGTAGAGCTAGTAGTATCCTTGGGAATCCACTTGACCTTATCTTGAGATTCTTCTTCAAATAGGTCAATGTAATGTTGAAGCTTTCCCTTGCCTTTGTGGTCTTGTGGTAGAATGCCATCTTGTGAGCTTGTTCCTTCGGAAGGAGTGGAGTTCTCCTCTTGGGGAACAAACTTGGGAGTGGTATATGGACCTTCTTCCCAAACATCTCCGTTGACGTTGAAGTAGCCAAGACCTTGTTTCTTCCGATGTCCTCCTTGCTTGCGCACAATTTCCTCAAATTGCTTACTTCCAGCAAGACTCTTGAAGACACCTCTCTCTATAATCCCTTTCAATAGATCATTTTGTTGCTTAAGTGTAACTCGGCTAAGAGAATCATTAGTGGAATCAATAGAGGCACTAGCAACAACATTATTGGATTTAACTTTAGCATTGTTGTTAATAGATGAAGAAACCTTCTTGCCTTTGTTACTAGTAATCGTTTGGCTAGATAAGAAGAACTCTTCTTCCGAAGATCATCATTGATTGATTTTAAGAACTCATGCTCTTGCTGCAAGTTGAGCTTCTCGAAGCGTAGCTTCTCATGGGTTCTTGCAAGCTCTCTATGATCTTCTAGAGTAGTCTCATGAGCTAACTTAAGAGTTTTTAATTCTTGAGTTAGTCATTCAATTTCTTTCTTGTCATCATCATTCGATTTTCTTGATTAGCATGGTAAATAGCAAGTTTATTTTCAGTGCATTCACTAGTTTTATCTAGAAGCAAGTCATCTTCTCCTAACAATTCATCCTCATCACTATTGAAATCAAGATACTCAGGATGTGATACCTTGGGGCCTTTAGCCATGAAGCAGTTTCCGACTCCCTCATTGGGTGAATCAAATAAGTCGTAGGAGTTGGTGGATACAAGTGCAATCCTCGCGACACCTTCAACTTGACCATAGTCGGAGTTGAAGTGATAGCTTCTCTCAAAGTGGTGATCAGACATGGAGTCAGAGACCCATTCACCAACATGAGCTTATTGTCTTGTTCTTGAACTGCTCTTGGTGTATTTGTCCTTCTTCTCCGATTCCTTGCCTCTCCGTGAGTGTCTTCGTTGATAGTGATCTTCTGTACTCCTTCTCTCTCTATGAGGTGACTCATCTCTTGAGCTTCGTCTTCGAGGTGACTCTTATCCTCTTTTGTAGGAAGCCGAGCACTCATTTCAGTAGTGTCCGGGCTTCCCACACTTGTAGCAGTTTCGATCATGACTGGACGAAAGCTTCTCATCATGTCTTGAACTTGAGCTTCTTTCTTTGCCTCTACTTTTGTAGAACTTGTTGAATTTTCTGACCATGAGGCTTATCTCTTCATTAGTGACAAGATTGTCTTTTGAAGTAGCAGGAGCATCACATGAAGATTTATAAGCACCACTTGACTTGTGTGCAACTAATCTTTGTCCTTGAGTGATATCTCATGAGCAACAGTCCTACCAATGACTTTCGTTGGCGTGAGATCTTTGTAATTTGGCATCATTTGGATCAATGTGCACACTGTGTCATACTTGCCATCAAGATCTCTAAATATCTTCTTGATGACGAATTTGTCGGTCATCTGTTCGCTTCCTAAGTCGGCCTTCTCATTGGTGATGAGAGCTAGCCTAGAGTACATTTTAGCAACTCCTGCACCATCCTTCATCTTGAACTTGTCAAGCTGACTTTGAAGCACATCCAACTTAGATTCTCTGACAGAATCAGTACCTTCGTGCATATCAACCAAAGTATCCCAAATTTCTTTTGCATTCTCAAGACGACCGATTTTGTTGAATTCTTCAGGGTAAAGGCAGTTGAAGATGATATCGCAGGCTTGAGCATTAAGTTGCAACATCTTCATTCATCAGCTGTCACATCACGATTTGTTTCATGCCCTTCTCCAAAGAAGTTACCTTGCACGCCAACACGAATAACAACCCAAACAAGAGGATTAGAGCCAAGTATATGCATTTTCATTTTGTGCTTCCAACTATCAAAATTAGTGCCATCGAAGAAAGAACCTCTACAATGATAATTTCCCTCACTAGATGCCATACTCTCCTAGGTTGCTAAACTAATGAAATGGAGACCAAACTTGTGATACCACTTGTAGGATCAAAAGTATGTCTATAGGGGGTGATTAGACTACTTGACAAGATAATATTTTTGCCTTTTACCAATTTTACTTGAGAGTCAGCTGTGGGAGTTATAACAAGTCAATTACACCTTACACATGCAGTTCCAATAGTATAGCTGCGGAAAGTAAACATGCAAGTGTAAAGTAGAGGAGCAAGGTAGGGAGATCAAATGCATGAGGTTGAGACGACAATTTTTGGCATGGTTCCGATAGGTGGCACTATTGTACGCCCATGTTAGTGGACACTTCAACCCACGGAGGGTAACGGGCTCCACCGACAGAGGGTCAACAAAGAAGCGGTCTTGTCTATCCCACCACGCCTTAGATCGACGGAGGACTAGCCTTACTCACGGTAGATCTTCATGAAGTAGGCGATCTCCTTGCCCTTACAAACATCTTGGTTCCACTCCACAACACGAAGTAGGAGTCTCCCAAGCGACACCTAACCAATCTAGGAGCCACCACCCTCCAAAAGGTAATACGTGGGGTAGATCAATGAACTCCTTGCTCTAGTGCTTCTATAGATAGTCTCCTCAACACAAATCACTCTGACATAGAATGTGAATGGGTAGGAGAGGTTGATTTGGTGAAAAGAAGTTTGGGGAGGCTAGAGATCAAGTTTCAAATGATTCGATTGGAATATCTTGGTCTCAACACATGAGCAGGTGGTTCTCTCTTAGAAAATGGATGTGGAAATGATGTGTGTGTTCTGAGTGCTTCTCCCACGAGTGAGAGGTGGGTGAAGGGGTATATATAGGCAGCAGCAAAAATCCAATTGTTACACAGGAAAGTGCAAACTTGGTGACACCAAAGTGGACTACTCGGTGGTATTGACTAGTACAAAAGGTGTGAAATTTTGAATCTCGGTGAGACCTTTATATAGAACTTGGTGGCACCGAAAAGGTGACTAACGGTCAGATGACCAAACTTGATGGCATCGATACTCAAACTCCGAAATTCTGATTTTGTGTATCTTGGTAATATAATGTTGGTCACACTGAACTCGGTAGCACCGATGAAGTTTCTGTTGCACCGATTTGGTGGAAATGGCTAGGGTTCTGTCTCAGGTTCAAACTCGGTGGGTCCAAAGTGGAAATGTTGTTTACACCGAATTTGTGAATGTGGAACTTGATAGAATGGATATGTGGGAAAAATGACTGAGTGTTTTGGTGGCTAACTTTGAGCATTTGAGCAATCAGTTCGTTTTACTACCTCGCCTTATTTTAATAGTATTGGCTTTCCTATGGACTCAAAAGTGATTTCTCGCAAATATAAAATGAAGAGTCTTCTAGATTGATGGTTGAGCCAATATTATTCCTTTCTGGCATCAAGGGGTATCTCCACATAAACCTTAAGCATAGCATCTTTTGAACTTTTTTGAAATATACTTGGAAAACACATTAGTCCAATGATGCATATGTTGTGATCGATTATCAAAACCACCTTAGGGAGCAATTGTGCTTTCACGCTTGTGCTTCAAGGATGAGCTTTGGTCTTGAACCCAAGGATAATTCTTCGTGGTGTCACACCATTTGTCTCAAACATTGGTGTCTCCGGCTACCGCCGTCTCTTAGTCCGAAGATTTCGTTCAATGTTCGTGTTTCATGCTCATTTCACTTTTCTTATCTTCCCTTGTGTTTTCCTGCACTTTTTCTCTTGTTCTAGCATAGTTCAAAGTGTACCTTTTGAAGAGGGCATGGTACTACCACTCCAGGCACGACAGTAAATTTTTACTACCGCTGGACACGCGGTACTACCGCTCAGTGAGCAGTTGTGAAATTTTACTACCACTGGACAAGCGGTACTACCGCGATGAACACGGTACTACCGCGCCGCCAGGGCCACGGGGGGGCGTGGGGGGTTATATTAGTTCAGGGGCAGTTCTTTCTCCCCCATACCCATTCATCTCTTTTTCTCTCTCTTCTCAAGAAACTGTGCAAGAGGGACTCGTCAGATCTCCTTCTCCGGCCACTCTCCTCTCGCTCCGTTTGGTGGGATCATCTCCCTCCTCTCCCTCGTGCCATGGACCTCGGTATTTCCCCTCGTTCCCTACTCTTTGCTTCGCTCTTGTTGAATCTAGGGTTAGGGGCATATGTGTTAGTTCATCATTTCATGGCACAATCTTTTCATGCAAGGATCGTTGGCGAGTGCTTGTGTGGTAGAAATTTTACTTAGTAGGTTACAACATGGGGGTTTGGGTCTCCGGTTGTACCGGATCTGAAGTTTTCCATGTCAGATCTGGCACTTTTCACTCATGCGGTAATACCGCTCCTCCTGGAGCGGTACTAACGCTGTCACAACAGTAGTAATTTTTTACTACCGCTTGTGCAGCGGTACTACCGCTGTCAGGGCGGCAGTAAATTTTTACTACCGCTTGACCAGCGGTACTACCGCTGTCCCCTGAATACACATGTTCTATTCTCCTAGTTCTTCTTTCTCTGGGATTTTCTGGTTTGCTTTGGTATTTTCCTTGACTTCTTTTGTCGATTTTTTGTTGTCGCATTTTGGGCTCCGCCAAAACCTAAGGATTCAAACACAGGGGCGTGTACGACGGTCTCTCCCAGATCCTGCCTCACCTAGCGTGCTACTCAATGGAAACGATGAAGGACTCACTCGATGGTGAGGGGAACATAGAACACAATAGTTTTCCTAGGTTCGGGCCGCTGCGAGGCGTAAAAACCTACTGCTGCTTTTGGTGCATTGTCTCTCACGGAGGTTGGTGGATGAACTAATACAGTGCTCTCGACCTCCGGAGGCAAGTGGATTGGTTTGTTGCCCTATGGTTGGAATGAACTCTCTTCAGTCAGAATCCCCCCTCTCTCAAGTATGCTACTCTCTCTATTTATAGTGGAGGTCCGGGTCCTCTTCCCTCATAGCTTCGGCGGGAAGGGATCCCACAGCGGCCAATTTCGGTGGGGGACAAGGGAACATGCTTCCCGTGTCAAAAGTGGTCTTCGCGTGCAAAGTAGCTACCAGTGCCGCAGAGGTGGGAGCAGGGACGACGCCCGTCCTGCCGGCGGGCGGGCGTGGTCTTGTTGCACCAGAAGGGAAACCTTTGGAAGATGCCTTTGGAGCCCTGATACACTCCCACCTCCTTTGCACTCAAGAGGAAACTGTCATGTCCTGCCATCTACTGCTCAACTGTCCTTCCGTGGCGTCACCCTTGACACTTGAGGCCCGGCCTTGCCTCGAAATATCCGCTGCTCCGGAGGGGTCCTGAGGAGGCCCCTCTCCGGGTCTTGATGTCGCTCTTCCTCTTGAGGTTTGGCCCCTCGCGAGGGCCTTGTCCCGGGTGGTGTCGTGCCAGTCGATCTTGTGTTGATGAAGTGGGCTAGCCTTGGGCTGCAGGCAAGCAGGTCTGGGTACCCCCATTCCCAAAACACCGACAGTAGCCCCCTGGCCCAAGGCGCACATGCGTTGGTTCTCGGCGAAGCCTTGAGGGCGGCCCGAAGCTTCACCGGCCCCATTTTCCTGTGGGCCAGGTGACCCACGTGTCTTGTAGCTACGCGGGGACGTTCTCGCTGCTCGAAGCGCCCGGGTGGTGCCAGGCCACGACGACGCGATCCCCAGGAGTCGCGCAGGCCATCATGTTGGCCACACCCAACGACCCCCGTGGATGTGACCGGAATGTGGACAGGTGAGGCGAAGCGGGCGGCAGCCCTTCGGTCGCCCCACCTCGTGGCCCTCGTTGCGCATGCGTCGCCCATGCTCCCACGACGGTTGGTGGCTAGGGATCGCCTATAAATTCACCCAGCCCCTTCAGGGAGGGGCACCGCAACCTTGAGCCTATTCTCTGTTTCATCCATCTCCCGCAAGAAAACCTCTTCTCCCCTTCGCCCTTCGTATTCATGGATTCCCCCGGAGACGATTCTGGCTGGGGAAGAGTGCGGCGCCTCCTGCACCTTTGTCCGCCCCCAGAGCCAGTGGTAGAGGGCCCTCAGGGCCTACGCGTGTTCGCCACCGCTGGGCTATAGCTGATGAGTAAGTCCTTCATCGCGTCTCTTCTGCTTGTTTCTTCATCTATTGTCCTAGGGTTGATCTTCCTTCTTGTTTAGCGTGCCTTCCTCCAAGAAGCCAAAGCTCGGCGAGCTACAAGAGGAGGCCGAGGAGCTTTGGGCTCGGCTTAAGGGCACCCTCACCTCCCTCCATGCCGCCCATGGGGACGAGGCGGAGGCCGTGGCGGAGTTGGCGTCGCCACGGAAGCAGGTCCAGGAGGCAATCGACGCCGTCCTGGCTGCTAAGGGCGAAGCATTGAATGCCCAAACGACGGCGTACCAGCACACCAAGCAGTTCGCCGGCATCGCTAGCCGGGCGATCGACGCGACGCGCCGATTTGTGGGGGGAGGCCCTAGCGCTGCCCAACGTGATGAGTGGCGAGCGCTACCTCACCTTCTTCAAGAGGGTGGCGGAGACGCTTGAGGCCGGTGTCTCCCGTGTGGAGGACGATAACGTGGCTGATGCACGCGAGCTTCTGGGCCTTGGCTTGACACTTGTCTTCTCCAACCCGCATCGCCTTGCTCCGAAGCTCGACCTTCGATGTGCCATCGGGCAGGCGCCTGCTGAGTCCCATCATCTCCTACGGGGCGAAGTTCAATCTCACGTGGCCGCTCAGATGGAGCGGTGCGCCCGGGTGCCCGTCTCCAGCGAGGAGGACTCCGACACCGAGCCCGTGGTCCTCAAGGGCGTGGCCGGCGGATCCTCCCCCTAGGTGTCCCCCATCTTCTGCTTACCTGTTCCTGCGATGTCAGAAAAGACCCTGCCCCGTCGACCGTTGAACCTTTGCTGTTATTACCTTCGCCGTTCTGTTTTTCCTTTTTGCTCCTGAGCTGATGGCTTGCATGTTGGTGGTTGTTGCGGTCGGGCTGCAAAGCTTAGGACGTGTCACGGCACCTGCCGTGGCTCGAGACGACGGGGGAAGCATGACCCTCTGGAAGTCCTGCCCTCTCGAGGCACCTCACTTTCCGCCGCGTGCTCGGGCGTTGGACTCGCTCCTCGCTGCCATCGAATCTTTAGGCCCTACTTCCCTTTGTTAGTGCGCATGTTTTCAATTCAGCGTTAATCGGTCGTAAAGCAAGAGGGTCCCAGTCGGGGCCTGTGAGGCACTTAGCTCGTGGGTTTGTGTCGGTCCCTTGCGTAGTTCCTCCTGTGCAGCCCCTGTTTTGTAAGTGGGGCGAGGTGAAGACCATTTCGGCACTCTATGTCTGTAGGTCCCAGTCCCGCACATTTCCCTACCGCCGTGAGGCGCAACCTGTTACCAAGGTGCTCCTCACGGGGCAAAGCCACAGCGCCCTGGGGGTCGAGTGGCTTTGCGACCTGTAAGGCTCGTAAGGCGCACTGCTCAGGAGCCCCCTTGACACTCGAGCCGCTCTGCATCGTCAGGCCCCGGCCCCAACGGTCGGTAAGGTTCCTAAGGCGCGGCCAGGAACCCCCTGTCTGGCACTCGAGCGATTCCTCCCTTCGTTCCTTCGGTCATCGCCCCAGGGGGCCCTAAGGCCTGTCGAGACTCTTTGTGGTGGTATCAAGTTTTGGTCCGGACCCCGAGCGGGGGTTGACTACTGAAAAACATTTCCCCTGGGGTGGCAAGTCCTTGCATTCATGCTACTTGACTCCAAGGGGCGGCGCTGAGCGGTTATCTCCAAACACGTCCTCCGGACGGGAGGTTTCGAAGCCAGTGAAATAAGAAATGTCGGAGAAAGTCCCCCTTTTTTTTCAAACGTCGGGCATCGAGATTGGAAAAACCATCTTTTGAAATCGACCAGTTCAAACTCAGCAGAAGATAGTTTGAATCCAAGAAAAAGCAAGCAAGCGCTTCATCCGGCATTAAGGCTGGCATAGTCATTAGCGGACTATATGGGTTTCCTTGCCAGGCGCGAGCATGGTCATTGGCGGACCATGCTGATTGCCTTCATCTTCTCCCCAGCGTGGAGCGTAGGGCTAGCCACTATGCGTGGGATGGACCCCTTCCGCGTCCTCGGGGGGGCCCTAGGCGTATACAACCTTGACTCATTATTACGTGAGAGTGTCACGGTTGGGTGTATATGGGAGGTCGCGAGGACTCTTTGGCCTCGCGAGTGTCCCTACCCCCGAGGCATTGGGGCTTGAGCTTCGGGAGTCATTGCCGGACTGTGCTGATTTCCTCCATCCGTACCCAGCATGGAGCATAGGTCTTCCACTAGGCGTGGGGTGGACCCCTTCCGCGTCCTTGGGGGGCCCTGGGTGTAATCTTGCGTCGGCTCGTTATTACATGAAAGAGTCACGGGATGAAGTAGGTTCCGGAAGGATTGAAGGACGATGCAGAGGTGCGACGGGTTGATGCAGGTCTTGCGTGCTCCTTCCTCAGAGGCCAATTTATGGCTTTTTTATGACTCTACGTCGACACGTTCCAGTCCCGCACATTTCCCGACCGCCGTGGCGTGGGACCGAGTGAACGGATGTAGCTACAGGGTCGGGCCCTGCCTCCCTTTACAACGACCGGATCACCAAGGAAGCTGTCAAGGGCGGCAGGTGGCCTTGTCACCGGTAAGGTCCCTGAGGCGCGATCCTCAGGAGCCCCCTGTCTAACGTTCGAGCGGCTCTACGTTGCTAGGATCCAGTCCCGCACATTTCCCGACCGCCATTGCGTGGGACCGAGTGAATGGATGTAGTTACGGGGTCATGCCCTGCCTCCCCCGATAACGACCAGATCACCGAGGATGTTGTCAAGGGTTGCAGGTGGCTTTGCGACCTGTAAGGCCCCTAGAGTGCCATGCTCTGGAGCCCCCTTTTGACGTTCAAGCGGCTCTGCGTCGCCAGGACCCGGTCCCACACATTTCCCGACCGCCGCTGCTTGCGACCGAATGAACGATCTCAGCTACGGGGTTAGGCCCCACCACCCCTGATAACGACCGGATCACCGAGGACGATATTAAGAGCGACATGTGGCCTTGTGACCTGTAAGGCCCCTGAGGTGCGATGCTCAGGATCCCCCTGGACGCTCAAGCGACTCTGATTTTATCCTGTCGATTGTGGTCCCGAGGAGCCATGGGGCTTCCCTCATCCTCGCGTTTGGGTGATGTGTGCCGGCCAGTGCCCCCGAGCAAGGAAGGTGGATCGCAAAAAATGAAAGCAAGGTAGTGTGTGAGGTTGCCAAGTGGATGCAATGGGAATTGTAAAAGATTGCGCGAACGATACGACATGCAGAAGTATGCCCCGAATAGTTGAAGTCCCTGCGGTCAATACACACTTCTTGAGGCAATAAATCCAAAAAATTACCTTGAATAGCTCCCTTGCGCCTGAGGAGCGCCTCGTGAGGCCTGGCCCCCGATGTCCGCGCATGCATCATGGTCGTCCCGGGTGATCCGTGCCACTTGCATCGCGTCACGTCATTCGACTCGTCCTCCTAAGGCCCATGGGTTTGGCTTAATGTAGTTATTCCACAGGGAAGGCGGCTGGCGTCGCACCCCGTGCCTTGAGGGTGCCTCCCTGCCCTCGCCTCTTGGGCCCGGCTCAAGGAGGGGCCCCGAAACGTTCCTCACTCCTGAGGAGGATAGGCGCCCAGGGGGGGCGCCTGAAGCTCTTCCTTGTCGTGGGGGCCAGGTGATGTCGCATACTCCGACTCGTACGGCTCCATGTAGGCGCTTGTCCGTCCCCCATGGCCGGTCAGCAGTGCAACGGTAGCGGTCCTCCTTGGTGGCGGAGGAATGTCTCCCCGGCCATATTGCTCGGAATTCTTCCTGTGCCTCCGCCCTTTGTTGGTTGCGTCGGAGGGAGCGCTCCTGTCTAGCCGCCCCGGATTGTCGAGGGCCGACCTGGTCTTGGTGATGCGTGCTAGCGTGTGCGTCAGTCGCCCCATCATTCTCCTCGCGTCCCTGGTGGTTGTTGGCGTGGTGCACCTCGGGGCCAGTCGCTAGGGTTTGGAGAAGGAGGAGGGCAATGCGAAGCGTGTCTCTCTCGGCCACGCCCGGAGCGGGTAGGGCCCCGATGCTTGCAGGCCCGGGGACTGGTGCACGGTGCGAGCCCCCTGTGCCCGATGCCTCATGCCTTGAGGATGCACCGGGTTGGACGGTCTTCTCACGATGGCTACCAAATCCATGATGTTGTCTGCCCACGCGTCAAAGCCCCCTGGTTTCGGTCATTGGTGGAGCATCTCTCTTGCCATTCGCAATGCTTCATGTGCACTGCGGTCCCCCAAGTTGATGCGACGCACTACGGGTGCGCGGGCCGCCGCCCAGCCACCAGGCGCCTCGGTGGCACGGGTGGCTGCCACGGTGGAAACGATGTTGATGACTGATACGTCTCAAACGTATCTATAATTTTTGATGGTTTCATGATGTTATCTTGTCAACTTTGGATGTTTTATATACCTTTTATATCTTTTTTGGGACTAACTTATTAATTCAGTGCCAAGTGCCAGTTCCTGTTTTTTCTGTGTTTTTGACTATTTTCAGATGTGATTTTGGAACAGAGTCCAAATGGAATAAAATCCCCGAAATGAATTTTTCCAGAATGGAAGAAGATCGGGGGACTTGAGGGCCAAGGCAGAAGGCCCATAGGGAGCCCACAAGCCGTGTCGCCGCCGCCAGGGGGGCCGCGACCACCAGGCTTGTGGCCTCCCTGGCGGTCCCCTGCCCTAGCTCTTTGGCCTATATATTCCCTAAAATCCCAGAAAAATCAGGGCGTCCACGAAACCACTTTTCCGCCGCCGCAAGCTTCCATTTCCGCGAGATCTCATCTGGAGACCCTTCCCGGTACCCTGCCGGAGGGGCCTTTGGAGCTGGAGGGCTTCTACATCAACATCATTGCCCCTCCAATGACTCGTGAGTACTCTACTTCAGACCTACGGGTCCGTAGTTAGTAGCTAGATGGCTTCTTCTCTCTCTTGGATCTTCAATACAAAGTTCTCCATGATCTTCATGCAGATCTATCCAATGTAATCCTCTTTGGCGGGGTGTTTGTCGAGATCCGATGAATTGTGGATTTGTGATCAAATTATCTATGAATTATATTGGAGTCTTTGCTGATTTCTTATATGCATGATTTGATATCCTTGTAAGTCTCTCTGAGTCTTGGGTTTTGTTTGGCCAACTAGATCTATGATTCTTGCAATGGGAGAAGTGCTTGGTTTTTGGTTCATACCGTGCGGTGACCTTCCAAGTGACAGAAGGGGCAGCAAGGCACGCATCATGTTGTTGCCATCAAGGGTAACAAGATGGGCTTTCATCATAGATTTGAGATTGTCCATCTACAACATGTCATCTTGCTTAAGGCGTTACTCTATTCTTATGAACTCAATACACTAGATGCATACTAGATAGCAATCGACGTGTGGAGTAATAGTAGTAGATGCAGAAAGTATCGGTCTACTTGTTTTGGACATGATCCCTATAGATATGATCATTGCCATAGATAACGTCATGACTTTGCACGGTTCTATCAATTGCTCGACAGTAATTCGTTCACCCACCGTCTACTTGCTTTCATGAGAGAAGCCACTAGTGAACACTACGGCCCCGGGTCTATTCACAACTATCGTCTCCACTTTTACTTTTACTTTGCTTTGTTTACTTTTTGCTTTCAGTTCTCACTTTGCAAACAATCTATAAGGGATTGACAACCCCTTCATAACGTTGGGTGCAAGCTCTTTGTGTTTGTGCAGGTACTTGTGACTTGACGTGATACTCCTTCTGGATTGATATCTTGGTTATCAAACTGAGGGAAATACTTATTGCCGCAGTGCTACATCACCCTTTCCTCTTCAAGGGAATACCAAGGCAAGGCTCCAAGGCCGTGGGGGAATCCTTTGCATATTTGCCAAGGAAGTCCCTGTAGGCGTAGCCAGCAGCAGAAGGATTCCTGGCGCCGTTGCCGGGAAAGGTCTTTTGTTGCCGTAACAACGACCCGATATGAGGTGCCTGGTACCATGATGCCGGCATGCGAGGTTACAGCCGACGCGATGTGGCGGTCGGAGACCAGCTCGACAAGGCTCGGAGAGGGTGGTTGGTCGCCGGCCATCCGTCCAGCGTCCTGGGTAGGAGGAAGCTTGGAGAAAGCCTTCACACACGCCCTACCTGGCGTGCCAAATGTCGGATTTCGGGCTCCGCAAAACCCTAAGGATTCGAACACAGGGGCATGTACGACGGTCTCTCCCAGCTCCTGCCTCACCTAGCCTGCTACTCAATGGAAATGACGAAGGACTCACTCGATGGTGAGGGGAACACATAACACAACAGTTTACCCAGGTTTGGGCTGCTGCGAGGCCTAATGCCTTACTCCTGCTTTTGGTGGATTGCCTCTCACCGAGGTTGGTGGTTGAACTAATACAGTGCTCTCGAGCCTCCGGAGGCCAAGTGGCTTGGTGTATTGCCCTATGGTTGGAATGAACTCTCTTCGGTCGGAATCCCCCCTCTCTCAAGTATCCTACTCTCTCTATTTATAGTGGAGGCCCGGGTCCTCTTCCCTCATATCTTCTGCGTGAAGGGATCCCACAATGGCCAATTTCGATGGGGGACAAGGGAACATGTTTCCCCTGTCAAAAGTGGTCTTCGCCTGCAAAGTCGCTGCCAGCGCCGCAGAGGTTGGCGCAGTATGACGCCCATCCTGCTGGTGGGCGGCCGTGGTCTTGTTGCACCGGAAGGGAAACCGTTGGAACATGCCTTTGGAGCCCTGGTACACTCCCTCCTTTGAACTAAAGGGGAAACTATCCCGTACTGCCATCTACTGCTCGCATGTCCTTCCCTGGCATCACCCTTGACTCCTGAGGCCCAACCTTGCCTCGAAATATCCGTCACTCCGGAGGGGTCCTGAGGAGCCCCCACCGCGGGTCTTGATGTCGCTCTTCCTCGCGAGGTTTGGCCCCTCGTGAGAGCCTTGTCCCGGGTGGTGCCGTGCCAGTCGATCTTGTGTTGACGAAGTGGGCCAGCCCTGGGCCATAGGCAGGCACGGCTGGGTACCCCATTCCCAGAACGCCGACACCTGTGTTTGCGCTGCGTGTCATAGGTGGTGGCTCCAAGCGCTCGAACCCTCCTTGAGATGCCAGTTCCAAGCGCCCTCACACTTCAGATGCACCCTAGGGATCCAAGGCTCCGAAGCGCAACTTCAAGCGGCCCACTCACAAGAACAAGGAGAACACTATCTATTGGGATGCTATGACACAAGCTGAGTTTCAGGTTCGCTGGAAGATCAACCCCTATGACAACGATAGGATCCAGCTCCTCGGATGTGAACTGTTTTGTTCTATGTAGCAGGCTCTCATTTATGCACATGTGATCATGACCAAGAATAATATCTATGTACCGGTTCAGTGGATAGACATGGACCATCTCAAGAAGGACCCGACATACTGTGGTGAACCTCTAACCATGGTGGAATAGTTTGGGATTGCGGAGCTCATCACGTTTCACCTTGACTTTGATCCTGAGATAGTGGCTCAGTTCTTTGTTACAGTCCACTTCCACTCTGATGAGGAGCGCACTATGACTTGGATGACCAATGGGGAGAGGTTGTCTTCTACTTGGAAGGAGTTTATGGATTTTCTGAACGTCCGTGATGAGGGGCTTGAGAACCCAGTAGGTTTGCACCCACACGTTAAGCCAACTATTACAGCTAAGGATAACCTGCTGCCCTACTTTATCGAGAAGGTGTCCCCATCTGCTGAGGTCTCTCACGTGCTGAACCCATTCCTTAATGTCATGCACCGTATCTTTCGCAACACTCTTTTTTCGTGCGTTGGCAACAAGGACCAGGTGCATTCATACATGGTGGATATGCTTTTGATGTGTCAGAAAGGGTGGATTCGTGCCTCTCGACCACTTGATGTGTCTCACGTCATTTGGAGTGAACTTTTGTCGGCAGTTTTTCACCGTATGGTCCCCATCTATGGCCCTTTTTTGTTTTACCTCATCCGGAAGAAGTTGGCAGAGGCCTTGCTAGATATAGAGTTCAAAGCTCCCGAGAGGATACGCCATGAGCCTAGTAAGCTGCGAAAGAAGAACAAGTGGGCCAACACCACCACTACACCTGCTGCTGCCACTGTGGATACTGATAAGGATGAGGTTGCGGCTGAGGATGAGGGCATTCCAGAGTCACATGGGCCTTACTCTGTCGATCCATCTTGGGCCAAGAAGCTCAAGGACCGGGTGAAGACCTTGTTGTGCATGCAGGTGAAGGGGCAGTACATGAATCATGTTGCTTAGAAGGAGAGCCGTCGGCGTGACAAGCTGATTATGAGGAAGCTCGACGTGCACATATACTGTGGGTCTGAGCAAGACATTTCTCTTGAAGCTCCTTGGATGTACAAGAAGAATCTTTAGTGGTCTAAGTCTGATCATGAGTTTTATGAGGAGATAGAAGACGAGACTGATGAGGAGTATGTTGAGGAGTCCGATGGCTGAGTCCTCTGCATTTTGAGCTACCACTTGTGTCGTTGGTGTCCCGTTTGCTTTTTTGGTGTCCCAGTGAGAAGGGGGAGAGAGTGTAGGATTTGCGAGTTTCTTTGTTTTCTATGTTGCTTTATCCTTTGAACTATCGTTTCTACTTTGGTTCTTTTTTCTCTGTGTGTGAGACCAGGAGACGTCGTGCTTTACCATATGGTGTGAGACATATGCTATCACTCCTCTATCTTTGTTGTCTCATTATTATCCATTATGTTAGTAGCTTGTGAGTCTAATTATTATGTTCCCTTATCTTCATGCTCACATGCTGTGCCTTGCTTCCATGCTTAGTGTTTATTCAGTTTGTTGCAAGGAATGCCTCGTCTATAAAATCTAGGGGGAGTGCTTTTCCTAGGTTGTGTGTTGCACAGACCTTGACCTTTATCTAAAGTATGTACACGTCCAGGGGGAGCCTGTCTCTAGTTTGTAGATTTTGGGTTTGCATTTTTTATTTTTATATCATTTAGTGCAAATCATGTATTGTCATCAATCCACCAAAAAGGGGGAGATTGTTTGGGCATATTTCTCCCTAAGTGGTTTTGGTGATTGATGACAATGCCTGTCTGGACTAATCGTGTGCAATGAACACTTTAGATAATTCATGAGTAGGCACAAGACGATTCGGTGCCTCTCGGAGTCTTTCAAAGAAGGTTTCTTTCTACTTTTCTCTTTGGTGGATTTGAGCCATAGGAAATCCATACTATTAAGAGGGGTCTGCTTCGGAAAGGTTTGAGTCGAATCAACACGTAGACATTTCTATTGCACCACCTTTCCCTTGTGTTAATGGAGCTCCAACATGTTTTCCCCTATATGTGCAAAAGGTACAGCGCTAGTACCGCTGGTGCCAACGGTAGTACCACAGGCACAGCGGTAGTACTGCCCTCTAGGCGGTAGTAGTTTTTTACTACCGCTCACTTGGCGGTAGTACTGCTCTCTGGGCGGTAGTAGTTTTTTACTACCGCTTTTTGCGCATCCTTTTGCCTCAATAGTGGTAGGCACGGTAGTAATTTCTTACTACTGTGGTTGGTGAACTACTGTGCGGTAGTACCGCACCTAGTAGCGGTAGTACCGCTCTGCTTGTGCTGTGAGTGGGGGTAACGGTTGGATTGTCCCCCACACTATATAAAGGGGTCTTCTTCCCTAAGAAGGCTACTTCTTACCTCCCCAAGCTCCATTGTTGCTCCAAAGCTCATTTCCACCAGATCTCTCTCCCTAGCCATTCAAACTTGTTGATTTCCTAGGGATTGGTTGAGAAGGCCCTTATCTACACTTCCACCGAGCGATATTTGATTCCCCCCACTAATGCCTTGCGGATCTTGTTACTCTTGGGTGTTTGAGCACCCTAGACGGTTGAGGTCACCTTGGAGCATCATTCCATTATGGTGAAGCTTCATGTTATTGTTGGGAGCCTCCAAGCTTTGTGTGGAGATAGCCCCAACCTTGTTTGTAAAGCTATGATCGCCGCCTTCAAGGGCACCAATAGTGGAATCAGGGCATCTCGCATTCTATGAGGGCGCGAGGAGAATACGGTGGCCCTAGTGGCTTCTTCGGGAGAATTGTACATCCACACCGCTCCAACGAAGACGTACTTCCTGTCAAAGGGAAGGAACTTCAGTAACACATCCTCATCTCCACCGGTTCAACTTGCGGTTATCTGTTACCTTTACTTTGTACTTATTATTGTTGTGATGTATTCCTTGCTTGCACTTGTTGTCTTTATTGTTAGCGTCATATAGGTTGCTCACCTAGTAGTTCACCTAGAGAACCTTTTGTTGCTAACCCTAATTTGTTAAGAAGAGCTAAAAATAGGTAGTTGCCTATTCACTCCCTCTAGTCAACCATATTGATCCTTTCAAAAAAATTATTATTTTCATCACAAATCAAAGCACTAGCCGCATGCCTCGAGGGAGAGGGTTGGGAGGAGTTAACCATCGTGCTACTCCGAATCGAAACAACACTAGGGTTTCAACAAGGAATAGAAATGCTCACACATCCCACCATGCCCTTTTAATATTCAGAGAATCAAGGGATTCACGTCCCTCAGTACCTCTACTCCTACGAATCAACAATGATGCACTCACACCTTTTTCATATCATCACATCAATATCATTAGCCACTATTTCCCTTTTGTGTGCTACATGATGGTTTCGATTATCATCCATTGAATACCTATTAGTTTTGGACTAGCTGTATGACCCATGGAAATTACCACTAATGTTTATTAACTCCCAGACAAATATAACTGAGGAATGAGAGTTCAAATATTTGTATAAAATCTATGCGCCAACGTGCTCAAAAAGATATAAGTGAAGCACTAGAGCAATTGTCTAGCTCAAAAGATATAAGTGAACCACAAAGAGTATTCTAACAGATTATGATAGATGTGTATATGTATTAGGTTGGTGTGTCCAACGAAATATGATAATGGCAATCTAAAAATAAATGCAAACTAAAGCAAATGTGTCGGGACCCCGATCCTAAGCCATAGGAATCCAGCCTGTAACACATCGCATCCCTTTGTGGTCTCACGCACGGTTAACTCCACGGCTGCAGCCTTACCTTAGCCGGGACCGTTTGCGTCTTTTGACTCACGTATGCGATAGTGTCGCTAGCAATCCAATGTCAAAGAACCCGGATCGACATGTCTAGTCATAAACCAAAGTGGCAGTTCCGCACAAGGACAGGCATACATGACCCAACAAAGCAGGTGTCGGTCATCAACGAACGTAGACGAGTCGTAGCAAGCTACAAGGACTCCATTACGTCGCGTGACATTTCCCCAAAGGGGACAGACACAGCAGCTAAGAAGGACACATGCCGGTCAACCAATGTGTCCGGAGCAGTAGCGAACTACCAAGGCTCGTTGGATCACAAAGGGGCATTTCCTTGTAAGGAGTGCTACTAAAGTTCACGACTAGGTATTCGAACCCCATAGATGTCAAGTAAGACACACGTACGCATGGCATACCGATATGTATAGATACATCGATGGCATCACAACATAACCATAACCATACAAGCTTTATTTAAGAGGCTGGGAAGAGCCACACACATAATGTTACACATTAAGGGTCTCATGACCCATAATAGCAGTCATACAATACAAGCCAGCGGAAGAGTTATAAACTGTCTGGGTAAAGACAGGGCAATTAGTAGGCACATGGCCTGACTATACTACAGAGCCGACGTAGGGCCAGATCGTAGCTGGGACACCAGCTACTCGTCGTCGTCGATGTCTACGAAGAACCCTCCATTAGGGTCATTAGCAACCTCTGCAACATTTATTAAGCAAACATGAGCACGAAGGTACTCAGCAAGACTTTAGGAGAACTAACTACTCATGCAAGGTATCAAAAGGTATTGTGGGGTTTCATGCGGGAAGCCAGCATTTGACTCGTGGCTAGACAGCTTGCTTTTTGAAATTAGTTTTGACAACTTGATTTCTCGCACACGAGTCCACTAACACCACAACAATACACTATCGCCGAATCATTCCGTCTCCATATGGAAATGCCGTCCACGACACTCACGCTTATCTTGACAATTTTATGAGTAGCCATTGAAGTTATCTATGTACAACATATGTCTCCAAGTAGTCCATATCCGCGGACGCGGCTATTCGAATAGATCATAACCCTGCAGGGATGTACTTCGTCACACATGCTCTCGCCACTTATCGCCATGTGCACGTCATGCACCTCGGCAACCTTCAAGCGGAAGCCCAGCGAGGGAGTCGGCCACGGCCGTTAACCACACTAGTACCTAGTCCAGGTTTATCGCCTATCTGAGAGTAACCCGTACGGAAGTCCGGCCGAGGTTTCCGCCACGGCCTCAAACGATGTGCACAGGGTTCCCAAGCCCACCATCCGGGTGCCACTTGGTACACCGTGCCACTGCCTACCGCATCATGGTCCACCTCTCAGGTCAGCACCATGCACGGCCTCCAGCATTACTATAAACACCAGAAACTACTTGCAACTCCTGGACCGAGTACTACGCGATTAATAGGCCGAGCGGGGTCATATTTCAGGGCCCAGCATGTGGTAGTATCTAGTCTTGGATTACATACACGGAACTCAGTTCCTAAGGACGGTTCCAATGAAACAACCCGCCATGTACTCCTACACAGCCTTTCACCGGTACCTTTACCAAATCAAGTTCAACACACAACCTTTGCTCACCGAACACATTCCTCATTTCTGTTCATCTCCCAGATGACAGACCATACACAACTCTCTAAGCACAGCATGCATAGCAGGATAAGGCACATCATAGCTCAAGCAACTACCAGATATGCTAGGTTGCAAGGTTCGGCTATTTACTGTGACAAGGTTAAGTCATGCAAAGGCAGTGGGTCCAACTATCGTGGCAAAAGTAGTTGAAGCATTTGATCCTAATGCAATAAATAGGTGCAGGAGCAAGAACATAGGAGTTCTCGGGATGATCAAAAGGGTTGCTTTCCTTGTTGCTCAGAGGAGCAACGATATCCGTGAGACGGATATTCGGTGGAATCCGGGGGTGCGGAGCCTACCGAAATGAATGGCAACATTCAATAACAATTATATGCAATCAAAATGATGCATGAGCATGGCATGAGAATGCAAAGTGATAAGTTATTATAATCAAGATGTTTTAGGTTTAGAGTTGAGTTGAATCACATTTGAATAGTAATTCAAACGGGTATTCTCGGATACCGGTTTAATTGATTCGACCTGATGCTCAGATCAACCTAATGTTAACATGCATGAAATGTCATGTTATGGTACTGATTTATATCTAGGGCAGTGTGTGATCATTGCATTTATAATGAAATTTGGATATCTTTGCAAATTCCATTTATAAAGTGATTAAAGAATTGAATTATTCCTTATTTCACAATTTAGGGTCCTGTAACTTTTTCAAACATAGTTGAAAATAGCATAATCAGAATCCTTGAATTTTTCTGATACTTTTTCATATGTAATTTATTTTCATTGGAGTTGCAGATTAATTCCTATGATTTTTGCAATTTTTAGCAATTTCCTGAATTAGTTTTAAACTGGAAATTCCATTTATTGCATCAGGCTGACGTCAGCAGGTCAGTCGACCTGTTCAGGTCAAACCTGACAGGGGGGCCCCACTGGTCAGCCTCTCTGGGACTAATCCCGCGCTGACCAGCCCTAACTGAGGTTTGACTTGGCCTTGGGCCCACTTGTCAGCGAGTGATTAAGTCACTAATCGGCTGGGTTAGCTTGCCACGTCGACCTCCACCGGCGGCGAGGTCGTCCTCGCCGGCGGGGAGCCTCCGGCAACCACCAGCACGGCGGAGGGGCTCGGAAACGGCGCACAGGGGGCCAAATGCTGCGCGGAGAGCACCAGAGGAACGACATGGCTCCCGCAGCTTTATTTCTGCGCCTAGCCGGGGCTGATCTGGCCGAAGATGACGCCGACGACGAGCTTGGCGGCGGCCAAGGCTCGGGCGTCATCGGGGTCTTTGAATCAGAGGGATCTACGCTCGGTTCTTAGCTGCTACGGCATCTACGCGTCGTCCTGGAGCTGTTGGTGCCCTCAGAAGGACGAGCTGGACATCGGAGGGCTACCGGCGACGAGCGGCAGCGGCGGTCCTCGTTGGGCTCTGGTGAAACTAGGGCTAGAGGAGGGGATCGACGGGGAAAACTTAGGGGAAACGACCGCATGCTCACAGGGAGTGCAGAGCAGAGCTTAGACGGCTCGGGGAAGGCCTGGGGGCGACGAATCGACGGGAGAGGTCCGGCGGCCGGAGGAGGAAGACGACGGCGTTGCGGGCGTTGCAGGGCTCGAGGAGGCTTCGGCTTCTTCAGAGACGACCAGGGCGACGAGGCGGAGCTAATGGCGTGCTCTGGGAGGGGATCCTATGGCCAGGGGCACGGGCAGCTCGAGCTCGAGCTCGGCTCTAATGGCGGCAGCAGGGAGAAGGAGGGGATCCGGGAGGAGGGGAAGAACCGAGGTGGGGAATGGATAGGGGAAGCTCTGGGGAGCTTATCCCCGTCGTCGCCAGCGCGAACCTGCGGCCAGGCAGGTACGCAGGTGCGTGGCCGCGCCGGAGGAGGCGGCGGCCACCTCCTGCTGCCTACTGGCGCGAGGGAGGGGACGAGCGGGGAGATGGGCCGGGCCAGGCTTGGGCGACAGGTAAGCTTTTTCCTATTTTCTCTGCTTTTTGTTTTTTCTGTTTTGCTATTTATTGCTTTGCTAATTAATTCAGCTCCGAAACAAAAGTAAAAACTATTTTAGACCTCCTGAAATATTTGTTATAATATCCCCACTCATTTCCAAGACTTTCAACATTTTTGGAAAATTATAGTTTCTGATTTCAATTTTTAAATTTGAAACCAGTAGCTTTTGCATTTATTTAAAATGCTTAAAGTGTCAAGAAAATAGTTTTCTCCAATGCTCATTTACTTTCATGATTTATCAGAAAGTTTGAACATTTCTTGAGGCCATTTTGGGTTCATTGATTTTGAACTAGTTGAAATTTCCTTTAATTGAAATGGTGGCTAGGGTTTTGAGTTTTTCCTTTGCCACTTTGTTGTTTTTGTTGAAACTTCTTAGATGCAAATGCAAAGAAGACATGAGCACAATGCTATCTTGCTTAAGGGTTAGGGATGTGACAACTCAGCCCCACTCAAAAGAATCTCGTCCCGAGATTTAGAAGTCATCGGGACTAACGCAGGATATTCGAGTCGGAGACGATCCTCTCTTTCCCAAGTTGCCTCCTTTTCAGAATGATTTGACCACTGAACTTTAAGAAACTTGAGGTTTCGACGTCGAGTGGTACGCTCAGCTTGATCAAGAATACGCACGGGGTATTCTCGGTAAGAAAGGTTATCTTGTAGATCAAGCGTTTCGTGGTCCACTTCACGGATAGGATCCGAAAAGCAACGCCTGAGTTGCGAGACGTGGAAAACATCATGAACCTTGGAAAGATGCGGAGGAAGTTCCAACTGGTAGGCAACTTCTCCTCGTTTGGCAAGAATGCGAAAAGGACCAATGTAACGAGGAGCCAATTTGCCCTTGATACCGAATCGATGGGTACCCTTCAAAGGTGTAACCCGAAGGTAAGCCTTCTCGTCAACTTCAAAGGTCACAACCTTATGATGACGATCATATTGGCTCTTTTGACGAGACTGGGCTGTTTTCAACTTTTCACGAATAATGCGAACCTGCTCTTCTGCATCCTGGATCATGTCCGGGCCAAAGAGTTGCCTCTCTCCGGTTTCTGACCAATTAAGAGGGGTTCGACATCTTCGTCCATAGAGAACTTCAAAAGGGGCTTTGCCCAAGCTTGATTGATAACTATTGTTATAAGCGAATTCGGCGAATGGAAGGCACTTCTCCCAATTCATACCGAACGAAATAACACAAGCTCGGAGCATATCTTCTAGAATTTGATTCACTCTTTCTACTTGACCAGTTAATTGAGGATGGAAAGCAGTGCTAAAAGATAGGTGAGTCCCCGTGGCATTCTGAAAACTTTCCCAGAAGCGAGAAGTAAAGATACTCCCACGGTCCGAGTTAATTTTCAGGGGAACACCATGAAGAGACACTATTCGAGAGATATATAACTCTGCTAGCTGGCTAGCTGTTATACTCTCACGAACAGGAAGAAAATGAGCCACTTTGGAAAGACGGTCAATGACCACAAAGATAGCATTATTTCCTTTCTTGGTCTTGGGAAATCCGTTAATGAAATCCATGCTAACTTTATCCCATTTGCATTCAGGAATAGCTAAAGGTTGAAGGTTGCCAGCAGGCCTTTGATGTTCTGCCTTAACTCGGCGACAAACGTCGCCGTTAGCAACGAACTCAGCAATTTCTCTCTTCATCCTAGTCCACCAGAACCTCTGGCGTAGGTCCTGATACATCTTAGTACTACCGGGATGAATGGTGAGAGGGGAATCATGAGCCTCCTTAAGGATTAACTGCCTTAGATGTGGGTTCTTAGGAACCACTAAACGATTCTGGAAGAACACCACACCCTGATCATTCATGGAAAATTCTTTAGCGTTTCCGCTAAAAATAATCTCCTTGATCCGTGATATACCCTTGTCACGCTTTTGGCCAGCTATAATTTGATCCTTAAGAGTAGGCTTCGCCACCAGGGTAGAAAGGAATCCTTGAGGAACAATATGAAGATTCAACTTCCGAAAGTCCTCATGGAGAAGTGGTTGACCTTGTTGTAGCATCAAATTGTTACAATAAGATTTACGACTTAGTGCATCGGCCATAACATTGGCCTTCCCCGGGGTGTAAGTTATCCCTAAGTCGTAATCCGAGATCAACTCAACCCACCGTCTTTGCCTGAGATTCAAATCCGGCTGGGTGAAGATATACTTCAGACTTTGGTGATCAGTGAATATTTCGCAACGATTACCCAAAAGGTAATGTCGCTAGGTTTTTAGTGCATGGACCACAGCTGCAAGCTCAAGGTCATGTGTGGGATAATTATCCTCATGTGGATGCAACTGTCGAGATGCATATGCGATCACATGACGATCTTGCATGAGAATGCAACCTAATCCTTGTCGCGAGGCGTCGCAATAGATAACAAAGTCCTTAGAAAAATCTGGTGGTAGCAACACACGTGCAGAAGTCAGGTGTCTTTTCAGTTCCTGAAAACTATGCTCACACTGTGGTGTCCACTCGAACTTTTTATCCTTCTTGAGGAGTTCAGTCAGAGGCTTTGCAACCTTGGAGAAATTCTCGACAAAGCGGCGACAATAGCTCGCTAGACCAAGAAAACTCCTAACTTGCTTAACCGATTCAGGTTGAGTCCAATCAAGGACAACTTGAACTCTCTCGGGATTGACAGCAATACCCTTACCAGAGATTACATGGCCTAGATAGGTCACTTCTGGTAACCAGAATTCACATTTTGAAAATTTGGCATAAAGGCGATGCTCTCGAAGTTTCATCAATACCAACCTTAGATGCTCGGCATGTTCTTGTTCATTCTTTGAGTAGATGAGAATATCATCGAGGTATACTACGACAAATTTATCCAAATACTCCATAAAGATTGAATTCATCAGCCGAGAGAAGGTGGCTGGGGCATTGGTTAAACCGTAGGACATAACGGTGTACTCATATTGGCCATAACGAGTAACAAAAGCCGTTTTTGGAATGTCCCCGTTCTTAATCTTGATATGATGGTATCCCAACCTCAAATCCATTTTGGAGAAGACTGAGGATCCAGCGAGCTGATCGTACAGGTCGTTGATCCTGGGGAGCGGATACTTGTTCTTAATGGTGACCAGGTTAACTGGTCGGTAATCTACAACCATCCGATCCGTTCCGTCTTTCTTCTTGACGAAGAGGACGGGACAAGCCCAAGGAGAAGAGCTAGGACGAATGAAACCTTTGTTCAAGGCCTTATCTAATTGCTTCTTAAGTTCGGCTAGCTCTAGGGGTGCCATCTTATAAGGTCTTCTGGCTATTGGGACAGTTCCCGGAACAAGATCTATCACAAACTCTACATCTCTGTCAGGTGGAATTCCTGGCAGTTCCTCTGGAAAAACATCTCGGAAGTCACGGACTACCGGAATGTCTTCAAGTTCCGGAAGAGGGTTGGCATTTAGGGAATAGAGTTGGCATTTGGCAACTCGAGTAGAGACATTTACTATCTCACCCGGGGGATGGGTAAGCTGGACATTTCTAGATTGAGTATCAATCTTGGCATAGTGAGCTGACATCCAGTCCATGCCCAAGATGATATTAATATCCGAAGATTTCAATGCTATCAATGAGGCTAGATAAACTAGCCTGTCTACTAGAATTTCATTATCATAGGTTATCCTAGAGGTTTTTCATTTACTACCAGGGGTTTGGACAACCAATGGGGTTGGCATATCACAAAATGACATGTTATGCAACTGTGCATAACTTTCTGAAATGAAGGAATGAGAAGACCCAGTGTCAAAGAGAACGGACGCTGGGTGATGATTAACAAGAAGCGTACCCAGCATGACGTCGGGATCCTCTGCAGCTTCTTCTGCTGACACATAGTTCACACGGCCACGTGCAGGAGTTGGCTTCACATAAAAAGATTTGCCCGACTTGGCCTGCCCGACGGACTTTCCGGGTTGCTTGGCACCCACATTCTGAGGACACTCACGGGAATAATGCCCTGGTTCTCCACACTTGTTGCATATCACCTGGTTGGCACGTGGTGCAGCATTGCTAGCTGGACCACCATAAGCTTTTGCTGGAGGGTTGGCCTGATTCGTCTGAGGCGCCACGTAGGATGGCCTCGGAGTGTATCTTGGCAGCAGAGAACTGTTTGGAACCCACAGCCTGCGTTTTGGAAACGCAGAACCAGAAGACGAGCCGAAGTCACGGGAGTGCTTCCTTGTGGCTTCGAAGTCAGAATGACCAGTCTCCGCACTGATCGCTTTGTTGACTAGGGCTTGAAAACTTGCACACTCATGGAGGCGCAGATCACGACGGAGCTCAGGGCTCAGACCCTTACGGAATCTTGCTTGCTTCTTGGCGTCAGTAGACACCTCCTCTGTTGCATAGCGGGCGAGGTTA